>NC_138236.1:8446731-8845605 GCF_964197995.2 Scardinius erythrophthalmus
GGGTGTTTATTTATTACCAAATAAACCTTGTTCATAACTTCATATATACAAAATATTAATATGAACTCATCATCAGTATCCTCACAATCTGACCACATGCATGTTTACATCTCTTTCATAGGTGAACACTTCATCGATAGGAATTTGACAGAGCTGATCAATCGAGTTCATAATGTGGACACCATCCTAGATGAACTTTATCAGAAGAAAGTCATCTCAGACGAGGACTACAGTGCCATTCGTGCTGAGAAAACCCCACAAATGAAGATGAGAGATTTATTAATGGGCCCAATTAAATCTGCTGGCACTAAAGGGAAAGATCTTTTATATGCAGCTCTCAAGAAGTCAAATGCCCTCCTAATTGAAGAGCTTGAGGCTCCGTGAATTTAAATCTATTACATTTTTACTTTACTTTTTTGTCTCCTTTACTATAGGCTATATGAGATACATAGATGAAACAAGAAACTTTCAATTCACAATAATAGCAAACAAACTCAAATTTAAATTGCCATTGTTAGGCTTTTTATCACATACTGCAAAACCAGCTAAGCTTGAATGTTGTTTCCTCTGCTTTGTTTACTGTTGTTTTTTTTTTTTTTTTCGAGCAGACAACCTGTCACAAAATCAGGTCCAAAATCTTTTTTGGTAGAACAAAATCAATTACATCTTTATTGATGATTAAAACACTTGTCTGTACGTCTTCGCATACTTATCTTTTTATCACCAGTCAATAAACAGCCAAGTTAAGAAACCAGATTTTTGTTTCTTTTCTACAAACCCTTTTAATATCTTCTGTTTATCCTTTTAATTTATCTGTTTATTCAGACTCTCTATATTCCTGATTCAAATCTGCATAGGTATAATGTCTTGATACAATGTATCTGATTTATTACCATGGTATATTAATCATTCTGTGTTCTGCTTTACCTTAGTCAATTCAATGCTAGAAATGTCCCTAGAAATACACAGAGGTTTGTAAAAATATAGATCTATGTTATAGCATTAACGTAGTAAACTGAAAATGAATAAGCCTACTAACCAAAACTGTAGTTATTCCAAATACACACCATCACAAGGGTCCTTCGAGTCAATAAATCTGTGAAAAAAGTACATTTTGAATCAGAACGGTATAAATATCTTTATACACTGTCGGTCAAAAGTTTGGAATCATTTTTAATGTTTTAAAAAGAAGTCTCTTCTGCTCAGCAATAACGGTAGCATTGTGAACCATATTACATATTAAAATAAATGTTTTATATTTGAATATATAATTTATTCCTGTGATGCCAAAGCTGATTTTTCAGCATCATTACTCCAGTCTTCAGTGTCACATGATCATTCCAATATACCGGTACTGATTTAGTGCTCAATTATTATTGGAAATTTGTTATTTTTTTAAATAGAAATCTTTTATAAGATTATATTATTTACTGTCACTTGAATCAATTTACTGTGTCCTTGTTTAATAAAAGGAACACAAATCTGATGGTGAGTAAGTCTAGGTTGGTAAGGTAGGTTTTAAATCTCTTCACTCTTTGGTAGGGGTGTAACAATATATCGTGTCACAATATATCACAATACAAAAATGCAACAATATGTATTGTGAATAGTGACAATATGTATTGTGTATAGTTCATCAAAAATAAAAATTACTGTGTGAGAAAAAATTCAAGACTACATTAAACTATACTGCACATAATATTGAATATAATGTTTAATAATGCAATGGGGGATATTTGTGGTTCCCGATAATACCAAATGTCTTATGTTACCAGTAAAAAGTGGCCTACATTATTTTAAATATATATAGTCAGTGACAGAGTGCAAGCATGTTCACTAAAATAATTCTGTATTTTCAGCTTCAGAATCATCAATATTTTTATTCTGGTTTCAACATTGTCCTGTGCATTGAGTTACCAAGTCCAAGCCTATTCATTTCCACCACCAATGTAATCTAATCTAACAATCTAACAGTTATTTTTTTGTTAACCTTTTACCATCTTGGAGTATCGCAATAATATTGTGAGTTCAGTATAGTGACATGAGGGTATCGTTACAACCCTGCTCTCTGGTGAAGAAAATGAGTGTGTTCATTTAACTTAAGAAAAATATCACTATACACAGTTTACTCAAGTTTTCTACAAACGTTTCACAAAGCTCCAGGCAATTATCCTCAACTTCTGAGCATACAGGGACTTGTAATCTCAGGTTTTAGGTTGGAATGTCAAAACAAAAATATGATATGTTAGAATATGAGGAATGATGTGCTCATGAGCTGTGTTGTGTTTTCTAGGCTTAAGAGTGTCTCAGCCACGTGTAGAAGCAAGTTCAGGTCAGAGTCTGAAGGTTGAGCTTCCTCAGTCAGATGATTGGCAGAGAGAATTGCAGGTTACTCCATGCAGCCAACCATTTAAAAACAAAATACTTGAAAAAAATGGACAAGAGGCAAGTATTAAACAAGTATTAATCTATTCATAAAACATTACCAGGAAAAAGTTAAATAGTTCAAGTTAGTCACGTTAATAAAACGCTTACACATCAGTAGTCTTTCTAATGATACAACACTAATGTTACTATAGCATGACAATTGCTCTAGATTGCCATTGTGTTAGTTGTGGTCAAATTCTGCATTAACATCTCTTGGTTGTTTTTCTTAAATTTATGAAGCAAAAGACAAGTTTGCAAGAACACGTCTTGCCCTGCTTATCAACAACAGAGATTTTGATGATACGGGTAGAAGGGGGGCAGAGAGAGATGAAGAGAACATGGAATTGTGGAGCATGGAAAAGATTAATGGTCTGGCGTCGACTAATGAAAATTGGCCAGCTCAAGGGCGGCACCAAGCATGCATTTGAAAATCTCACTGCACGCAATAGGATAACACTACGACCAATCACAACAATAAACCCCATACACTTAGCTACCAGCGGAGCTAACTGGTAGATTATATTCTTACCGTATCCGGTCGGCAAAACAGCAAAAACGCCCTTCTTGCAAAGGAATGATTCAAGCGCCGTCTTGTGTTCCTGTTTTAGATAAAAAGCCAAGTCTAACTCGTTCATTGTAGCGGTCAAAGCCGTTCCAAACAACTAGTGTTCATCCATAGCCATCTTGCAATGTTTACTAATGACTTGGACGTCACAGCGCTGTGATCATCTGTTTAGCTCGCCTCTGGACCGCCTATATCAGATAACCCGATGTCTTTGGTGCAGCTCAGATCGAGGGGCATATTTAATGAGCATCATTACTCGACACCAGAGTAACTCGCTGAGCAAATTCAACTTGTGCTCTCGCGAGGACTACCAGGGTATATGCGGATGCAAGTTGCAAGCAAAAGATCTCTTTATTGGGAATTACAACAAGAAGTCCAAGACGCCGCAGACAGCAGGAGAGTGGTGAGGGACTTCAATGGGCAACCCCGGAATGATGAGTGATGATCTGAGTATAGAATTTATTTTAATGATCAAAGTGTAGAATCCACAACGAGACTGGAAACAGGAATCAGCACAACACGATGAACTCAAAATCAGATAGCCTACAAGAACACACGAGGAGAACAGGAACAGGAAACGACACGGGGAAACTCCAACAACGATCTGACAAACACAAGACAAAAGACAAGGCATTAAATAGGCTGGCTGATGGAATGTAGCTGGCGCTGATGAGAGAATCAGATAATCAGCGGTAACGCCCACACAAAACATCAGTACGCACACCACACACACACACACAAGACGAGAGAGAGACAGCGGATCTAACAACTGTGACAAGAATGGCTGTTAAAGGAGCTGGATTATCAAGTTGTCAAGTACACCAATATCTCTGCAGTGGTGCATGCGAACTGTCATTTGAAGTCATATCTTATGAAATTATAGTTTTTTACTGCTTGTAGAGAAAATGATCCAGATGGAACATAGCTTTTTATTGAAAACCTTGAACTTCAGCTAATATGTTTTTCTAAATGTAATTGTACTCTTGATTTATTTAATGGAGTTTATTTGTTTGGCAGGAAATGAAGCAAGCAGTCAAGAACTTTGCAGAATGTGACGAACATAAATGTTCTGACAGCACATTTGTGGTTATAATGTCCCACGGAAAGAGGGATGCCATTTTGGGTGTCCATTATCATAAAACAGACAACCCCACTGATACTTTCCCTGTTGATGATATCTTCCGTCATCTGAACTCTGAGAATTGTCCAGCTCTGCGTAATAAACCCAAGGTTATTCTTATCCAAGCCTGCAGGGGAGGTATGAAAATGACTAAAAATACAATTGTTCGTTGTTGAATTCTCAGGACATCATTGTATATTATTAACTCACCATTGATTGTTGTCCTATTTGAAGAAGGCTGACACACTCTTAACCAAATCTCTGTTCAGGGGAGCATGGGCGCGTGTGGGCCAGTGACGGTGAGCCTGATGAGCCAGTGGAAATAGAGGGCGATGACTTTGTGCACAAGGAGAAAGACTTCATTTCTCTGATGTCCTGTACCCCGGGTAAAGTGCTTTTTGGTGGAAAGCTTTCTTTAAAACTGAGTCATGAACCCTACGGTTCTATATAAAACCACATGGACCCCTATAAAACACTTTTTTCTAAGAGTGTAGAGTTAGAGTGTATAAGAGTGAAACATTATTTTATATAAAATAGCTCATTTGTATTCAACTGAACTTTATTTATTATTATTTGAAGATGTTTCTCAGTGTAAAACCAGTCATTATACACAATATCCATTTCATTATTGTGGAGAGTCTGAAAGATCCTAACTCCACTAATGAATTTTTTTCTACAGAAACCAAATCTTACAGGCATGTGCAGAATGGAACTTTTTATGTCCAGTACATAGTGGATGTGTTTACGAAATATGCACACGAGGATCACATTGAGGAATCATTCAGGAAGGTAAATCACATGCTTCTGCAAGAGCAACTTGTGTGAATTATGTTCCTTTGAAAAGGTCAAAATATTTTTTCTGTGTGTACATTGCCATTCAAATGTTGGTTTCGTGCCACAGATGTTTATTATGTTCTCCTCTTACAGGTTCTTAGACGTTTTGACAGTTCAGATATGGCCGGGAGCTACAGACAAATGGCGTGTAAAGACAGAGCGTCGCTGGCAAAGTTGTTCTACCTGTTCCCTGGACTCTGATTGTATGCATTTCTCTCCTTATCTGTGAATTCTGTAGACCCTCATGTGCCTTTGCATCTCCAGCAAATCCTAAAAAGTCTTTCCAGATGTCTGAAAAAATAGTTCTTTCAAAAAAAGAAAAACCTTTATTAAACAACTTTTTCAATTTACAAAAGACTTGAATGGTTTAGCTGCATTTCCTCTGAAGAGCAAACCTGTTCTGATTCATAATAACTCGCAAATGTATTTTCACACAAACAATACTTTACTTTGTTAATAAAGGTAACCTACTGTATCATATTTGAAAAGAAAATTTCTAAGGCTCTTGAATTATCAACATGATCACAACAACCTTGCTGAAAAACCTGTTTTACAGAATCACATCCCTTCTGTCCTCTGATTGATAGTTTATGCTTTTTTAACAGGTAAAAGACCTTTCAGTCTAATTCTAAAAACATCCCCATCCAGTTTGTGGCACATGTGTCCTTTTGCGAAATCTTTACTGATTTTTCAACATAAGAATAACGGTTAGGTTACATAGGCTACATCACTTTTTAGAAAAAAATCATGTTAAATAGTGAGTATCAAATATGATACATCAGGAATATTTACACAGTTGAGACAAATGAGATACACTTTAAAAGAAATGGTTTTGCTAATGTTATACAACAGCTATAATAAATATCATCACATTAAAGGGTCATGAAACCCTAAACCAAATTTTCTGAGATTTTAACAGAGGTATGTGTGTTGAACACCATTGAAGACAATGTTAGAATCTGTTAGATTTAATAGTAGGGGGAAAATGGTTAAAAAAAAAAATTTTCCCCCCTATTTTCGTCTTCCGGGTTTAAAATCTTCATCGTGTCCACGTCACACGCGGTACTTTGATGACTCATCGGTGTCTCATAATTATTCATGACTGAGTTTCTTATCCAATGAGAAGACACTTCTCTTAATTATTCATGACACCACGTGGACCTTTCCAATGACAGACATGTCAAACTGTGATATCGCGTAATAGATGAGAGAAGTAACGATGGGACGCGCGTTTGTTTTCGTGGTGCAAAAGTTCCAGTGCATCTTTCCCCGCGATGCTGCCAGGGCTAGACTCTGACTGCGGGCGGTTAATTGGCCATCAACCACGGACACATCTAAACTATGTGTGTGTGTAGCAACCATTCAACTGGAGAATAGTGGACTAGGACTTCGGCCTTGTACACCAATGCAGGTTTCGTCTTGCGAGTGATGCGGTTCCGAGGACTTTTCTATCGCTTCAGAGGTGTGTGTGTGTGTGTGTGTGTGTGTGTGTGTGTGTGTGTGTGTGTGTGTCTAAAATGTAACCCTGACCGTTTTACATGCCTTTTGTTAAATAATCACTCGTTATTAAAATTTAGATATTTCGATAATACCTCAATTGTATGGAACGTAAGCTTAATTTGTGCAAATTTCTATGTCACTGTCCATCTTTATTATGTGGGTTTAGGGGGCGCGTACGGAACGTTTTTTTAAGCGGAAATTGATTATTTTCAAATATATGCATTTATAGTGTGTATATAAAAAAATATATATTTTATAATGACATAATTATATATATAGGCCTACATGTTATATGTTTTAAATACAATTATAATGTAGGCTATGTAGCAGGGCATTCAGTTACTTTGAAAGGACAAAAATAAGGCGTCAGTGTATTTCATTAGACTTTAGCTTTACTATAAAAAAAAATCTAGCATTTCCTCACGTTTTACCACTTATTTTTAGTGACAGTCGAGTCGATATGCATAGGCCACACTGGCGATGACAGTCCCCCTCTCCCCTCCCCTCTCCTCTCCTCTGCCGTGCCATGCCACACCCACTCCCCTCCCTTCTTCTCACAGCCACCACGCCCATTTAAGTTGCATTTTTCAAAAAGATTGTGAGCTAGCCCTATGTGAGCTAGAGTTGAGCTGAAAGAGGGGGGTTTCATGACCCTTTAAACAGTTTTAGGAGGGTGGATCACATGAGAGCACATTCTCTCACAGAGAAAACCTAAAATCGCCCACTGAAAATGAATTACTTTTGGTCACATGAGTAAGTAATTACTACAGCAAACCGAAACTGATATAGGAGGAACCCGAGATGTATGTGTGCATGTATAGTAATTTTCACTGTTTCATTGAATCATCTTTATATTTTTTGGATTATGAAATATGCAGAATGGGAAAGGAGATGCATGCAGGTGCCTCCTATTCATGCAAATTATGACTTACTCTTATGTACAATTTATTGCATTAAATATCATACAAACGTAGATAAAACATACCAAAGTACACTCACTTGTACCCCAGTATTTACAAGAAATTGGTTACGAAATGAGGCAGGAAATGTTCAGTGTCATACTGAAAGACACACCCTCATCTCGGCGTAAAACTTTTTCTCTTTTTCAGCGGTTCATCTTCCGCCGGTCAAAAGCCTGTAGAAGAGCCACGAAACTTTGAGGAACCATGGCGAAGACCATTAAGGAACACCTGGAGAATACTTTTGAGGATCTGGGGGAGGAAAATCTAAGAAAGTTTAAAATCAAATTGCGCGATCGGGAGGAAGAACCGCGAGTACGACAAGCTACAATCGACAAAATTAAAGACGCTTTCGATCTCACCGATGTAATGGTGAACACTTTCGCATCAGCCGCTGTTCCTGTGACACTCGAAGTTTTAAAGACTATTAGAGCTAATAAACTGGCAGAGGAGCTCAGAGAGAACACAGGACACAGTAAGTAAACTATTTTGAATAGAAAACTAAATTCAGAAAGAGTAGACAAAGTAGCATAAGGCCGAAATTTTCTTTCCTTGGTGTAGAGTTAAAAATGATAAGTTGGAAACCTAAAACCAGTTCTTCAGAATTTAGAACCTGTTCCATTTAAAAGTAAAACGTAAAAAGTATTTTTAATGCATATTCAAATTGCATTTATTTCTTTTTTTTCTTTTTTCTGCAAATAGATTGTTCCCTCAAAGTAGCCTAATTCGTTAAGAAGAATCAGGATCGAAAGGAGAATTCGTTAAATTATTTACGATTCCTATATGTAATTGTAGGCTACTCTAGACTTGAACTTAATTTTACTTTCAGTTTCCTTCGTGTAACCCCCATTAAACACTTGATTGCAATGTTTTGAAGAGGAGAATATAGCCTAATCTTAAGGACTAGGAAAGGCCTGTTAGGCTGTATAATCGGTCATAATAATTACAGCTTAATTCTTCATTAATATCCCAATCCATGTATAGTTTATTGTGCAAACTGAGGTTTGAATGTGGAACCTGGGGGGGTTGCAGTAGGTACGAGAATCATTAACTTCCTCTTGTTTTTCAGTATAGCTCCAGTTGTTCCTCAACCAGGCCCGGGAGCTCCATCTAGAGGTGAGTAAGTCTAGGTTGGTAAGGTAGGTTTTAAATCTCTTCACTCTTTGGTGAATACAATGAGTGTTTATTTATAACCTAATAAACCTTGTTCATAACTTCATATATACAAAATATTAATATGAACTCATCATCAGTATCCTCACAATCTGACCACATGCATGTTTACATCTCTTTCATAGGTGAACACTTCATCGATAGGAATTCGACAGAGCTGATAAAACGAGTTCATAATGTGGACACCATCCTAGATGAACTTTATCAGAAGAAAGTCATCTCAGACGAGGACTACAGTGCCATTCGTGCTGAGAAAACCCCACAAATGAAGATGAGAGATTTATTAATGGGCCCAATTAAATCTGCTGGCACTAAAGGGAAAGATCTTTTATATGCAGCTCTCAAGAAGTCAAATGCCCTCCTAATTGAAGAGCTTGAGGCTCCGTGAATTTAAATCTATTACATTTTTACTTTACTTTTTTGTCTCCTTTACTATAGGCTATATGAGATACATAGATGAAACAAGAAACTTTCAATTCACAATAATAGCAAACAAACTCAAATTTAAATGGCCATTGTTAGGCTTTTTATCACATACTGCAAAACCAGCTAAGCTTGAATGTTGTTTCCTCTGCTTTGTTTACTGTTGTTGTTTTTTTTTTTCAAGCAGACAACCTGTCACGAAATCAGGTCCAAAATCTTTTTTGGTAGAACAAAATCAATTACATCTTTATTGATGATTAAAACACTTGTCTGTACGTCTTCGCATACTTATCTTTTTATCACCAGTCAATAAACAGCCAAGTTAAGAAACCAGATTTTTGTTTCTTTTCTACAAACCCTTTTAATTTCTTCTGTTTATCCTTTTAATTTATCTGTTTATTCAGACTCTCTATATTCCTGATTCCGATTTATTACCAAGTGTATTATTAATCATTCTGTGTTCTAGAAATAGAAATACACAGAGGTTTGTAACAACAAATAGAACTATGTTAGCATTAATTTAGTAAACCTATATTCACTGAAAATGAATAAGCCTACTAACCAAAACTGTAGTTATTCCAAATACACACCATCACAGGGGTCCTTCGAGTCAATAAATCTGTGAAAACAAAAGATGAAAAAAGTATATTTTGAATCAGAAAGGTATAAACAACTTTATACACTGGCGGTCAAAATAATTTTTAATGTTTTGAAAGAAGACTCTTCTGCTTACCAAGGCTGAGTGTTTGATAAAAATACAATAACGGTAACATTGTGAAATATTATTACATTTTAAAATAAATGTTTTCTATTTTAATATATTTTAAAATATAATTTATTCCTGTGATGACAAAGCTGAATTTTCAGAATCATTACTCCAGTCTTCAGTGTCACATGATAATTTCAATATGCTGATTTAGTGTTCAATTACTATCATTTATTGTTAGAAAGTAAAAAAAAAACAGCATTTAAAAAAAAAAGATAGAAATCTTAAATAAGATGATTTACTGTCACTTGAATAAATATACAGTCCTTGTTTAATAAAAGTATTAATTTCTTTCTTTTAAAATAAAATAAATAAATCATTATACCCCAAACTTTTAATCACAGTTTCCACAAAAATATTAAAGGTGCCATATGTCATGTCTGGCAAAAAAAAATCCAGTCATACTCCACATTCCATACCAGATGGGGGCAGTATACCTCCAGAAAGTGAATTGGTCTATGCTCCGCCCCTACCTTCTTAGCTGCACATATACAAGTTAAAATCAAGCGGGAAGGAAGTCGACCGGAAGTTGAAGTCGACCGGGTGCCGCCATCTTGTAGCAGAACTTCACTTGCGTTAGCAATCCCATTGACTTCCATTCATTTTGGCGTCACTTTGACAGCGAATAACTTTACATCTGAGGCGTTTGAAGACTCCATTTGTCCATTTTTTATTTCTAAAGAAACACGACAATGTATAAAATGCTCCATTACCTTGTAGCTTATGTTATGGCCCCGTAGAAGCAGTTTTTGTAAAAGTAGGCTAACGATTGCGTCATAACCACGCGACTCTCTGTCGCACACTAGAGAGATTACCGTATGGACGGGAGGAGAAGCTCGCGGGCAATCGGGGAGACGTGGAGGCAAAATGACAATATAATTAATCAGAATACTTAGCAAAAGTTTCTCCTGCTCCAAGCTCATGGACAGCTCCTAATCACACTCTCCGTCTCTGCAAGATTCGGAAGGGAATGATTCAGATTTCTCTTGGCACAGCTACTAGAAGACAGACGGGTTGCTCACGTGGTCCGTGTAACGCTTTGCTCGGTTTGAGTCTGCGCGTCAGGAAAGGAAGTGCTAAGAAATCGCTGAAAACGGGCTTCACTTGTCTCAATTGAGTTCCAATGGGGTCGCTGTGTCCATTTCTTTTACTGTCTATGGTTAAAATAGGGACAACATCTATTTAGAGTGTTACGCTGCCCGCCTGAAGCTAATTTAGCAGCATATATCAAGTTTGATTTTCATTAGCAATACCACTTCTAGCTAAGTTATCATTAGTCACCAAAAAACATTCGGTCTCATTACACCTTGCAATGTTTTCCGTTACGTTTCGTGCGTCCAGGGTGTGTAAAGCAGAAGCAGCCTGGCCAGCGGCGGAGTATGCGCGATCCGTGAGTGCTGAAGACGTTCTACACGGCTTTGATGGGTGCGCAGGAGGACACAAATGGGCGGCGACAGCTTCTTCCAGTGGCGGGAGCTTTTTCCTCAGCGCCGTCAACAGATAGAGCGTTACTAAAACTGTATACACCGCCGCCGACTTGAGCTGCAAAGAAGCTCTGGCCGCCCTGTCAAGGACGCTTGTCAAAAAGTACGGGGAAACTTGACCGCTCTGAATATAGTGAGTGAGTGCGCGCGCGCGCGGCCGGGGCTCGCTCTCTCTCTCTGCTAGTTCTTAGAGGCAGAAGAGCGCGTGCGCGCTTAAAATGTCATATTTTGGTATGATCGTTCACCCGCCAGTGTGGCGGATAGCTTTTTGAGATTTTATTTGTGCTTCAGAGCGCGGTTTTTTCCCTGCAGCGGGTGGTGGTAGGGGTCTCTTGCCAAGGGCTTCAGCCATCCTTCCGCTCTCTTCCCTGAACTGAAATGTAGTAGTGGGCTGTACTTTCCACATCAGGTTCAAGTACGCCCACAAGCCGTGCGAGTTATTCGTGTATTGCATGTTTGGCTGGTGGTTATGTTGCCCGTATACCGCCTCCCATGGCCGAAACTGGTATTACGACACCTGTCGGGCCGTGGCTAGTAATGCTAATGCTAATTAAGGTTGATATCTCTGCAGCACTATAACTTGACATTTTTTTAATGACATCATCGCCCTTATTTCTTCTCATTCTTTTGATGTGTGTAGCTCATTTTTGGGATATTTTTACCTCAATTGTTACATATGGCACCTTTAAGCAGCTCAACTGTTTTCAACATTGATAACAAGAAATATTTCTTGAGCAGCAAATCAGCATATTAGAATGATTTCTGAAGGATCATGTGACACTGAAGACTGGAGTAATGCTGCTGAAAATATAGCTTTGACATCACAGGAATAAATTACATTTTAAAATACATTAACATAGAAATCAATTCTTTTAAATTGTAATAATATTTCACAATATTACTGTTTTACTGTATTTTTTATCAAACAATTGCAGCCTTATTCCAAACTTTTAACTGGCAGTGTATATGCTGTGGGGAAAAAACTGGTGCAAAAAAAAGTAATCCTCACTTGTTTTGAGAGCGTGCAGCTTTTCTGGCCTCTCGAGCTTCATTCTCAGCGTAGATCTTCTTATAGCAGTAAATCAGCACTCCAATCATCCACAACTGCAGGACTACGATCAACACGTACATCATGATCTCAGAGACTACAGTCGTCAGCTCAGGGTTGGCTGGGGGAGCAACAAATTCACATATTCAAATTACTAGTTGAAATGCAAATTTGTCACCTGTGAGTGGAATATGAATGACTCTCACCTTTTTCCACAACTGTGAGTTCCACCTCTTTGTTTATTATCACATGCTCCTCACTCATAGAAAGGTACAGCGTTCGGTGGAAGGTACAGCGGTAAGTTCCAGTGTCATTATATGTGACATTGTTAATGGAGATGGCACCAATTTGCACATCCTTTGTCCACATAGTCCCTTGCCAGTCTAATCTTCCCTCAAAGTTTTCATGAAGAATAGTGGGGGAAGGATATTCATACTGGAAAATCTGATAGGAACAGAGATATTACTAATAAAACCATGTAAAGATTTAAAGAAAAAAAAAATTCAGCTAATTTAAATTGATTAGTGTTCTACAGTATGTTCTGCTGTAAACTCTTAAAAATAAAGGTGCTTAGATGGCACTGATGGAACTTTTCCATTACAGAAGGTAGAAAACGGTTCTTCAGATTATTAAAATGTTCTTCACACTCTTGCATGTTCTTCCAAAAAATGTCTTGTTTATGTTCTTTTAAGAACTGTTCTCTGAAAGGTTCTTTGAGGAACCCAAAATGGTTCTTCTATAGCATTGCTGTGAAACTTCCCAATTCGGAACCGTTATTTTTAAAAGTGTAAAATATGTAAAGCTGACTGAACAACCTGACAACAGGCTTTCTGGTCCGTATAATCTCCGTACTAACCATAGACAGTAAAAGAAAGTACTAACCTGGATAAACTCCTCAGTTCCAGCTGGTTTGAAGTGCCACTCCACAATAGCAGAACCTGGCACTTCTGCTCTTTTTTTGCAGGAAATGCAACCCAACAGAAAACTTTCTCCAGCCACAGCTTCTGTCATGGAATCCACTTCAGCACATCCAGTTTGGCCTTGTGGCACTAAAATTAGACATTTTGAACAAGCAAGATTATTATAGTTCAGAAGCATTAAGCAAAGATGTTATGGCAGTGGGACATTTTCCAGGGCTAGATCCTCAAGACTGAAGAAAGTTTTGATAAAATTTGAATATTTGCTTTCTTTGCTTATCATGCAGCTTCAATTTTAATATTTTGAAAACGTTACGTTTCTGAGCAATAAATCCAAAGATAAATGTACAGGATCTTACATGGAGAGACTCACATTATTGCGGCATATGACTTAACGAGGGTTGTTATTAATGCAGCCTATAATAAATAATGACAAATATATGCTGCTAACATCTGATGACTGTAGGGGAGAACCAGGGCGAAAGTAACGCGGGACGAAATATGTTAATAATATGTTAATAATCCACTCCAATAACTGTATCGTTTTAAATTTCACACTTGCATGTTTTATAACTTACCTTGACTAAAAAAGACGGTGAGAACCAAAAATGAAATAATTCCCATTGACATTTTCACAGTTCACTCACAGCTGTAACCGATGCACTCAACTATAAATCACCTCCTTGAAATCGCTTCCTTGTCCCACGTTTCTCTTTTCTTCTTTATTATCACAGTGTCTTAAACATTACTGGGCTCAACATCCTCAGTTCCTCGCATTTTTAAATCAAACTCTTCAGTTGATCATCCTAAAAACTACATTCAAACATAATCTTTCAGCCTTCAAATGATTTCAAGAAAGCGTTTAAAGCTTTAAAATTATATCACGTCGCACTAAAAAACAGAACGTGTTTTGCAGCAGACTTTGACGTTTAGGAGAGCTAAGTATAGACCGTGTGAATCCTTGTGCTTGCAACTCAACACGGAATTTGAGACGTGAGATTCGGACGAGCGCGAGCGCGAGCGGCGTCCAGTTGCTATACGATCACCCAATCATCACGTGGCATGCCGTTTTAACATTTAGTCCCTTCAACTATTTTCTATTTAATGTTTCCACTTAACTTTAATACTAGTAGCAAATAATCCAATATAACTTATTCAGTTTCATTGGTTTTATTGTTATTGGTAATACATTGCATTGAATTATGAATCACTGAGGTTCAGATATAAAAAAATCACTTAGCATGTAGCCTATTCCAATAAATACTGGTATTAGTTTGTATTTATTAGATACTATAACATATTTATAAGACGCTAATCTTGCTTTTTTACTCAGAGGTATAAGCAATGTTTTTCAGAAACACTTTTTGTTATCCTGGTTAAAGCTTTTTTCACATCCTGATAACAATCAATAAGAGAAGTGTCTAAATAATAAAAAATGTAAATATATTTTCCATGGAAGCCTCTGCACCAAAAAATGTTCAACCAATCATTCCATTTGGTCTGAATGCAATGATACAAAGCCCTATGTCCGCTTATCAACATGCATTTCCATACCTCCGCCACGCTCGTGCAAACATCACACGTCATCAGCTTCTTTCAAGAGATGTAGACAGACAGTCACCGAGTGCCGCAAACAAACAGCAGCCACCTTTAACAGTTCCTCCCGAACCAAAACAACGAGCTTATGCCGCGTTCATGCCATGTCGTAACCGTGATTACGAGATGATAATCGGAGCTGTTCACGTCCTGAACTCGGAATTAGCCCTAAGAGTGACCTCTGACCCGATGCATGACGTATTGACGAACGCGAAAGAAAAGAGGATAGAGCAAAGCAAAACACCAGTCATGAATTAGAAGTCTTAAACGAGAATTTTTGAAGAGTTGGAGGAGCTTGAGTTTGTTGCCTAGCCCTATTTGTTTGAAGCGTGTGAGGCATCTACTCTCACCTAAGCGTACGCTACTCCTACATCCTACGTCAAACGTCGGGTCAGAGGTCACTCTTCCGCCGGAACTAGACTTGTGCACGTCCATTACCGGAAGCCAGTGATTATAGTTTATAAAGTTATAAATAGGGATATTTTTCTTACAAAAATGCATCACTTCGCTTCAGAAGGCCTTTATTATTAACCCCCCTGGAGCCGTATGGATTACTTTTATGATGGATGAATGCGCTTTTTTGGACTTCAAAATCTCAGGCTCTACTCACTCCCATTATAAAGCTTGGAAGAGTCAGGATATTTTTTTTTGATATAACTCTGATTGTGTTTGGGCTGTAATAAGAAACTGTAATACACCTGATGGCTTGATGGTGAGTAAATATGGGATTTTGGGGTGAACTATCCCTAAAGAATAAGTGTTGAAATGGCTTGCCACATAAAATCAGCACACAGGCCTTTAACTTGTTTTTTTAATATCAACATTTTCAGAAATCACCTTTATATATTCAGTTAGACCTAAGGAATGAACATGATATATTCAAAGGAAACTAGTTGTTATGTTGTAGCTTAATGAGAGATAATTTCAGGGACCATAAACCAGTAGTCAAGGACATTAATGACATCCCTGATCCTTTTGGGTTGTTGTGGTTATAGTGCTCGTGAAAATGAATAAACACATAGGCTATGTGGAAACTGATTATAATAAACTATATCTCCTCTCATAAAATCTCCATTCTAAATTGTGCTTGGAAATAATGTGCATATTAGACAGCTGCAGATGTACTGTATACACCACTATCACAACGTTCCACAAACTTTTTTTTTATAACAGCTTTTCTTGTGAAATCATAATAAAACATTAGTAGAAGTGTCAATAGCCAGTAAAAATGTACATAGCTTTTTTAGCATTTTGCAAAATGCAGTGATGTCACAGCCATGACACATAAGAGAGTCGACATGCAAAAGAGTTCTGCTTGAATTTCCGCAGAATTTTACTGACAAATAAGTGTAAGTAAACAACAATGGAGGCCATTTCAAAGATGAAGTCTATTCTATAAAAGGAGAGCTGTAAAGATTTACAAGCTGCATTAGTTCTCCATGAGGAAATGTTGACATAGATTTTTTATTAGTACCAGTCAAAAGTTTGGAAACATTACAATATTTTTATGTTTTTGAAAGAAGTCCCTTATGCTCGCCAAGGCTGCATTTAATTCATCTAAATATTATTACAGATTAAACAGTTTTCTATTTGAATAAATATTTAAAATAATTTTAGAATTTATTAATGTGATGACAAAGCTGAATTTTCAGCATCATTACTCAAGTCTTCAGTGTCACATGGTCCTTCAGAAATCATTATAATATGCTGATTTGCTGCTCAGGAAACATTTTCAGCAAAGCTGAAAATTCAGCTTTGTCATCGCAGGAATAATAATTATTATTTTTTTACATTTATTAAAAAAAGAAAACAATTATTTTAAATTGTAACAATGTTTTTTTTCTGTATTTTTGATTAAATTAATGCAGCCTTGGTGAGTGTAAGATACTTCTTTCAATTAAAAAAAAAAGAAAGAAGAAGAAGTAATGTTTCCAAAACTTTTGACAGGTATAGGTCACTGTACTATTTACAATTTTACACTTTATTTACACTTCACAATGTGTGACATCACTGGAAATAAAGTCTCACGGATTGTAATATTCATAAAAAAGACTAGAGTAGGATTTTACATTGCAATTGTGAAAGTTTTAAAATGTGTGCTGCTGCTGCTGCTGTAAAGTTTAGTTGCTATATGCTGTTTATATAGTGAAGCAGCTTTATGGTTTATTACACAACTCCCCTATTTACTTATTTACCCTATTTACTTTTCCTCTATACTTGTCATGACACTGAGCATCAAGTCTGGAGCACAGGGCCATTTCACTGGAGAGCAAGGTTAACAAAATCCTGCCTAATGGAAAATAATACCAAATAATAATGTTTTATCACACAACTCCCCTGTTTTCTTGTCATGGCACTGATGCTCAGTGTCAATTTACTTAGTCTGGAGCACAGGGCCATTTCATTGGAGACGGAGAGCAAGGTTAACAAAATCCTCCCTAATGAAAAATAAATCCACTATCTATCTCGATTATTTAATTATCATTATTAGAAAGTTTTTTTTTTTTTTTTTTTTTGCATAAAATGTTTAAGAAATGTTTAAGAAATAGGCTAAATCACAAAAAAATATAAGACTTATTTTTTTCTCTCTCTTTTCTTTTTTGGTCAAACCAATTGTCCTTCAGATCTGGTAAGTGTGTTGAGGTAAAATATTTATACTGACATGTCATGTCATGTCAGATTGCGTCAGAGGTTTACTTAGAAACTACGGAGTGAAGGTTGTTTTGGTCCCCCGCGCGTCAAGCGCACCCTCCCACACAACCACAGGCACTACGCAAAGCGTGCCGCTTGATTTCCTTACCGACTCCCACGAGCAGGTGAACACTTATATTTAGCACCGCTCGAGTTTCCAAATGCCCATTCAATGCCAGCAGACGTACAGCAACAATATAACCCTATGGAATCTCTCCACAACGCCAACACAACTCATAAAACCAGACGACTCAAAGGCACGAGTCACGAGCAGGTCACGAGCAAGTGTTGAAACACTGTCAGATCGAATTAAGAGGTGAGTCAAGGTTATTTCATATTTGATAAACGAAACGTTCCCGCGGAAACCCGATTAACAGGAAAAGCTGGAGAGACTGGAACATTCACCACAGCCTAACAGTTAACATAGCATAGTAGGCCTATCCTATATAGGCTACATCAAATAATCTATAGCATAACGCTTTCAGCATTTAACTAGCCTAATGAGACGTAAATATAAACGGTTAGGCCATTTAACTTGCAGCTTTAGCCTACTGTAAATCTAGGAAGGTTCAAGTACACAGTTCAGGAGATGTTTTGTTGAGTTTTGTTTTTATAGCATACTATTTTATTTTAACAATATAGCCTATATTCAGGTAAGGTTTTACTATGGGATGGGCCGTTACCAAGTCGACTTAAGGCTAGTCATAATAAAGTGTGTTTTTCTTCAGCCTTTTAAAAGCAAGGTGAACGTACACTAGGCTATATAAAAAATATATGATCAATAAGTTATGATAACATGTTTTTTTTTTTTTTTTTTTACATTTATTTAACTCATCAAAATAAGTTAAGCAATGTTCAACCTTTTTATAATTTAGCATATACAAGATTCAAGTCAGTTTATCAAGTAGGCCTAGGCTAAGTCAGTTTAATGTAATGTTTACATTTATGCATTTGGCAGACGCTTTTATCCAAAGCGACTTACATTGCAAGTCGAAATATAAGTTGGAATGACATCCAAGTTGATTGTAGCCAACTTAAAAATTTAAGTCTGCAACTTTTGTTTTTGTTTACAGTGTTCTTTGTGAGAAACGTGCTGAAAGGGTAAGAGAATATCAATTCCACACTCATCTCTCATTAATCCACTCCAGAATAATGATTGTTAAAAGCCTTGCAAGAAGCATTCAAGGTAAGCGAATTTATCATACTTCACTCTTTTAAAATTCCTACTATACTGTTACCAATCTAAATGCTCAAACTATCATTGTTGGACTCCCATGTTATTATGGTATTTCATTCCTCTTTTTTATATAAACGCGCTACACTTAAAGTCCTGAAGAGGGCGCAATAAGCAAATAAATCATGTCAGCCTGGAAAGATTAGTGGAGGAGAAATCAAATTTAACATCAATGACAAATACTCATTTGATTAAATTACCTATAGTATAGAATATCTAATATTTATCTTAATTAGCCTATATGTTTATTCAAGCCTATATATTTCATTGGATTTTTGATGAATTGTCATTAACATTGGTTACTTTTATTTATCTTAATAAGGCGCTGGTAAAATGAACAGTCTTATATATTCCAAATATTCTATTAATTAATTTCAGTTTTTTTAGACATTTAAAGCTATTTAAAATGAATTATTTATGTACTGGCCTATTTGTGAACAAAGCCAAAACACCCGTTACTTTTTGTCTGCGCACGCTGAAGAGCCTTTTGATGGGTTCTCTCTCGACTATACCATTGAGTAAACCGGCAGGGGGTGTTTGTAACTAAGTATAATTTTCATTAACTATTGTCTTCCGCTTTATGCCGTGTTTTAATATCGACAATGTTTATATTGATTATTCTCATCATGTGAGTTCAAACTTTAATTTACTTAAGTCACAGAGCGTCATTGTACATATCTTGGCGTTTGAATTTACCCCTATCAAATGTTTGCCCGTCGCATTGGAAACTGTTCTCTATCTCACTATCTCTTCGCGTAGCATTTAAACTTAGGGAAAGTTCGTATACTTAAAATGTATTAGATACATAGTTTAAAGAGGCATATTTTAATAGACCAAAACTATGAGATCATCACCTAGTCCTGTGACTATGATTTTGGAATGGCGGAAAGGCGATTTAACGGATAAGAAAAAGTAAACAGAGGACCGCTTTCTCTCCCACCGGTATCATTAGCATGCTAGGCAACTAGCAACTAGTATTCTCCCCAACTGTCTGTCTGAATTGTACGGCTGACCGGTTCGTTAGCACTGCTAACGCCTATCATGGTTTGTTTACTGCAGTATGATTTGACATTTACGCATTTCAGCGTATGTAATGTTGATTTGAAATAGTTCAACAGAAATACATAATTAGAAAACAGCTTAATTTGAAAACTGGCAGCGAAAGCTACTTTTTTGTTAGCTTGCCGGCTAAATTAGGGGTGCTGATGTGTTCTTGCGAAAAAGTGGATTTTAACATCACCCCTCGTACTGTCGCCCGTCTGGTGTATGAGGCCGAACAGGAAAAAAACAATGGGGGCAATTCGTCCAATGGAAGGTAGGAATTATTATTATTATTAAGTTAGACTTACAATAACTTTATAATAAGGTTTCATTTGTTAACATTATTTAATGTATTAACTAACATGAATTAACCATGAGCAAAACATTTGTTACTGTATTTGTTAATCTGTGTCAATGTTAGTTAATAAATATCCAGCTGTTCGTTGTTTGTTCGTGTTAGTTCACAGTGCATTAACTAATGTTAACAAATACAACAGTAGATTTCCATAATGTATTAGTAAATGTTGAAATTAACATTAACAAAGATTAATAAAAGCTGTAGAAGTGCAGTTCATGTTAACTAATGTAGTTAACTAATGTTATTGTAACTTATTGTAAAGTGTTACAGACTTATTTGCCTTTTATTAGGTTAAAAAAGTATCTGTCATTGATGTCCTTCATTCGACTATAATATAACTTTTATTTATTGCACGGTGGTGGTTTTTACACTTACTCAATGTGTAAGTGAAAGTGTTAATAGCTCTAGTTTGATTTGTTCAAACAAATCCTGGACATGATTTAGCTTGTTCAAACAGGAAAGTAAATAGTGGCGGATCTCGTCCCTGCCCTTGATAAATGGCTGTCAGTCTTGTTCTGAAGCCTATGATGAAACTCTTCTGTCTAGGAGGTTTTCAGAGGAATTTGTATTAATCTCCCAATAACTAGGAATTTCTACAGAATTATTCTAAAGGTCAGGTTTCTGATTGTGTTATTTTGTCAATTCCTTGGTGATGAGAATATGCTGCTTCTATTTTGGTTCACTTTTATTTTTAAATTTGTATTTAAAGTTTTTTCTTTTGCGAATTGTTTGTTTCTTTGAGTTCAGGAAGGCATCTTTACTCAGAAAAAAAGTGAACAATAAAGAGGACACACTGTGCTGCTCTTGTATTGTTGTGGTTGATTTGTCTCAGCATGGCTCACCAGCTTGTGGTACCGAGTGACAGGAAAAAAGACCTAGCTCTGTTTAAAAAGGTGCTTAGTTGTGGGAAACTTGTCTTCTCTACCCACAGCAAACACTATGTATGTGCATTGTGCACAAATGTTAAGGTAAAACATGCAAAGCTGATAGTCAAGTGAGAAAAGAAACCCGGTTTCTATTTACATGTGCCTTCCCATAGCATGAACAAAATGTGTTGTCTTCCCTTTGAGGCAAGTTCACCAACATGATAAAATCCAACAATACAGTTGAAGAGGTTTTGGTTCACCTCTTCTTTGAATAGAGTCTGCAACCTTCATGTTAGCAGCCTAGTTAAATAGAGGTGTTTTTCAAAGTGTTCAGGTGGCAAATGATAAACAATCACAGAGGGATGATGGCTACATTGTCCTGTAATCAACCAACGGTTACTCCACCCATACATTAATAACAGCTTGCGTGTATAAACACCACCTGCCGGGTGTTGTTGTCGTATGATTTTATGTTTGTGTTGTTTTGGATCTCATTTAGAGGAGCTATACTATAAGAATATGGGAGAATATAGTCCAACATTGACTTAAACTTTGTCTGCTAAATCATGTGAAATGTGCAAATTTCTTTAAAAAAGTTTTTATAATTTTGTGGAAATATATTAGGAATGCAATACCATGACCATTTAAGAAACTACTATTAAAAGTTTGGGGTCAGTAAGAGTTTAAAAAATAATAGTTTAAAAAACATAAAAATACAAAAGTATTAAGCAGCACTTCTGTTTTCAATATTGAAAAATAAGAATTGTTTTTGAGCACCAAATCAGCATATTAAAAGTGCACAAAATATTTTTGAAGGGTCATGTGACACTGAAGACTGGAGTAATTCCATCACAGGAATATATCAGATTTTAAAATATATTAAATGGAAAATTGTAATAAAATTTCACAATATTACTGTTTTTATTGTATTTCTTATTAAATAAATGCAGCCTTGATGAGCATAAGAGACTGCATCAAAAACATTTAAAAAATCTTACCGACTCCAAACTTTTGAATGGTATACAATATAATTTTTTATTTATATTTCTTATGCATGTAGTTTTGAGTCTCTGAATGTCTTCAATATTTGGCCAAACTGTTGTAACTGCCTCGCGAAATGCATCAAAATGCATCAGCCCTAAGTGTTTAATGATGTTAATATTGTATGTGCATCCCTGATATATTGTGAAATACCACAACATTATACAATTGATCTGTAAAGACATACGTTTTGTGTAAAATATAAAGTAGCTCAAATAAAACAATTTTCAGTCTGTAGCTTGAAATAGTTAAAGACAAATATAGTTTTTCCCCTTTTCAGCAACATGATCTTATCACACCTGATGTGCAAATCGCAATGACGAGGCAGATTGCACAACTGCATTTTTTGTGAACTCTGCTTGTAGAAGAAAAAGGGGCAGAGAGCTTTTTTGAAAGAATGCTTAAGCAGCAGCAGAGAAACGGAAGAAGATGGATCTGACATCAAGCAGTCTTCGATGCAAGCAAGTTCAACTTCTCAAATGCTCCGTTTTTTTCCACCATGCACAAGACATGGCTGCACTTTTTTATGCATATTAGAATTCAGTGATGGCTCCACCCCATTTTTTCAGTTCCTGCTGCAGGAATTTATGTCGTATATACGCTGTACATCTGTGAAGGAAGCTCAACTGCTGACTTCTTTCTTCAGGACAGCGAGTTGAAATGGATGCAGACCTTTCCAAATTTCATCAGATTGTATTTCTGTAATAGAATATTTATTTTGGGCTCTGGTGGAATTTCCAGACTAGAGACTAGAGAGAGGAAATATATGGCGCTTCTCAACTCAACGAATGATTGTGCATGATGAAACTTGTACTCAATGAAACTGTCAGCCGTAGACTATCCTGATGCAGAAAAGTTCTAGGTGATGTATGAAAGTCTGTTGATGATGGCTGTGACACCACCACCTGTAATCACCATGGCTGAGCCCATTCCCATTCCAACCCTGAACATTCTTCCACCTTCGTCCGATACGGAGTCGTGGTCCTGCTCCCCGAGTCCACAGCCGCACCGGTACCACTCACGCAGGCGAAACCGAGAGAACAGGAGAGCCAAGGAGGTACAGCAAAGAGACGCATCAGAGAACCATTGGGATAAGGGGAAAGGGGAAAGAGATAGAAATCAAAGCCCATCACATGCATCTCTGATGGTTTCTAATGTAGAAGAGGAAGAACAGGGAAGCCCCTCTGTGCTTCTCCTACCCCCATCTCGCTCATGTTCACGGAGCTCTTCCCTAAGCAGGCGCTCTCGCTGGTCTATCCGTAGCCTTCTCAGCAAGGATTCAGATTGTGACAGCAGCAGGTCAGTGTGTTTCCCCCTCCCACTTGCACAGTCAGCACCCATTCCCTTACGCTGGCTTAAAAAAAAAAAAAAAGTGCATCCACTCTGGATGCTCAGAGGGATATTCCTGTAGGTGCAGATGCAATGAGAAGAGGAGTAGAAACTCTTTAAGAAACAGATCTGGTTAGGGAGGAGATGATTTTAGTTTTAAGATCCACGATAATTAGCATGATCTTTTCCAGAGTTTTTGTCTTTTTCTTTCAGTGGTGTGTGATTATTTTATTTTATTTCTTGATAAAGGAGTGTTTGTTTCATTTCTCTTCTGGCATGTCATTTACCGCAGAAAATATATTTGACTTGTTCCTTATTTGTATTTATAAAGCAAGCATGAAACATGATTACTGTAAGGCCCAGACCATAGTAACGGGCCTAGCACTTCAGACGTTTAAGAAGGTCAAGTATTTTCACCCCCCAAAAAATGGTTTTAAGCCAGTTATTTATATCTTTTGCTGTAATGTGTCAATAGGAAATATCAGTTTACATTTCCAAGCATTCATTTTGTCACTGTAGTAATCCAGTGAGAGTTGTGTATGCACAAGGAGTCTGACAACACCCGGTGCGCTCCATGGAGATCCGATCTCACCATCATCGAGTCCATCTGGGATTACGTGAAGAAACAGAAAAAACTGAGACAAACTATAAGTCCAGAAGAACTGTGACAACGTCCCTAAGACTGTGAAATGTTTTAGACACTTGTAAAAATACTGTTAAGTGAGGATGCTTTCAAAAATAATATATATTTTAATTTATTTATTTACATCATTTTATTTATTAGTTAATTTCTATTAACTAATATTTATCAATATTTGGTGTGACCACCCTTTGTATTTAAAACAGCTTTTGGTAGTTTTGCGGGTAGGCTCCTTTAAGCTTCTTGGAGACGTTGCCATAGTTATTCTGGGTTTAGTCTGTCTCTGTTTTTTCTGTTCATGTAATCACAGACAGACTCGATGGTGAGATGTGGAGCACACCGGCTGTTGTCAGACTCTTTGTACATGCAAAAAATCTCACTGGATTATTACAATTAATGACAAAATTAATGTTTGGAAATGTAAACTGATATTTCCTACTGACACACTACAGCAAAAGATATAAATAACTGGCTTAAAACCATTTTTTTGGGTGAAAATACGTGCCTAAGACTTTTACACAGTACTGTGTATTAAAATAGAAAACAGTCCATTTAAATTGTGATAATTTCACAATATTACTGTTTTTACTGCGTATAGAGATATATATTTCTATTTACTATATATTATAAGATATTTATAAATGTTGTCAATAGTTTAACTTATATTGATCCAAAAACATTCTTTCAATGCAAATGTAATGATTTACATTACATGATTTACCCTAGTAAATTGGCATCTTTGAGTCTACTCTAGAATTACAGCCTAGTAACTGTTTCGTTCATGCATTATGTATAAACACCATGCTTGCTAGTTATAATTATGGTGAATTTGTCCAGTTAAAACACAGAAGTATTTCCAGGGATCAAATTAAACATAGAGTCCTAAAACACTGTCATTATGTGAGGTTCGAGTCCTTTTCATGAATAACAGGAAGATGATAGAGTGACAGAAAAAAGAGGAGTGCTCTTGGCAGTGGAGAGATGGAGGTGGGGCTCTGTCTGAGCCGTCTGGCTCTTGTACGCATGACATCACTATTACCCAGTAGGAGTGTTCCGCCTTTTCTGGTGATGTCACTGCCGCCCAATCAGAAGCCGCTGTTTTGATGCTGCAGTGAAGACTGTCAGCCAGTGAAAAGACGAGCTTACAGAGCGAAAGGTGTTTTATGCATGCCACATGAACAGCTGTGCCCTTGTCCTTCTCATCTACCAACCGGTTTCACTGACCTAGTTCTTTTTGTTGTGTTGCTCAGCCATTTCAAAGACTAGCTCTGAATTCGAGCCTATTGTGGTGTTTTAAGAGATTCTGGATATTGTTTAGCAAGCGTTTATTTATTTATACCTTACTAGAACTTTAAACCATACAATTATTCAAAACACAATCCTTGTTAGTCTGAAAACAATACAAAATACATTTTTATGGGTATCAGTTATAACCCTTGTAATGATTCAGACAGGCATGAATGAGTATTACAGTATGAATCATTTACGTGATGATCATGAAAAGCCTTACTTCCTCTATTTGTAGACAGAACTGTGCTAATCTGAAGTTCAAGAGGTAAAGCCTGTTTATTGCTCACTTGCATGAATCGTTTTCGCTGACTGTAAAATTGGCCTTGTTTGTTTAGCAACGTCTATAGATTGTTTCTCTGTCCAAAATCAATGCAGATTCCTGACATGCAAGTTTGCACAACATCAGACATGAAAGTTCTAGGTTTGCCACCAACATTAGCTCCAATTAATTGTAAATAGCGTTGTTTGTTAAAAAGATTATTTGATCTATTGCCTCCTAATGTGGCAAACATAACCAGGTTTATAATTTAAGCCTGTAACACCCTCTGTGCAGTCAATGCTTTTTGATTTCTCCTTCATTGCCTGAGGTTCATTCTGTTTACATCGGCTGCTTCTTAAGTCTGAAGATTTCATTTGTCTAAGCCTCTTTGGAGTGCTTTGGCCCTTTCTGACCATGATGTGCTTGGGGTGACATATGTTCCTATAAACTTGTTGAGATCCTTTTAGGATCACAACACATTTAAAGCTCTGTTTCCAGAGACATGTGATTGCAGAAATAGATTGACTTGCTTTGAGCTGCAAACCCTCAATCCAGGTGATAATTGCACAGGCTGAGCATTGTCTGAGTTTGATCAATGCCACTAAAGCCTCAGAAGTGAAAGATTGAGTGACACTGATCACCCATAAGGTCGACAGAACACTTGTACATTGTTGACTTGCATCTGTTATGTAATATACCGTATATTACAGAAAAAAAGTTGTGCATTGTTAAATTTGCACTGTTGAGAGAAAACAAAATGCAGATAAGTCACATCAGTGTATAAAGAAAATAAAAATCATTCTAAATATAAAAGAATAGCAGAGTCCACACCACAACTATAACGATAACGACGATCACTTTCAGAAAAATTGTTTCCAGCTGATAAAAGATTAAAACATTGACAGCAAAAAGCTCGAGCATTTAAAGCGGCGGAAGACAAAACTGGCAGCGCGCTTAGAATAAACAGAACAATGTTGTCCACAGGTGTAGACGCTAATATTGTTATAGTTATCTTTCTTGGTGTGAACTAAGTCACATTTTATTATTATATTCAGAGAAAAACTAAAATACTGGTAAAGCGAAATGTGACAAACATTATAAACATATTTGAGTTCCCTCACTCCACAACAAAAAAGTATTAAACTAATTTATTTAACGCTAAAATGAAACTACACCGCATGTAGTAAATGCACTATACAAATAAACTCGGGATCATGGATCCCTGTCTCTTTTGGCAAAAAATCCAAATTTGTGCATGTTTTGCTTCCTTGAGGTTAACTGCATAATATAAATCAGTTGGGAATATAAAACACAGCACATTTCAGAGTGTATATATATATATAAAAAAAGTGATTTATATTTCGTACAATATGGTCTAATGTTTTTAGTGTGACCCCACGGTCGAGGTAAGATGCTTAGAGCAAAATTGTAGCTTTAACATTTATTCATTTAGCAGACACTTTAATCCATAGCAAATAGTAATACAAGTAAAAGTCTACTTAATGCTATATTTGATTTAGAATCATAAGTTGGAGTTTTTGGACACGGAAATCTGTATCTATATGTCTTGGCTTCCCTTAACCCTTCTTACTGAGATTATGGCAGCCTCTCCCTGGAAAACAGATTATGGAGACAGCCAGACCGCTGAGGATTATTATGCAATTTTATGATCATTATTAGTGCATTTAGGGTTAACCAACTTCGCAGTTTTTGATAATCAGAATAATTCCTTTCAATTTGAATGACTTGGTATCCTTGCCAACTCCAGGTGTCCAGGCCACCAGCAAAGCATTGCAATCCAGTTTTATTGACTCAAGTGCTTCCACATAAACTCTAAGCATAATCCCCTATGTGTTGGCTCTGCTGTGTAGTGGTAAAGAGAGGGCCACTGCCTCAAACGGTGTTGATTCCCTCCTCCACACAGAACAGCCTCTTTTCTCCTCCCCCTCCCCCTCTTACCCAGTGTGTAGGTTGCTTTAGGATAACCGGAGCGCTCATGGTGGAGACCGCGGTGGTCGTTGCGTTTTAGAGGGGGTCTGGTACCTCGTTTGGGATGGGGATGTTGAACGATCGCGTTCTGTTGGACTAGAACGGGCAGCAGACAAACAGAGGACGCGGTGTCTCCAATGCATTCGGCTTGTTAATCTGAATGTATCGTCTGTTATGTCGGCGCAGTGCCATATTGAGAGGCTACTGTAAAATAAACGTGGGCATCACGCATTGATTTGAGAAAACACCCAATGACATGTTCGAGTAAGTAGCAAATGGGTTAGTTATTTTATGCAATGCATGCTAATGTTGTATTGTACAAAACCGTATGCTAATGTTGTTTGACGATTCACTTTTATCAGTTGTTCTTGCATCACAGTGTAGTAGTAGGTTAAGGCGTTAACATGCATGCAACTGCGATTGCATCGCCAAACCGCACTGATGACATCGACATTCTTTCTGTTTGATCAGTCCAGTGAGCCCTAATGCACGTTCAGCACTGAGGATTAGATTGGCGCGTGCCGTAGTTTTACTTTGTGCAGGTTTAGCATGCAAATCGCGTTTTCGTCTTACGTTTACTTTATGTAAATTGCATTGGTTTACGCAGTATTGATGTCAGTAACTGAAGCTCGCGACATTCGTATTTTAGCTTCAGCATCGCAGCACCCATTCATTCTCTTGACGTTTCCTCAAGCGATTCGTGATCAAGTCGTTCAATTGAATCGGTTCTTTTGAACAAATTGTTCGAACCGGCTAATCAACTGGATAGAATCGATTCAAGCGGTTCTTGAATCAACAAATTGATTCATTCAACTGAGAACCTGTTGTTTCGAACATGCCCGACTCGTAATGACAATCGATGATTGAGCTAAAAGCATTGCGTGGAACAAGATTTAACTAATGGACAAAAACAACACTTTAATAGCCATATATCAGAAATAAGAGCACATTTAATGTACTGATAATTAACTTTTTATTACTTGATTGTGACAGTTTTGTCAACACACATGGTTTGCATGTCAATGACATTAGACTCTGATTAAAGTTTTTTTTTACCTTCTTTCTTTTTTCCGCTTAATTTGTTTGTGAAACTTTACATGAAGATTTGATGTAATTTGCTGTCAAAAATATGTTACCGTTAAATAGTTTTCAAAATGGTTTTTACTTTTGGGTGTTTATTCTGGAATTTGTTAGGATCTTATTAAATTTACATTGCATGTTGTTTTACTGCTCTGTTTTTTTGTTGTGGAATCGGTGTCACTGTGTTTTTGCTTACAAGTAAAACAGGAAATTTTACATTTGAAGCCTACTAGATCAAATAGTTAAAGGGATAGTTCACCCATAAATTAATTTCAGCCTCAAGGCATCCTAGGTGTATATGACCATCTTCTTTCAGACTAACACAATCGGAGTAACCTCTGACGTGGGATGTAGGAGCAGCGTAAGCTATGAGAGTAGATACTTCTCGCGGTCCAAACAAACAGGGCTTGGCAACAAACTGAAGCTCCTCTTCTCTTATATCAAAATCCTCCAACATTTCTCTTAAAAATTCTTGTTTTAGACTTCTAATTCATGACCGGTGTTTTGTTTTGCTCTATCCTCTGCACTTCAGTGTTCATCAATACATCATGCTTCGAGTCCGATTTCACTCTACCTAGAACTAGACTCGCGTACAGCCGTTACCAGAAGTCAGTGATTATAGTTTATAAATCTATAAAAATGTATATTTTTCTTACAAAAACCCATTGCTTCGCTTCAGAAGCCCTTTATTAACCCCCTGGAGCCGTTTGGATTACTTTTATGATGGATGGATGTGCTTTTTTGCACCATTAACTCCCATTATAAAGCTTGGAAGAGCCAGGATATTTTTTAATATAACTCCGATTGTGTTCGTCTGAGAGATGATAGTCATATACACCTAGGATTGCTTGAGGGCGAGTAAATCATGGGATAATTTTCATTTCTGGGTGAACTATCCCTTTAAGTGAGAAGTGTGTTCTCTGAACCCCCCCAGGCATCAGGCGTGTCTGATCAATGTCCTGAAGTGTGACTACTGTCTGTTATGGATTTCTATGGTAGTTTTGAAGGTGGTTTCAAAACTTTTCTTTCACTGAACATTCAGTTCGAACTAACTGGACTCACCACTCAAATGCAATATGTACAGGAAAACTTGTGGTCAAGGTTGCCAAAATATATATTTTTAGATGTTTCAAATGTCTTTAAATTAGTTGATTTTCATTAGTGCTATCAAGTATGTATAAAATACATATATAACAAGTCTTAAATGTTTTGCATGCTTTTTGTAGTAGCAAGTAGGACTGGGTGATTATTTAAATATTCACAATATATTCCTAATGATTTTTCTGGTGACATAAAATTAAGCAACATTGTGAATATATATATATATCTCATCATATACATGTACAAGTTATACATGAATTTTGAACAATACCCGTTCTTGTCTTAGGACAACTTTGATGAACTTTTTTGATCCACTGCAAATGTTGACTAATTATATATATATATATATATATATATATATATATATATATATATATATATATATATATATATATATATATATATATATATATAATATATACTTTTAATACATATCATTTTTTATTTTTTTGCTGCATCACCCAACAAGAACAAATGATATTAAGGATTGATTTTGCATGCCTTAAAGCCACTATGACAAAACAGGTCTCATATGTCTGCCATTTAAATGTCTCATCAGACTGATCAAATGCTGGCGAACAGATAAGGCTTTGTGTTTGTGTACAGAAGCCTCTATCTGTGTTGGTACCTTTATTTTACTGGAACAGGAATGGAATGCTTCTATGGAAACGATTGTTATTATAAATACACTCTTCATTCCTGGGCTTCGACCTGAACTTGTAATATAGGACCCATCCTGGACACTCCTTCAGTTTGTTCAGAGTGTGATGGCTAAAATTCTTCTAAATGACAGCTTGATTGTATTTTGAAACATATTAGAGACTTTAAAGTCGTACCTCAACTTACAACGGATGTTGTAGACAAGAATCAGTTAGTTGTAATGAGTACGTGCTGTTTGGTAAATAGTGGATAAACCTTGTCTTATTCGTTGTTTCCTTGTGCACAACCCTGATGCCCTTAAGGGCGGTTAAAGCAGGGTGCTGAAATGCCAGATGACTGTCTATCTCCTTTTTGACCTTAATTTTCCTCCGCCTCCAGTACAGCCAGTAACTCTCCGCGCAGCACTCCCGGCAGCTCGCCCTCTTTGCGCCGTCGTGTTCTGGGAGGCAGAGCCGGCGAAGGGGATACAGGTGTGGACAGAAGTGTTGGAGGTTCAGACAGTCCCCTGCCTCCTACTCCCTCCTCATCAACCTCTTCATACCCGCTCACGGCCCGCCACTTCACTCGCAATGCCAAGGTAAGCCACATTCTCAGCCGGCTTTTATGTTTGTGAAAAAAGTCTCTTATGCCCACCAATGTTGCATTTATTAAATAAAAAATGCAGTAAAAACTAATACTGTGAAATATTATTAATACTATTTAAAATTACTGTTTCAGAAGTAATTCTGATATGCGGATTTAGTGCTCAGTAAATATTTCTTATTATTACATACAATAAGACCAAAACATTTTTAAAGAAAGTAAATAGTGTCCATTTTGATTGTTTTGTTGAGAAAGAGTGTAAATTAAGACCCTTATTCATCTTTTCCTCTCTGTTTCAGAAAATGCAGAGCTGGTATAATGTAAGTATCCTGGGGTCTTCAGAAGTTCATGCCTCAGTGTTTTGTGCTTTAGCTGACCGTGCTGGTTCCCTCGACTAACTTCTCACTCTCATATATAGGTGCTCAGCCCCACATACAAACAGAGGAATGAAGACTTTCGTAAACTCTTTAAAAAGCTGCCTGATACAGAGCGTCTCATAGTGGGTGAGTTTTACTACTTCATGGGTAAAGCAAGCAGAATGTAATGAGTGATATTATTTTAAGTCTAGCACAGTCCTTGGAGTGATTATCTGATGATCACATGGCCTTTGGTTGTGTATATTTTATTTTTATGTCTAGATTACTCATGCGCACTGCAGAAGGACATACTGCTCCAGGGCCGTCTTTACCTGTCTGAGAACTGGCTCTGCTTCTATAGTAATATCTTCCGATGGGAGACAACGGTAATCCTCACATTAACTAGTGCTCCAACAACGACTCAATAATGAAAATAATCAACAATACATTTCCTAGTGGATAAACTTCAAGTATTTCATAGAGAATGCACATGAATGTCAGTCAAATGGGGTGCAAAAAAAAGAAAGATGCATATTTGTTTGGATCAAAACAATATTGGTTGTTTAAAAGTATTGTAATTTAAGGGAATTAAACATTAAAGATAAAAAAAAGTACTCTCTTACATAAAAAATAATTTGTAAGTAATCATACGTGGGTCCCGTTCTTCGTACATGGATTACCAAGTTATGTGGATTTTACTGTTGACGATTTGACATGAACCGCACATTAATTTGTATTGTGACAGCTATTATGCGGGTGGCTTGATGCTGTGCAGGGGATGCAGATAACCTTTCAGATAATTCTTTTAGATAAGAAATATGTTCTTGACATTTAAGGAACTTTGTGTTTAAGAGACTTTATGCTTTATAGCAAATCCGCTTCATGTGTAAATTTAAATGAATTGTTAATTACAATATGCTACTCTTGACACTGAAAAAAAGTGTAAATCCTGTACAAATACTAGCCGTGAAAAATGGAAATAATTGGGAATCGTGTAACAAACATTTACACATTTAATTTATTTATTAGAACTTTTGTCATTTTGCCTGTTTGGCTTTTTCCTCTTTTAAAGGAGAACTCCGGTCAATTTTAACATTGAGCTCATTTTTTGTACATTTGGAGTGCTGTCAATACAGAGAACAACGACAAAAATCGGTATTGCCTACACCGAGTTATTCTATTTTTAAAATTTGCACCCTGTTGACTTCAATGGGGCAAGTACTAAACCTGCTTTTAGCCTCTTAACATCTTTGATGTGTCATTACAAGTGCACAGAAAATGTGAGTGATTCCTTCTGAGTGAACACGAGTGGATCTGACTGCAGTAGATGTGAAAGAAATGTATAAAAATGATGTTATTTAAGCCAGCGCAAATACCTGTGTTTACATCCTGTTTTCGGGTGAAGTCCAAAGTAGTCGATTGCCGAGTTCACGCGCATAGGTTTAGTACCTATGATCACGCGCGTGAACTCGGCAATCGACTACACATCAAGGATGTTAAGAGGCTAAAAGCAGGTTTAGTACTTGCCCCATTGAAGTCAACAGGGTGCACATTTTAAAAATAGAATAACTCGGTGTAGGCAACACCGATTTTTGTCGTTGTTCTCTGTATTGACAGCACTCCAAATGTACAAAAAAATGAGCTGAAAAAAAATGTCAATGTTAAAATTGACCGGAGTTCTCCTTTAATTATGATGTCATTCCATTGCTTTTTTGATGCCAGCCAATCGCTGCATTGTTGATCATGGTTTCAAGTATCAATATATATTTGCCCTTTCCAATGAATCCAAGAACGCATAGTAATCTTAGACAACTTATTCCAGATTTTTTTTTTTTTATCAAATCAGCAAATTCGTTTGAAGAACCAAATTAACCAGAAATCAGTTATCACAATTATAAGATCTTTCATATGTCCAATCATTTAGAAGTATTAAGCTAGGTACGAAGAATGGACCCCAGGTTAAAGTCAATGTAAATTATGATTAAAATGTGTATCTTATATATGGATATAAATAATTTTTTGCACACATTGGGTCTCATTCATGAAACACGAGCAGAACGAATTTTTGTGTAAATCGTGTGTAAAGTGGTTCTGGTGTAAATTTTCGGATTCATTAACCCTTCAAACACCCAATGTCCCGCGGGCGACCCGTCGGACCACTAACAGGTCAAAATGTTCGTATTTTCCAAATGTTAGTTGGTACGAAAGAAATCTACACCTGCTCCCAGCCACGCGTAAATAGTGCGTTTAACATCCGAACGTTTTGCTCATTAATAAGGCTGCCTTTTAATTCACCGTAATCGGGTACATATTTACACAGCATTTTGAAAAAATATTATATATAGTAATTACATACGGTTTGTCTTTTTACTTTTATTACGAGAGCCAGTAATAGCATCTGCAAACGGAACACAAGTCGCAAGTTTTTTTTTTTTTTTTTTAGAAGTCCGCAAGTCACAAGTGTTGCAGTCAAGCTTCATGTCGAACCATTTACTTTTCACTTCTGGGACTGTTCGATTAACAGATGAAACTCCATTAACTGCATCTGTAATATGCTGCCAAGCATTTTTACCTAAAGCATTTAGGTATTACCTAAAAAATACTTTTTTTTTAGGACCTGACACGCCACTATGTACGCTTGAAAATAAAATGTGGCTTTTTAAACGAACTTCTAATAATAAAACTTCAATTTCTGCATCTGAGAAATTTCTCTTCTTCATTTGCTTTTGAGAAGACATGTTGAAATCCTTAGTTTCGTGTCATAATATGATGCCCATATATAGGCCTAGTTGTCAGTCGGTTTTAATGGGCGGGATTTATGGTAATTGCGAATGAGTGTGCACGCGCGTCTCATTTACGACTGATTGGAATTCATTAACCCACACACACATTTCACTATCAAATCTGACGTTTACGAAGTATTTGTGAATCAGGAGAAGAGTTTTCGGGAATGTCTCTACGCGCAAATCATTCACATATTTACTCGTATATTTACGAATGTTTCATGAATGAGACCCAATATATTGTATATATTAAACACAACTGTTAAAAAGTTTGGGGTCTGTAAGATGAATGTAAGAGAATGTTTTTGAAAGTAGTTTCTTATGCTCACCAAGGCTGCTTTGACTTGATCAAAAATATGGTAAAAATGGTAGTATTGTGAAATATTTTTACTGTTCAAAATAACTTTATTTTTATTTTTATATATTTTATAACGTAATTTATTCCTGTGAAGCAAAGCAAAACTTTCAGCATCCTTACTCCAGCCTTTAACGTCACATGATCCTTCAGAAAACATTCTAATATGCTGATTTGATGCTCAAAAAACATTTCTTTTTAATGTTAAAAACACTTGTGCTGTTTAATATTTTGTTGTAAACCCTGATAAATAAAAGAACTGCATTTATTTGAAATGAAAATGTAATGTAACATTATAAATGTCTTTACTGTCACTTTTGATCAATTTAATACATCCATGCTGAATAAAAGTATTCATGGAAATTTGAGCTGTAGAGTATATACTGAAACTTGCATATTTGGAATATCTGATTCATTAAAAAATAATCAACATATTAGTTGGTTTTAAAAATAATTATTTTTTTAACAAACCATTTGTGCGACCTCTGCTTTGGACAGTTAGCTCAGGCAAACTGTATTTGTAAACCCTTAATATTCTTTCTCCCTCTTTGTATCACCAGATAACCATACTGCTGAAAGATGTGACCAGTCTGACCAAGGAGAAGACAGCCAAGCTCATCCCTAACGCCATCCAGATTAGCACTGAACACGAGAAGGTACCGTGCTGCAGACATCGGATATGCATGCTAAAATTACCATTAAAGGATTTCTTTTGTTAGCTCCATTTTGAAACTCCCAAGCCAATAAATAATTTGCCTTTGATTAAAATTCCGATCTTACATTTGTCAGCACTTCTTCACATCATTCGGGGCAAGGGATCGCAGCTACATGATGATCTTCAGACTATGGCAGAATGCACTGATGGATAAGGTAAGAATTGCACTAGTGCACATTTTATTTGTGTATAAGACAGCCATAAGACATAAATCTCCTGTCAGAATGTGCGCTGTGTATTTGTCAGTGTAGACAATTTCATATGGCATGTGACCAACATCGCTTGGCCATCGGCCATAATAATTAGCATTTGGCAAGATGCAGGTGGTGACTGTACAGATGCATTGCAATATTCAGCAAGCTTGTCGGTTAGAATTTAACAATTATAAAAAGCTGCTGCAGCTTATTTTGTTTCAACTAACAGTTCAACAACTGCTACATTTGCTGAAATGTTTTCCTCTGCTTTAGTTAAAAATATAGTAAAAAAATCTGTCAAACGTAAAAATAACTCAAAAGTCTTTAACAGTACTTTATTATTTTTTTAGATCATATGCATTGTTCCAAACTAGTAGGCATCACAAAATTGCATTTATTTTACGTGAGTAAATCATTTTCAGAATGCATTGCAACCAATGGAGTCAATGGAAATGTTGCTTATAAATATACTTTTTATTTATTTATAAAAAAAGTAGTTAAATAATATCTGTAATTAAAATAATGTTATTAAAATATAATCAAGATGAAAATAGTAAATGAAATATACTATGTCACACAGTTTTTGTAATGCATTCTTTGTCCTTATTACACTGTTTGCTAAAAGCATTAGCAGGCTAATTCATGTCATTAAATGGCGTTTTAAAGTCGTAAATCAGTCATCACCTCTTGCCTCACAGACATGCTGTTTAAGCAATTTTAGCCTGTAAGACTCCATACCGATCTTCTACTTGAAGTACTGATATTATATTTCTCATCCACAGACTCTGTCTCCTAAGGAGTTATGGCACATTGTTCACCAGTGTTACGGCACTGAGCTAGGGCTCACTAGTGAAGATGATGATTATGTCTCCCCTACTGCTGAACATATGAACGGCCTGCTGTGAGTCCACACTGAGAGGAATCTGTTTATGAAATTTTATTTATGAAATTTACCTGATAAACATAAGGACAGACAGAAGGTCACTGTGTACCTGTATCTTTATTTTTAGGTTTTGGATAAAAAAGGCCACAATTATATACATGACTAGAATTAAATTGTTTAATACATTTTATGTATTAAAATGTACTTATCTAGATAGATAGGTAGTATAGTAGACTTATCTATCTTCACCACATACATATACATACACTCCATATTTTTTTTTTTTTCAAATCGGACGTATTCTATACATTACTTGAATTATATAGTTGCAATCTAAATTATTCACCCCCATTGCAATTCAGGTTTATTGGCAAAATTTACAAAATTTTGTTTGCAATGAACAAATCAAACAAAAGTAATTGAAATAGCTCAACACAACAAATGACATTTTTGCAGCTTGGCTTCAATAAATAATCAGGGTGTTCTGTACATTAGACTATGTCTAGTAGCAGAAAATGTCCCCTTTAACACGCCTGACACCTGCGTCTCACTGTCTCTGTGCTGTAGGCCAGGTGAGGAGCCGGTCTCCGTCACTGACCTGCTGGATCTGGGATCAGTGCCGGTGGCTCTGGTGGGCTCCTCTCCACCCTCGTCTGCCTCAATTCTTCCCTGTGCTTCAGGATCTTCACCTCCATCCACCTCTTCCTCTTCCTGCCAGCCTGTGGAGGTGCCATCTACCCGGGCCACCTTCGAACCTGAGCCCAGTCCAACCGGCTCCCAGAGCTCACTAACCCCAACCACAAACACTGGAACTGCCCTGTCCGTAAGTGTCAAGCTAATGTGAAATACCAGTCAGCTTGGTTATGCTTAAAGGTGCTGTATGTAGGATCCAGCGGCCTCTAGCGGTGATGTTTCAGATTGCAACAACAGTGCTCGTGCGCGTGCTCAAACTCAAGAGCGCGAACGGCGGCCACACTGAGACTTTCAACACAACGGAGAAAGCATCACACAACATGCTGGAAACTCATGTTAACTCCCACTGCAACATTACCATAATAGGCTACTTTTATCAGCTTGACGTACAACTGCTCCATGCTCGTACCATGATAACGTTACATTGACTGTATTTTGCCGACATGTGGTGTTATCTAGCATTATTTTACTAACTATTTGTGTATCTTTCACAATCAGCAATGTCAACATAGGTCAATGAATGAAAACGAAAACGGTTAGTCAACTAGACTGGACAATTTCAGTGTAACAATAAGACAGTAGGAAGTAATATTACTGTACTGAACATGTCTGGAAATGTGTATTATAAACAATATGATAGTAGTGGGATGAGTGACGTTAGACAGTAGATCTAGTACATAAAATAAAAGTTACATCCTAAAGCACCTGCTTTTTGTTATCATGGAACAGTCTTTTGTATTCATTTCATGTCTTATGTATGTTATATTTTACCTTGCTATTTCAAAACGGAGGTCTCTCCATAATTCAAACGCTCTGCCGATGTTGATCCGTGTTTTCGTCCTGAGTCGATCCGATTGACGTTTGGCCTGACGAGCTTCAGCAGATGTATATTATATATATATATATATATATATATATATATATATATATATATATATATATATATATATATATATATATATATATATATATATATATATATATATATTTTTTTTTTTTTTTTGGAGTTTGTGTTGGAGCCTGTGTTGGAGTCTGTGTTGTGCTGGAGGCAGGTCATTTTTTGGTGTTATCAGACTCCATGTCGTTAGCTGCAGTGCAGTTGCAATAGACTGTAGGCTCGGGAGCGCGCATGCACGTCACATCCGGTGGATTTCGCAGAAAATCCGACCCGGAGACTTCACATAAAAATAGGAATACTGGCCTTCAGAGGTAATAGCAAAACACGAAAAGTGGATCAATGTAATGTGTGATTACAACCCCTTCACAGACGGGCAATAAAAAAAGGATTCATTTTATAAAAAAAGTTACATACAGCACCTTTAAATAACATTACAATGGAAGATTTATACACAAAAGGTTGCAAAAATCCATTGATGCACTGTGATGCATAAATATTTTAGAAGTATGCTGCTTGTGCATAGTATGCTACTTAGTTTCTGGGTGTATCATTGAGTGTCATTTCTTTTCTATTAATCTGTTAACAAATCAGTCTTAATGAGTGCGTTTACATGCTTGTTCTTAAACCGATTATGCTTAAGCCACCGACAACGCGTGTGGTCATGTAAACGCTTTTTAACCATTTTTCTTTATCGGCATAAGGTCATAAACGGCTTAATAATGAACCAATCGACAGAGCTAGATTTTTTCCCCTTACTCTGATTTCGCCCCAGCATTTAAACAGCTTAACCTTCGTTCTGTCGGCTTATTTAAGTGTGCATGTGTGATATGTGACAGGAAAGCGTCCTCACACAGCAGATTTAAGGGCATCCTGTGACAGCAAGTGTTTCGCAGTAGGGGAGAAGAAATATATCAACTTTTTCTTGACTCAAGAAATGTAAAAAATGCTTTCTCATCTAGTGCAGCCAAAGGACAAGTGGTACAATTCTAGAAACTTCCAATATAAGAGGTGAGCGAGTCTCTGCAAGTTTTTTGCTGATATTTTGAAATACTATGGCGTTTTTTTAATGCAGTCTTGTAAATGCGGTTTAATTGACCCGCCCCCTATAGTTACTGTTATATAAGTTACCCTATAGCTATGTCCAACAAGCCACGTCACTCTCACGCCCCATCATGTTCTCACGGAGTGAAAAATACATCGCGGAGCAGAGCGGACACTGACAACACGCTGACAGACAGGACAGACCAGGTTACTTTTTTGATATGAAACAAAGTCTCAGTCTTTTTTTAAATTTGAACAATACAACCGTGCCAGGTTGTTGATTTGACATGTAAACCGGTTAATCTGTTTTAGTATTATTTATATACTATTATAGTATTTATTAATATTGAATTTTTTTATTTTTGTTTAAGTGTTCGTTGTTTAAAAATGTCTATTTAGTAGGGGTGTAACAAAACAATGATATGGATAGATCAAATGACTAATACAATGTGTCAATGTGTAAAGAAATTATAATATGTATGTATGTATATATATATATATATATATATATATATATATATATATATATATATATATATATATATATATATATATATATATATATATATATATATATATATATGTATGTGTATATGTGTTTATAGGTGTATTATATTTTTTATTTCAATTAATAAAACAATTTTTTTGTGGTTTTGGTTTTAACAATAACAACACTTGTCTGAGAGTATTTGTTTATTCTCTTCCTCTCTCTTCTTTTTATAGATCTTGGAAGAAGGTGGGGACAGCCAATCAGAATCAGCCAATCAGTCACTTCAGTCCCCTCTCACTGTCCCACACAGCCTGGGAAACCTCTCCTCATTGGACATGACCAATGATGAGGATCTCCCAACTGACCCCAGCAATTCCTCTGACACTCAAGAAGAGAGTGAGTGAGAGAATTGACCTCAGATTAAAAAAATAGATCTGTACAGAGTAGATGCATATGTGTTAAGTAGATATGCCCTTGAAAGTCAGAATGGTTCATTTGAACACTTTTACTCTCCACAGGTGAGGTGGAGTCTTTCTGTCCAGACCTCAACGGCCGACTGCATATCAACACGGTTGTTCGCATGAGCGTGGACAAGCTCTACGACCTTCTGTTCTCGGACACTCACTTCATACAGCACCTCTTCTCACAACGGCACTTCACTGGTCAGTTTATTCTTTTTTTGTAGCTGAGTTTTCCATTCTTGCGACTTCTATATACTTTTATTTTCCAAATTGAATCACTACAGTACAATATTTCATTTAAAATACAAAAATGTTGTAAAAAAAAGAACTATTAATCTAAATTATAAAGTATATTAAATAAATATTAAAAATGTAAATATGAATGATATTAATTATATTAAAATATTTTGAATTATATAATACAATTAGTTTGATTTGTGTCTTTTTAATGTTTCATGAACAGAAAACATTTCTGCTTTCTTGTATGCTTTTACATCCCATATTATCCTAACATTAAAGGGTAGCTAGCTGGATTAGCTATTCTATATTTACAGACATTCCCATTATCATGGTTACATCACCTTCTCTGATTGGTGGGTCTCTCATTGGAAGTTCAGCAATTAAAGGTAGGGTAGGTAGTTTTTTGAGAGGCTACCAATAGAGAGGCTCTTCCAAAATACAGTAGTTATGGCGTGAAAGCAGCATAAGTTCATTGTTTTGGTTCAGGTGGAACTGTAAAAGGCGTTGACTGACATCTGTCTAACTCTGCATAGCATTTAGACCAAATGCAATGATTGGGCGAACATTTTATGGTCCTATGCCTTCCACAGACGTTATATGATTGCTATCAAAAACCCCATTATTAAACCCCATAGGAAAATCTCAAAGGAATCAGCTTGTGAATGCCACTGTAGTACTCATTTGCCCTTTAGCATACTTTACATATTGAAATACTGCCTCTAGTGGATTGGAGCTCCTGCTAGCATTTTATCTTTGACTGTGTTGATAACTATTCTATGCATGGCCGATTTGTAATTGCCTTTTCCTGCAGTTTTCAGATCCCACATGTCCTCATTCCCCCCCTCCCTTTTTCTCTTTTCATGCTGTTTGTCCTATAGGGGCCTTAGGAGCAGATAATGAGAACTCACTATTTGGTTTCACTATGTTCTATAGCATAAAGTACCATGGTCTCATTCTTTTTTCTCTCTTGGTAACTTTATTTACATTGTACAGCAAATAATTTCAAAAATATTCATGATAGATCAAGAGATGATAGCCTCCGCACCACAGTGTGAGAATTGTTTTTTTCTCATGCTGAGCTCTTTGTCTATGTTGTCTGCATGGATAATTGCCCCCTTCTCTGTGCCCCTGCAAGTGCTCTGACTGTAATCACACATCTTTCTTCCTTCCTCTTCTCTAACTGTTCTTTTTCTTCTCTCTCTCTCTCTCTCTCTCTCTCTCTCTCTCTCTCTCTCTCTCTCTCTCTCTCGTGATTGGTTCAGATCTCTCTGTGCACGAGTGGCAGCAGGACAGCAGCAGTGGGAACAGCAGTAGAGTTCTGAGTTACACCATCGCCATCAACAACCCGTTGGGCCCAAAAACCGCTCCTGTGGTGGAAACACAGGTGGGTCCTCACAGCTCTTTTTCTTTGTTTTTATCTCGGCTGTTCTTCATCTCCCTCGTTTTTATTAAAGGGGCAGTTCCCCAAAAAACTTAAAAGCCTGTCATCATTTACTCACCCACATGTTGCTTCAAACCTTGTATGTATTTCTTTTTGCCAAACAAAAAATAAGCTATTTAGACTTTTTGTACAATGGGTCCAGTATTGTTTTGGACTCCATTGTATGAACAATGTTATTTTGTGTTCCACTATTGAAAGAAAGTCATACAGGTTTGAAACTATGTGAGGGTGAGTAAATGATGGCATAATTTTCATTTTTAGGTAAACACTTGCTTTACATTCCTTTACTTTTGAAAGAACAAAGCCACAAAAATTCATACAATTAAAGTAAAGTTTTAACCCTGAAATTTGATGTAATAGACTATTATTATTTTATATCCTAGACTATAATGAAAAATTTTTTGCAGGTTAAATACAAGTTAAGCTCTACTGACATCACAAAAATATTTAATAAAATAAGTATTAAAATACACACTTATATCTGCAATATTTAAACATTATTATGGTCTGGTTTTACAGACAGGGCTTAAATTAAGCCAGGATTAGGCCTTAGTTCAATTAGGGCATTTAAGTAACTTTTATTAATATGCCTTAAAAAAAAATTGCATCTTGAGACAAAACAGTGGCACTGACATGTTGTAAGATATGTCAGTGCAAGTTACTTTCAGTTAACACAGCTCAAACGTGCATTATAGTCTGGGACTATAGGCTTAAGCCTTGTCTGTGAAACCGGGGGTTAGTATGTTAACATCAGTTTAAAATTGCTTTCTAAACTTGTGCAGTTATATTTCAAATATTGTCTATACCATGTAAACCTGATAAATCTGGTAACTCTTCATGATATGCGCAAAGATACCAGAAAAAGATTAAACATTAATATTTTTTAAATAAACACAGGTTTACTGTGCTTGTTTGTGGTTCTGCAGAATTAGTAAAAAAATGCGATCATATATCAAAATTACTATAAATAATGATGATAAAAATAACAAAAATAATAACAATTTTACTATTGTAATAATACTATTTCACTGTTAAGAAAATATAACATTAATATTTATTTAAAAAAAATTATGTAATTTTAGTATTTTAAAATTAAAATACTAATATTTGTGCCTGTCTTAATTTCTTCATTTTCAAACATTAAACCATCAAGTTTTTTATTTTGGTGGAAAATCCCAGAAAGAGCCCCCTTTTTTTTGTTATTTAAATCACAGCATTTGCGATTTGATAATCACTCTAAGCCATGTTGCGGTTTTATTTTAATGAATTGTTCAGCCCTAGTTAATATTAGTTAATGTTGTGCCCTATTCACATGGTTTACTTATTACTAGAAGTTCATCTACCTAGAACCGTAAACCCGGCACTAAAACGATGTATCCACCTTTTCAGCTCATGCACACACAAACATAAATGCTTCAGAAAAAAACAAGCTTCATATTGCTGCTTTTTAATATTCCCAAATGTTAAAGACTTCCTTTGAAAGTGCATTCATGTAAACCGTTTTTGTTTTTACAAATTGAGGGACAACAGAACCTTCCCTTTAATGATGGGTTTAAGCAGATGGTAATGTCAGTTTGGTGTATTTTGTCATGTTGCGCAGACTCTCCACAAGAGCAGCTCCCGGGGGGAGTGTCATGTGGTGGACTCAGAGGTTATAACCTCAGGCATCCCCTACCAGGACTACTTCTACACTGTACACAGATACTGCCTCACCTCTGTCAGCAAGCAAAAGAGCCGCCTCAGGTAGAACTTCCTGGCCATTGTAATACACGTTTTGTTATGCTTCAAATGCAAACACCGCTGAGGGACCCATTGTGTGTGTGTGTCTGCAGGGTCTCGTCTAATATCTGCTACAGGAAGCAACCGTGGAGTCTTGTGAAAGCTCTGATAGAGAAAAACACTTGGAGCGGCATTGAAGAGTATTACAGACACATGGGTAAGCAGGTTCTCATCCAAGTGTAAACCTTTAATGCGGCATTGGTGCTAAACATTATCCCCTTGCATTCGTTGTCAGAGACAGAGGTGTGTAAGTTGGAGACGCTGTTACAGTCGGAGGTTTCCGTGGTGAGCTCTGGGGAAGTGCCTTCCGCGGACTCCGCCAAGACGCCCCCCGGCCTGCGCAGACGCAAACGCAACTGTCCGAGACGAGCAGGAGAGCGGGAGAGAGAAAGGGAGGGAGTGGGAGGAGGAGGCGGGGATCGGGGCGACCGAGGAATTGGAGATGATCGCGAAAGGAGAGAAGCTGGTGAGTCAGTCCACAGAGGAGCATGAGCTGAATTTTCATGTGAAACACATTGACATCTAGTGGTGGAATGTGCAATTGCTTTAACTGGATTTACTGTAATTTTTCTATATTTTACGCTGATTTCCATAGTTTCCTACCTCAGAAGTATGACTGAGAAAAAACATAATCCTAATAATAAGAATAGATATTTTCCATCGAAATAACAGCTCTCTGGTTTAATAATTGAAAGTACGAAAAAAATTAAGACAGCCATACTGTTATGTAAAATAAATTATTATAATATTATTATTATTATTAATAAATATTTTTTACACTGCAATACTATCTTTGTTGATTTTTTTTAAATGTCATTTTAAAATGTAATGAAATAATACTAATATTTTAATAATTAATAATTTAAGTTTTTTTTTAATGAAGACAGCATAATGTTAATATTTTCATTTTACTGTTGCTCTTTAAAACAATTTGTTCATTATTATTATTAAATACAGTACATCACTATTAATATTCCTAGCAATATGTCTGTATTGCTTTGTTTAATAATGATGTAGTTTTAATTGAATGAAATATTAAATAGCTCTATTAAACTAATATCAGAACAGTATAAGATTAACATATCTATTTATGTTTTTTTACTGGAATAAACAAGGATGTGAGTTTTCAGTATTTTCCAACCTTAATGAAACACATGAATTGCGTAAATCCAAAATAAAATAATCAAAAAAAAAAATAATAATAATATTAAAAATAAATATTTTACTCTAAAATAACAGCTCGAATTATATAATTTAATAAAATATAAATACTAATTTGAATAATAATAATTAAGAATTGAGGTTTTCCTTCATTGTTGTAGCTGATCACATGGCTGCTTAATGAGTTCTTTTGCTGTTCTCCAGGTGCTCAATATGTGAAATTAGGAGAGAGGTGGCGAGGCAACAACAGCAGCATCTCCACCGTTCTGCTCATTGTGAGCTTCATGTGAGTGTTTTTAGCTTTGGCATTCTGTAAAGATCATTGCCTCTGTGTGCATTTTGTGTAATGTCAGCGTTAATGTGAGCTGCTGATGAAATCAAACTCCCTTTAGATGAACAAAATTCAATCTGAGCTCATTGAGGCTGACAGGTTGTCATCACTGCAGTGGCAGCTTCTTTTCTGGTCATGAGGACTTTAAGCTCAGCTCTGATTTCTGAAGATTTGAATGTACCATATTAACTAACAAGGTGATGTTTATTTTTAGGACAATGAAAGATCTGTCATCTTTTGCTCATTCTCATGTCATTTGAAACACTTTTTCGTCTGTGTAACACAAAAAGACAGATTTTTTTTTTGCTGCATTTTTCCATACAATTCAAGTGGATAGGGACTGGGGCTTTAAAGTTCGTTATCCAGTAAATATTAACTTAAATGAGTATATTTTTCACAGAAAGCTATCATACGGCTGTGGAAAACTTTGCACATAGCATACAAGTCATGTAGACAACTTTAATGGCCATCTTTAACTGCTCCAGTCCCATCCACTTGCATTATATAAAAAGAGCAGCCTGTACATGCTGCTAAATATTTCCTTTTGCGTTCCACCGAAGAAAAAAATCAATGTGACATGAGGGTGAGTATATGGTATTAGAAATAATATCTGAGTAAGCTATCCCTATTAACACACTTTTTCGTGCATAGTAATATTACACCCCGTTTATAATAACACCAACATCACCTAAGGAGTGTCTCTCTCTCTCTCTCTCTCTCTCTCTCTCTCTCTCTCTCTCTCTCTCTCTCTCTCTCCATTTCTGTTCCTCCTTTTTTTTGCATACTAATATCTCTCTTTGCTGTTCTTGTCTTTCTCGTCTCGCTTTCCTCGCTTCCTCCTGCATATAGGATCTGTGTCAGGTAGAGCCTCTGTCTTTGTGCTTCAAGGAAAACACATATTTTTCATGACACAAAATGAGTGCAGACGACTATATTTAAATATGTTCTGTCTTCCTCCAGTCTGGTGGTTCTGGTGGCTCTGAACATGATGCTGTTCTACAAACTCTGGGCGCTCGAGCGGGCTGCACACACGCTCGAGACCTGGCACTCGTACTCTTTAACTGACAGGTATACTAAAACAATCCGAGTGGCTTACACACATAGTGCTTCTTGGCATGCTGATTCGGGAATGTGTCTGTCCGCAGCCCTCTGCCCCAGTCAGCAGGAGAGTGGGCGCAGGTACTGCAGCTCCAGAGGCAGTTCCACCAGGCCCAGTTGAACAAATGGCAGCAGATTTTACAGTCTTCTGTCACACTTCTGGATCAGGTGTGTTGCTGAGCTAAACTTAAACTTAAGATGTTCAGCTCTTCATCAGGCATTCGAAATGTTGTATTTTCTGAAAAAAAAAAAGAAATTAGTATTATTAACATCAGAGTGTGAAAATTTGTATTACTTTTTCCGAGATTTTGTGTTGCATCTATACCAGTGATTTTCAACCACGGGTCCGGGGCCCACTTTCAATTTGTGATTTCCAGAACTGGAAAATTATTTTAATCAAATATTAAAATGTAAATTTTTTCTAATAATGTCAAGCTCAATAATAATTTATTAGGTCCAAATTATGAGCAAAAAAAAAAAAAATCTAAAATGTAAATTCATTAGTAATTGAAAGTGTAAACTCAGAACATTCAGTTATTGAAACTTATGGAATTTAATTATTTATAATTATTGTAATAAATTAATTTAATAAAATACTATTATATATATATATATATATATATATATATACATTTCCACTCCTAGTTTCAGTAAATGAAACTGTAATGACAAAGCTGCTAATTTTCCAGAAATTCCAGAAATGGTGCCCTTCGAATATAGTCTTTGAAAATAGCTTCCATCCATTTATTTTAATGCGCATTTTGGGATATCACGTAAAAAACACTGGATGGAAATGCCAAGATGCGGATAAATTCTAAAAATGCACTCAAAAAAACATGCACTCAAATGAGGCAGATAAAAAAAAAAAGATCCGATAAGAAGACAAACACATTTACCGAATAAATCCCTCGATGGCCAATTTCACAATCTCATGTATAACCCTCTTAGAATATTTAGCTTATTGTCTTCATACTTGTGAATGTTCTGTTCTTTAGTGTGAAAAAAGCTGGAGAAAGATAGATTTTAATGAAAGGTTATAAAAACAAACTTTAGTTCCTGCTGAAAAAAATTAGGTAAACCAGTCTAAGCTGCCATGTCTCTCTGAAGCAGTGGTGGACGAAGTACACATACCATGTACTTGAGTAAAAGTAAAGATACTCAAGGTAAAATATTACTCAAGTAAAAGTAGAAGTGCTGCCTTTAAACATTCACTTGAGTAAAAGTACAAAAGTATTTGCCTTCAAATGTACTTAAGTATCCAAGTACTATAATTTTTTTTATGGCTATAATGTCCTATTATAATTTTTGTCACAAGACTCTTGCTTAACTCAGTCTACGTGAAGACTCCAATGTCACTCTTGGCACATGAATCTATTAATAAAATGACATTAATTAGTCTCTATATATATTTATATTATATATATTTTTGAATTGAATACATTTTTTGTGTGTTTAATTTTGGACGGAAGGGGACTGTTCCCATAAGGTATAATACATTTACAGTATTTACTGTATATATTTTTCACGAGCATCTATGGTTATAATAGGCCTATTATAAACATCCTAATGTTATGATACATTCACATAAACCTGCACAATGCCATTAAACACACACACACACACACACACACACACACACACACACACACATTTATACACACACATATATATATATATATATATATATATATATATATATATATATATATATATATATATAATTTATTTATTTTTTTTTTTTATTTTTTTCTACGTTATGTGAGCAGCCTATTTCCTTCCAAAATTAAACACCAAAACGTATTAATGCAGTGTTTCTGCTACTCCCCAGAAAAAAAAATGCTATTATATGCAAGTAATTTTAGTGTCAACGTAATAAGCAATGCTCATTATGCGTCAATATTTACCGATAATTGCTGCAATAATAGTAATTATAATAAAATAATTAAAATAATTGCTCTGCCCCGCTTAAAATCATTGGCAACGCGATTTGTTTGTAACTATTGAGAGCTACACGAATCACGTGACCGCGCGGCGGCGAGATCACAGCGGCTGCACACTGCACAGACCATTCGAATGATATTAAAATACTGCGAGATCGATTAGAGTGTACTAGTGTAGACGGCTCTGTATGCTTTTCAATCACTCTCGCGATGTCATAAACTGATCGGTCTGTGCAGCTCCGGTTCAAGTCGAACAAGCCTAGTGTGTCGCAACCTTATACTGTCTATGGTCGCAACTCTCATATTTAACAGCTCTGGTTCACGCAGATAGCGCCAAGGCAAGTTCAAAACAAAGCACGCACGTTGTAGGCTAGTGATTTGTGGCTCGTTTGACCAGTTAAGTTTTTATCCACTCATAAATAAAAAGGAACGACTGATTTTGAAAATGTAGTAGAGTAAAAAGTAAGATATTTGACTTTGAAATGTAGTGGAGTTAAAGTAAAAGTCTTCCAAAATTTAAATACTCAAGTAAAGTACAGATACGCAAAAAAACTACTTAAGTACAGTAACGAATAACATTTACTTCGTTACTGTCCACCACTGCTCTGAAGTGCCCAAAACCCCTTAAAAAAAAGCAGACCTGCATGACCAGGTGAAACTGGTCCTATTAGACCCGCTCCGAGTGGGATTTGACTCTGGCGTGCTAAAGACTGCAGCCTCTAGCATCGGCTGCTAGCGGGCCTCTTGAGGCCAAGGCAGTGAGGTTTAAGCCTCTGTTATACTTTCCGCGACCGCGATGGCGTGAGGGTCCGCAAGGGTCCGCGTGACGTAAAAATCGTCATCGGGGGTGCGCGCGGAGGCTCGTTGCGGACTGGCGCGTGCCTCCCATTTTTTGTGCGTTCATTAGGTTAAAACCGCGAAAGAGATGGAAATAACATGGACGCCGAATTTGAAAAAACGGAAAACGCGTGCATGGTAGAAATAGAACCAATGCCTATTTTTCACGCAAGCCTGTTGGAAGCGTTTCCAGGCAAAATAGAATAGGAAAAGATGTTTATATGTCATTTTGACACGAATACATATTAATAAATGTAATTTTGATGTTTGAAAGTGTCTAGGTTTTGACATAAATGCAAATATAAACTATAAATATTTAAAATATTATCGATTATACTGGCCAGACCGATCTACTGCGCATGCGTTGAACGCGTTTACCGAGCGGACCTCAGCAGAAAGTATAAATACAAGTAGTCCGCGTCCGAGCTGTGCGCAGCTGTTGTGTACGCGTCCAAACTGGAGTATAACAGAGGCTTTACACGCACAATGACTACTGGCCTACGTTACACAGGCTGGGACAACAAACCAGTTTAGGCTCATGATATTAGGTTTTATTTATGATAAATAATGTAGGGGCATTTATTATGAAAGTGAAAAGGGTTGATTTTGATTTCAAATGGTTCCCCCTCTCTAATGTAGATGAAACAGTCTCTGGAGAAGCTCCACGGAGGAATGATCACACCAGAGGTGCAGCAGGAGTCTGATCCAGCACCAGACACACTGACGGATCAGTGAAGAGCATACGGTAACCCCTTCACACAACCATTTACTGACTCTGGGCCCTGTGACATAAATCATGGACAGGAGACGGTGCTCTACTCAGTGACATCAACGTTGGGATTGATATGGGTAGCTTTTAGGTTACCCAAGTGCCCCAGCAGCAGCTACAGGACTATAAACTAACTCAACTCTTCTATCAATCTGATTCTGAACACCATGAACTCTGGGACCGAAGCAATAACACGCACGTACGGGAGCGTCTGTGACTTTCAGCTGTGCTGCATCTTGAGCCGTTTTGGTCCGTACTGAGTGTCTGAGGAAGCTCAATGTGAGCTTGTAGAAAACTGCAATTCATCTTGGACCTTTTTTTTATTTTATTTTTTTAAGAGCTTTTTTGAGAGATGCGTTTGAGATTTCAAAGAGGGAAGTGTCTTTCTCTTCTTTAGGAGGTTTGAAATCAACCTCCAGTCTGCTCCGAGAGACCTCTCAACTTGTCTTTTCACAACAAATGTATTTTTGTGTTTTCATGGAAGAGAAATTTCATTTTCTCTTCTGTTTTGGTATTGTTTTGATGATTTCAGAGCTGTTGCTGCAACTTGTTGAAAGTGTGTCAGACCATTACAGTATTTATTTAATAGACTTGAATTACAGTCTAACATCATTGTGTTTCTGCTCAAACGAGGACCAGTGTAGAAATGGGTGGAACGAGTGGTGTGAATATGCATTTCCATTTTAGCAATAATCACGTGGAAAAATCGTAATGACAATTAGAAGTTAATGTACAAGTAAAATGTGCAGCTGTTAAGATAAGAGTATCTGAGTGACGATTGTTTTTACACACTGTTACAATTTTAACCATTGCTTCTTTCTCCCTAATGTTTCAGTTATTATTTTTGTTTTAAATCCCTGTGTATTTATAACTTAGGGGTGAGAGGAGCTGTTTCATGTAGTCGAGGTGTCGGGAAACTTGTAGAGTTTCACTGGAATCAAACTTGAACTGTTCAGAGTTACTGTTAGCTCGAGCAGCTGAACACACACACACACACACACAGATTGGAGGACTTCAGTCGTTCCTGGGACTGGACGTTTAGGACCAAGCAGAACTCAAGGTCAGGAGGAATATGTGATGTACATTTCACTCAACACTGTGGGCGAATCTCACATAGAACATGTTGATGTGTTTCACCTCAAAATCAAAAGAAAAAAAAAAGTATATAGTCTTATATTTGCATTGTTCCAATTTCCTGACAATTAAGCACCCCTCAATTACTGTGAAATGAAAATATCCTGTCCAGACTATTTTTCATTTTCATTTTTAGTTAATTTTTCTTTCATGAATTATTTTTCACAATTAAAATAAGCATTATTTAAAAGCAGTAAAACAAATCCTGCCAAGTGGTATAAATAACAAAAATATATAACTATATTATTAATCTTTGGTAATTTGACATTATGAAAATATTGTCACAATGCAAAATATTAATTTTTTCTATTGATTTTAATTTGAAATTCTTGACAGGCTTGGTGAGATTCACCTTTGAGTTGATTTTTTGATTTTTTTTTTCTCTCTCTCTCTCTCCGTTTTATGTTTGATTATTTCATTATTTCATTTGGATGGTCTGTTACTGATGATTTTTTTGTCCTGCCCTTCAGCCTCAGTGATCTCTCCCTCCTCTGAGTGTTATCAGAGTGTTTGTCTGTATGTCTGTCTGCGGGCGCTGCTGTGCAAAGCCCTTTCTGAGTGATGAAAGCATGTGCTATTTATTCGGGTCAGGGAGGGAGAGAGCGAAGGTGGGATATATTGTATAGACACGATTGTAAAGATGACTTGTGACAGTCAGAAATGCATAATAAAATGCCAAAAAAAAGTGAAAATTTGTGTGTATTTCTAATTGGAATATAATTTCCTTTTAACCTGTGTGTGTATATACACGCACACTTATGTTTGTGGTCAGTAAATTTTTTTTCTCATGTGTATGAAAGATCTTATGCTCACCAAGACTGTGTTTATTTAGATAAAATACAGTAAAAACAGTCAATTTAATAATATTAATACAAAAGTTACAAAATAGATGATTTCCATTTTAATATATTTAATATAAAATAAAATTTATTCTGAGATTTTTCACAAGATCCTTCCGAAATTATTATAATATGCTGATTTGGTGCTTATTATCAATGTTTAAAACAGTGGAAACTGTATAAGATTTTTTTGACGTTTCAAAATAGAAATGTCAAAAGAACAGCATGTATTTGAAGTAGAAATCTTTTGAAATGTTAAAAACATCCTTGACATTCAGAAAAAGAGATGAATATATATATTTAAAAAAAGACCAGCTGTATTTTTTTTATGTATTTTATTTCATACTATCATGTCTTGTCATCATTTATTTGGCAAGCAACATTTTCACTTCAACATGAAATGCATCCTGGAAGTGTTGAGGCTGTTAAGTCGTGTGCATATACTGAACAGACTCCACAGAGGTGCAGACATTGTCAGATAGTGACATTGAAGTGTTAGTATGATACCATGTATGTTTTAGTAATCACAGCACTAAAAGCATATGTGGTCGTGTTTAAAGTTTTGCGCGTTTATGACGGTGTTCATAAAAGTGCATTTAAAATCATGCAGTAGAAATCTACCAATTTAACAACCTACGAATGAAAGATATAAAAGTAAGAAAGCCGGAGCTAAGTCGTCTCAAGAATGTTCATTCATGCATAAAAGGCAGTGAGACTGTCGCAGTGTAATGCTGCCCTCTGTAGTCACTACCCGAAATTGGCTACTAAGAGGGAGAGGAAAGACTGGAAGTTTTTTTTTTTTTACCGCACTTGTGAATGAATACAATTGATTCCTGCTTTCCCAATCCGTTTTCTTTCGAAATCATCATGCATTAAGAGCCAGAGGCTTGCGCATCCGTCCTTTCTGAGTCATCCTCAATCGATTTCATGCAGCCCTTGATTATCTTGTCAGCAAAGACAAAACGAAAAGCGGAGGGATGATCAGGTCAACATTAGAAATGATTAATAGCACAGATCCTATACGGCACATTCTTGATATATTTAATTATCACGTTAGTTTCGGTAGCTGATCTAGACTATGACATTTTAGACAACAATGTACTTCACGTCTATGATTATAACATATGTGACATTCATTTGCCTTGCATTTATTTCTTTTAAGAGAACGATTTGAATAGCTTTATATGCTACTGGCAATGTCTGCTTTTCACCATGAACGGATATTTTGTGCTTTATGGTGCTAAATATATTTACTGTTTCACACTAAGACAGTAAAGACTAAATACAGAGAGCTGGTGTACTGTTTTGTAAATGAAAAGAACAATTTAAATGTACACTATGTAACTTTTTTGTTCAAAATTAACAACATTTAAATAAGTCACATCATCAATACTTCTTCCAAAACATCTTACCCTAATTCACTATACTAATCTCTTCGTCCTGTGAAGAGGACAGGGTTTTTGACCTATACTGTGACCAGCCACCCGGGGGCGATCAAAACGTTTTGGCTTCACTTTTCAGGACTTGAGTGGCATTTTTGGTGTAAACAGGGCCTAAGCTTAACCTTAACAAATGCCCAACCCCACCCAACCTCCACCCCAACACCATTCTAATGCCGCGTCCCAATTCAGAGGCTGCATCCTTCCAAAGGCGCATTCGAAGGCCGATTGCGTTACCGCTGCGTGACGAAGGCTTCTTCAAATGCCTCTTTCGTTTCCCGTGAAATGAAGGATACAACAGATGGATCCTTCACGGCCTTGCCTACCCCATAATTCATTGCGCGCCAGTGAGGACAGGAGTTTTATTTTAGTTTTAGAGAAATTGCCGGATTACACTTTTAAACGTAAGTATTGGGTTTCAACTTGCTCAAATACAACGCTCAGTCCGACCTTCGAAGAATGCAGCCTTAGAAATGGGACACAGCTTGAGACTGCTGGTCTGGCGCATAGGTTAGTAGTTACAACGAGCAATAAAAGGTGACATGGAGAACGCTAAATCTCGAACATCCAGTCTGCTGGCAAAAAGAGAACGTGACGAACTGAGGGATTTGAAATGTTGTAAAAGTGTGGCGGAGATGGCGTTTTATTACTCAACGGGTAAGGTATTTTATTGAACAGATAAATTGCCATGTAGCTCTCTAACAGAGTTAGCTGTAAAGCAATATCTATTGTGAAGGGTCATATTCATACCCGAAGTCAAGCATATCCGAAGCACAACCATAACAATATTCTTTCTCAAAATGCATGTTTTTTTTTTGTTTGTTTTTTTACTACTAGAGGGCCAAAAGTTACATAGTGTACCTTTAAGTGGACTGTTATGATTCAGTAAAAAAGTTTTAAAAGTAATGGTTAGCTTACATGTGGTTTGTTAAATTAGTTCTGGTTCAAATCCCCTGTATGTGAGAGGGACTGTACTCAGATAGGAAGCTCTTGTTGTAAATTATTATTTGTTGGCATTAGTTATGTAATGCTAATCACAGTTCCCAGCTGCCACATTTGAGATTTTCTGTCTGATTTCTCCTTCTATATATATTAGGGGTTAAACGGTGTACACAAAAATAATGGTTCGATACGTACCTTAAGTCATGGTTTGGTGTGTTTTTGGTACAGCAGGAGGGGAAACAGTGCTTTAGTGAACAAACTATGTTTCTATCTTTAAATATTAAAGTCTGTCAATACTACTGCAAAACACTCTTCCTGCTGCGATTTAATGTTTTTTCAGGAAAAGATTTGAGGTGCTTCCAATTTTGGATGCGAAATATTTTTGCATAATGTATATTTTAGTCCGAATTCTTGCGGTCCCATTCTAATGCGCACAGGTGTTGTGCCTAATTTCAACTCCCTGCAAAACGATTAGCCCTTGTTGAAGCCTCTATTTAATTGCCTAATCCTAACCCCACCCCCATACCTAATCCTAAACCTACCTATACTGGGGCGGGAGTCAGAAGTCAGGATGACCCCGCCAGATCATTACCCCTCTGAGTTCCCACAGCGGCCTTAACGAGGGGTCTAACAATTTGGAAGAGTGTTAAATTTGGCACCAAACCGGTGGTCATTCAGCAAAGTCTGTGGAGATAAATGAAACTTGTTTTGCATTTTGCAAAATTGAAATACTGGCGTGAATTTCATACATTTACAGACATGGATGCAACTTTCCCACCCAAAGTGCGAAACTCAAATTACATTCTGCATACAGAAAAATTCTGCATTAAAACAACGGCGCATCGGTTCGAACCGAAAGAACACGTTCAATGTTACACCCCTAATATATATCTATATATATATATATATATATATATATATATTGATAAGTTTTTTTATTTTCCTATTTTTATATTATTTTATGTATTTGTGATCTTTAAAATAATGATATAAATAGATGTTTTCACATACTGTATATAATTCGATTTGATTAGATCATGTTTATATATATATATATATATACATTTTTTATTTTTTTGCTCTTGCTCAGTAAATATACTAGTGACAGATTTTATACACTATAATATTTCTGATGTCCTCTGGCTCAGTAGATATACTGGTGAGTCATTTTGTATCACATTTAAAGCTGATTTGTCGTGTGGAAAAAAGTAAAAAAGGTGTTAAAAGCTAAAACACGTACGTACAAGTCATGTTCAGTACAATTTGTTGTGTTCAGTGTTACAGACTCATGCATCATCAATGCATCATTCATTCGTTAACCTTAAAGTTGTTGTCTAGGACCTTAAAACAACACTTTTTACGTAATGTGTGACTGCATTTCCCTGATGGTTTAGAATGGCGGTTCTGTCACAGTTGTTGTGGAAACAGCAGCCCTGTGGTTATGGCAGAGCGCCGGTGTGGGTGATGGAGGAGGCCGTTGGTGATGTCATAATGGATGGAGCTTCAAGCTTTTGGCTTGAGACTTTTTTTGGACCTGAAATGAAACAAAAGGCAGATGGTTAAACAGACACGAAATAGAGGAAGTCTGGATGTGACCATAAGAGTTACATTTAACAATCCCACCTGTGTTATTCTGCCACCGCTACACCTGTACAGTTATCTTTGCTCTCCGAGGTTATAGCTAAATATTCCGCCCTAAGAGAATAGGAAGGATGGAAAGAAGGCAGAAGGGACAGAAAAGGTAATGAAGAAAAGAACAGCAACAAGAACTTCAAAAGTTATGAGAACAGCAGCTTGTAGAAAAATATTGATCTTTTTGGGATTGTGGGAAATATAGATTTGAAGGAAGAAAAGCAGTGGAAACTAATAAAAGACAGGCGGAAATGTAATTGTCTTCTATTTTACGCTGGCTGTCAAAAGTTTGGAATAATTTTTATTTTCTGAACTGTTTATTTGATCAAAAATACAGTAAAACTGAAATATTATTAAATTTTTAAAATAACACATTCTGCTGTAATGCAAAGCTGAATTTTCAGCATCATTAATCCAGTCTTCGGTGTCTCATTATCCTTCAGAAATCATTGTATAATTTCTCTAGACAGACTCTAGAAAGTTCAAAAGGCCCGCATTTATTTGAAATAGAAATCTTTTCTAACATTATAAATGTATTTACTGTTACTTGAATCAATTTAATGTGTCTAACTCAAACGTTTAAATGGTAGTGTATCAACAGTAACACTGTTTTCAACATTGATCATAATGTTATTGGTAATATTTCACAATATTAGAGTTTTCAATGTATTTTTGATCAAATAAGCCTTGGTGAGCATAAGAGACTTAACTCAAAAACATTACAAAACCTTAATTATTCCAAACTTTTGACACAAATGTATTAATTAAAGATACCATCAAATTGAATTTGAAGTTTTTTAGTGCATGTTTGTTTGCTTTGAATCCGCCTATATGCTAATGCACTCCAGAAAGAGTTCAGCTCATCTTCCACTTCATCGCCCTTCAGTATATTTTGCCCCAAATTTCCTGTTTTAATAGGACATCCTTAATGGTCCCTAATGTGGTAGACAGGTGTTTGTTATCAAGTAAGAGCAAACCGCGAGGAAGCGTTTAGAAAATGGAAACGTGACTCACTCGCTCTCTCTCAGCGCTTCCTCTCCCGCTGCTGCGATCTTCCTGTAACAATAGACCATCTCCACCAACAGCCATAACTGCAGCCCGATGATAGACACGTACATCATGACCTCAGATAAGATGGACGCCATGCCTCGTGTAGCTAGGGGTAAGTGAGGTCAAATTCAGTTCACAAATCTATATTTGGTTCTTTCATAACTTTCACATTTTCATATAATCCTTAATCATGATCTGATCAGACTTATTCTGAATTGCTACTCTGAAAATGATGATCAAACACTGATAGAAGGAAGTTCTGAATATATTTGTGCAGGTTTCAGCACTCAGAGTCAGTATTATGTAAGACATACACAACTGTAGTGACATCTGTGCTGATGTAGGCCAGTCTGATTGAATTATCACCGTCAGCATATGTGACAAGACGGCTTCTGTCCCAGTGGACAGACATGTTCTCAGCAGAAGCGTCAAACCGAACACGTGGCCCTTCAGATTCCTCAGAAGTTGATTTTGAGTGTAGCTTCCAACAAAAAATTACAATTTGATAATTTGGCCATTCATTTTATTTGTGGAAATAGGCTTCCATAGAACCTGGTCCCCTTACACTACTTCACTACCACTGTTATTTTGGTATTTTTCATTTTAGTTTTCATTTTGTAAGTGGATTTGTAATTTTTATTAGTTTTTCAATATTTACAGTATTTATTTTTTATGTCTTTTTCAGTTTTGGTAGCTTTAGTATTTCAACTTAAACATATTTTATTTTCGTCAAGTTTTCCATATAATATTTATATTTTATTTTATTTCATCTCAGCTTTATTTTAATTGACAAAAATTATATACAATACTTTTATTTACCAAAAACAACAGTTGACTACTTGACAAATGCAACATGATCAGCATCTTTAGTAATTAGTAATTTACCAGGGGTGGCAAAAATAAGAAAGTTTTCCTCATATGACACACTAGGATTATTGGAGCAGTATAAGTACTGATTTGAGAAAAATGTATAATGCTGCTAAGTCAATCCACAATATAAATAATGCAAATATTGAAAAAAGAAAAGAAAAATGCAAATAACTCAAATAAAACACCTTGCTTTCAAAACACAAAGCATTTGGTGAGTCAAGGACACAGGAAATGAAAGCCCTGGTGTTGCTGCGATGAAAACACTTTGCTTTCAGGGCCATGAAAAGGCAATGACAGTGTCCTTGCTTTTGGCATTTCAAAGTCATTTCTATTCAGTGTTGACTCATCTGTCTCCATAAACACACTTGGAGAGGATTGTGTGTGTGTTCTGTCAGGCCAATAATGTAATAACCCTCTAACTCTGATTTGTGCCTGCATAATACATTTCAAATCCTGTTTACATTTGTTTCCTCTTATGTAAATTTCATTCTCTTTTAACTGACATACCATGGCCCACTACGGTGAGGGTGATAAACTTGGTGGCGTTGGAGCGGGACTGATAATAAGGGAAGTAGAGCATGCGGTCGAAATAGCATCGATAGATGCCGGTGTCGTTGAAGGTGACGTTGAGGATGTAAATTGAGCCGTCTTGCACATCATCAGTTTTTTTACTGCCGTTCCAGGCCAGGCGCTCATCGAAGCGGTCATCCAGTATGTAGCTTGACATATCTGCATAACTGTAGATCTAATTGTAAGAAATAAGAGTGAGACCTCTATGGCAAATAACCACACAATATTTGATTCAGTACCCAAAACAAGCTTTTTGTTATTCTCCAATATTTTGTCTATAAATAGCAGGTAAGAGACACGGTCAGTGATTGACTGTTGTTATTGTCTGTATTTTGCGCAACACTGCTCCCTGTCTACAGAAGAGAACTATGACGATAACTGTCATAAAGCTGTAAATGCCATGTAATTTTCAATTTTGGTTTTCCAAAGTCAATGCAAAGATTCAGATCTATAGGAAAGGAGTTTTAGTCTGGTTTAAATCAGTTCATAGGCTAGATTTTGGTCTTAGTAGAGAAATCTGCCACAAGCCACAGTGATAACATAATTGCTGTTAGACTCTAATACGTATAATCGAATGCATTTATGACCTTTACACCTTATTACATTTAAATATTGATTTTACAAATCCTTATCCTGTAAGAATATCTGGAGAGGTCATGGAAATGAATTCCCACAAAAGTGTAGGAAAATGCAGGAAATAATAATGCTGTGCGTTACTTTAAATACACAAATAATTTCACATTTTAATAGAATGATTAAAATATGAATAGAAATATATTAAAAAACAAGTAAATATTAAACAGTCAAAAAGTGTATCTCATGCTCTTTCATTCTTACATAACAAATATAATTCTAGTAATATTCTTTGCTAAACTATCTCACACACTATTTGGTAGTATAACTAGTTCTAATGGCAGAGGACTTCTTTACCCTCCTTGTAAACATACTCAAAGTAAAGTGCTGTAATGTGCATTAATTCACTTCTGGCCACAAAGATGGTCATAAATAATGTATGATATTGTCCTTGCATGAAAAATGCAGCGGTCTCAAGTCTGCTTTGGGGTTTGGATGTTTTATTTTACAATGGAAATAATTAAGTGTCATTGATTTCTGTGTGTATGTCAGTACGCACCCACACAGCTGTGCTAGAGCTTTTGCACGTGTAAAAAGGCATCTGCACATTAATTTAGGTAATGCGTTGTGCGGGGGGAACAGCATCTGTGTCTCTCAAACACGTGAAGTCAAGCTGTAAAGTCTGGTGTTTGGTCTCATACTCACGTGTGTAAATTCACTCTCGTCTGTGGCCTTGAACCACCAGTCCACTGTGGCAGAGGCCGGCACTTCCCCTCTCATCTTGCAAGAGATACAGCCCAATTTGAAGCCTTCACCCGCCACTGCCTCCGTGTCGGAGTCCACCTCCACACACGCCCCATGGCAGAGCCGAGCTACAGGAAGAGGAAGACATTCAGTGACAGAAACATAGACACATCTGCTTCAGTTCGTAAAATGCTCTATTAAGTCTTACTGATGGCCACTTTTTGTCTTGAACTGACAGGCATTAGTACGTTTAAATCTTGTTTTAAAAACTTTTTTGTTTTGTTTTTGCATGCATTCCCTTTTTTTTGGGGTGGGGGGGGATTATGCATGATGGCATTTTTAGTTCAAGGCAGAGCATTTTCTTGCAAGCTTTATTTCCACTCATAAAAACTGATTGTGCACTTAAGATAGTCCTAATTAACTGTGCATCTCAGACCACAGTATTTGCTTAAATGTTTTTGTTTTTTGTCTTCAAAATTCTTTGAGGGGAAATAAATAGTTTGTTGTGAACTGTGATCCTTTTTGAGTCATTAATCTATTTTCATATATAGATGCAATATATAGATGTCTCTATATATGCCTAGAAGTCACAAACACTTGCAGAAAGGAACACACCTGATATTCCAAGTATCTTTCTCTCACACTTCACCCTGCTGTTCCCACAGAGACATCTGCATCGCTCTCAACCAATGATCTTTTTGCAATTCTGACCTCTGGAGAAGTATTTATATACGTGCAATGAGATGAGGGACAAGAAACATTGCACACACATCAATCACAGCAACAGCTTTACATTATTAACTACAGTCGTCCTGCTGTTTCGATTTTTTACAGGCATCTCTTTACTGTTTATTCAGGAAAACAACATTTATAATTTGCTTTTGATTGCTAAGAGAAAAGGAGGAAGGATGAAAAAGTAAAAATTGGTGCCACCCCAACTGGAAGACAAGAGAGGGAAGAAAACAAGGGAAAAAGAGGGAAACAGAGAGTTAAACGTTTTCAGTGTTACATCCATCACATCACTGATTATCATTGACAGATTATTGATTTATTGGCTGCGGAGAGGAAGAACAAGGGTAGATTGGAGAGGAAAAACAATGATCAATACAGAAGTACTACAGTTTCAGAGGAAAGGGGAGGAAGGGTCTGATCACATCATGCTGACACATTCCTAAAGCAAGCCAATAAATGGCTGATATTTCAATTCTATACAATGACTAAATCAAAACATTAAACTAATCTTTTTAATGAGGCATCACAACTTTGGAATGTACAGTATGACAATGGATTTCAATTCTGAGATTTCCATTGAACGGTGTTATTATTGTTTTTAGCTATTATCTTTAAAGTCGTGATTCTTTTAATTTGATTTGTGCATCCGAGTGTAACGGATTATTAAAAAAGAATAAAAGTAGGACAGGGACTGGGTTCTATGCATCGGTTGATTGGCATACTTCACAATAAGATTAATAACATGCATTTACAATTAGAATTTTGATTTCATACCGACTTTTAGTGACAGCAAAGAAGATCTGGGGATTTTTTTCTGGGGACATCAAAGGACACAATAAAGGGTGGGAGGAGAGGAGACATCTCCCTTTCCCTTTAAAAGCCAAGGAGGGACAGTGTACATGCAATAAGCTGACCTCAGACAGTCAAAAACTGCCATCTAAACTTCTGTCAATGTCACTGCGGGGGCAGGGTCATTACATAACCCCTTTTTACAGAGATTACATTATGCAACTTATTCCAGATTAGACTGCACAATGCCCGCTTAATCCCAGGATTGAATTAATGCACTTAAGAATTAGTAGAATTTTTACAATTGCTTTTTTGGACGGAAATGTGAGAGACATAAAATTTTGCAAACGCTTTTATCCGAAGCAATTTGCATTGCATTCAAGGTAAACATTTAATCAGTTATATATTTCTTGGGAATTGAACCCATTTCTTTGCACCATGTTCTACTGTTTGAGCTACAGGAACACTGTGGTGCAATAAGAGATTCAAGGAAAGAGAAGAAAAGGCCTTTTGAGAGCTGATTCAGGCTTTCTACATGTAAACAAGAAGCCGAGGACAGGGTTTCCATGCCAGCCAGCAGTCTCAAACTGTATAGCAGTGACATATACAATCTGGCCTCTCGGGAAATGGCAAAGATCTGTGATGAACACTGAGCTCCAGGGTGGAGACTTTCCATAGAAACAAAAGCTCTTTGATACATCGCCCAATATGTGACATGATGTTGGCCAGTATTTTTAGTCACTGTGGTCTAACAATCGTCCTGTTGAACCCACATATTCTCATCTCCGTCCATTCCTGTCTTCAATCTAATCTCTAAAATTTATCTTAACAATACTGTTGGTGACCCACTAGTCGAGGGTAAATGGCAAACGCCAGTGAAATTTCCCCAGGCGACCAGATCTAAAGCCTCTTCTTGTTTAGCTTTAAGACACTGGGATTCTCACAATCGGTTCTTGATGCTGGGATAACGAGTGTGCTGCAATTGCCAAAAAGAATAACCAGCAAGAGAAAGTGCTTCATATAATATGTCCTCGTTCACCCTTGCCCAGATTTAGCATTCACGCTCTCTCATCCTCTTTCCGACACGCACACACACGTACTCAGACACACCTTTCCTCACATGCACATCAGTTTTCCACAGTGCCAGACCTGTGCGTGCATGAATCCTGCAACACTGCTTTCTGCAGGAGCATGACAGTGCTGGATTCTGCTGAAAATCTGCTTACAATACAAAGACCTCACTCCTCATTGGTTTGCCTGTTTCTAGGCCACCGTTTTCAACCTCTGTTAAACTATTAATCGCCATCTTCCTTCTCCCCCGAGCCTTTCTAGGCTGTACGAATAGGTCTAATCAGCAAAATAGCCTTCCTGTCTGCTAATGCTCAACGGTGCCGTCTTGACTGCTGGCCAGCAGATCCATCAAAGATTGCTTGATCAACAAGAATCAAGCAATATGGAAACCATATTTTTTTTCGTCATTTGGTTTTGTCACAGTAGTGATTTATGTATTCAGTTTCTTCAATGTAATCTTTAATTGCCTTAGAATTAACATTTATCATAATTGTTCATTCGTAATGTGAGGTCATCATGATAAGCCATTACTGTTGTGCCCTTGAAAAAGGCATTTAACCTCAGGTTGCTCAAGGGGGAAAGTCGCTGTAATACGTTTGTTGTGCCATTATATGGTGACGTTGCCATTAAATGCTAGGAATAATTTACACCGGCCCTGACCATGTGACAATTTTATCAAATCAGAGACTGTAGTTTGGACATTCTGAGACTGTGTAATACAAGGAGATAGGCGAACACAGGGAACTCTCTTTCTGTCTCACGCATTCATTCTCTCACATCTTTCTGTCCATCTGCCTTTGCTCACTCCTACGTTTCATCTGCAATAAAATAAAAACATTTCTCAAGTAAAGTTGTGTAACATCTCTTCTTTTGAACTTTCTCCTTTTCTTATTTTAACCTTCTGCACCAAAAATTTTGCTCCTTCCCTAGTATTAAGGAAATATGAAGCAATATTATATTTTTAGAGTGAGTTGCTCTGGATAAGAGGGTCTGCTAAATGCTTTAAATAGTAATCTAGATGGGCAATTTAGTGCAATAAAGTGCAGTTCATCATGCAAAAAGATGAAATGTAAAAAAATTTCAGCAGACACAAACTTACAAAAGTGACTTAAAAGGTTTGTATCATTTAGTTACAATACTTCAAGAGAATTAGCATATGAAATAATAAAGACTTGCATTCGTTAGGCATAATAAAACATTTAAGCAGCTGATAACTAGTCGGTTTACATAACCTGCTAGTACAGGATATACTGAACACATATCCTCATAATGGGTGTCCCGACACAAGACACGAGGAGAGATACAAATCCTCACTGCGTAAACTAGGACATCTATCACTGAGGCATAATTGACAACACCTGTTCCCCGGAGAACGATTTATTTCCATCACTTCCCTTCTTACAGTCACAGACGAAAGATATTCAGGCTATGAACAAGCGCCGACAGCCACATATTTTAAACACCCACCATAAAACCTAGTATTCAAGAATCACAACACAAAAAAAAAGAATTCACGACCTAATGGAAGATAATAACAGCTTGTGACAGAAGCAACCGAGCTTGGGCAAGAGCTATAATTCTGTCTGGACCACCTTGATCACCCATGACTCCATTTTAACATCAACACATGCTCTACTAAAAGTGACAGCTGGTTTGGGTTTACTCAACAATACAGGAACCCCAAAACCCATAAACACAACCACGTTGAGCTAAGACTTAATAAACAAAAAGCAAAGACATACTATTACTGGACCGTTGCTAAATTGCCCTGATTAGGTCAGCAAGAAATTAAAATAAAAATCAGTGTCATTAAAGCAATTTATCACTTCAGTTGCATTATATTTTTAATATAACATCTAATAATTCATAACAAAAATCTCAAGAATACATGAGCTATTTCTTGTGATAACGATAAAGTGATTTAAATATATATATATTATATTATATTATATAATATACATAATTATTTTAATATATAGTGTAGTCTATATTTACTATATATATTAATTATTTAAATGATACTACATATATACTATTTACTGTGTGTATATATAGTAAACAGTATATTAAATGTTTATATACAAATATAATACAAACACATGCAATATATAAAATAGAAATAGAAAATTAAAAATCTATAAATAATAATAAATGCATATCTATATAATGTATATTGTGTAAATTGGAAATTATCTTTATTATAGTGTATAGTGTTATAGTATCCATCTATCTATTCAAGACACTTTAAAATTCTATAAAAATACTAATAAAAAACGCATGATACAATTTAGCTTGAAAGTGGATTCCTGCTATACATGTACCTGCAGCTTTATCATGGCCTGACTGACACAGACAGACACAGATAAAGGGTGTGAGGCTTAAAATGTGTGTCTCAAATCAAATGTTTCATAGTGCGCTTAAGACACTCACCGTGTGTTAAACACAACAGCACAGGGACCCACTGAAGTCGCACTGCAGACATCCTCACAGCTGATAGGCGCTGCTTTCAGAGTCGTGCTTCTGTCTTTCACACACACACACACACACACACACACACACACACACACACACACTCACACAGACACAAAACAGGCTCAAACTGAAGAGCAGGAGGTCTCGGCAAGTAGTCCACAGTGACACAGGAGCTCTGCGAAGGAAACGCGTCCCCTGGATCTGTGAACAGATGAGCTTGACAGTGTGGAAAACAGATGATGTTTTCCTCCTGTCCTTCCTGTCGGGTGGGAGATGAGTGTTTTGATGAGGAGCAAGGGAGTCCAGTTAGGGAGTATCAGAGATGTGACGCCCGCCCTCCGTGCAGGAAATCGATCCAGCAAGTCCAGAGTATTCAGTTACTCCATGAAAGAAAAAAGAGCTGAGATGCCACACTCGAGTTTCAGTCAGTAACGGTTCTTCTTGACCTATTTATTTGTTAGCCAGTACTTACTTAATAATTATATTAATAAACTTTTTTAAGTGCTTAAATATTCCGATGAATATCTGATCTGATTTCTAAAATATAGAGATATTCACTAAACGACAAAGTTTTCTTGTTTTCTTTACAGTGGAAGACTTGGAGCTGAGGTTGTGATTAGTTTTGAATGAGAATGTTATGCAGATAATGGAAGACAAGTGACATTAACTAAGGGTTTTGTGTTATACATGTACATTAAACATCATGTGATTTAACCTGAGAAGAAAAAAAAAAAAACATTTGAAGTGATCCAATCTTTGCCACAGTGAGTTTAAATTGGAAAATGGATCTCCTTAATGATTGTGTCTTTGGCTTCATGCAAACATACATTATGACATTTGCTTCTACGCTAAATTATATTTATTGCTTATGTATTTTGTGAATTATTGCTTATGTTAATGAGTGAATGAGAGGATATATCTCTTAGGATCTTGATCTTATCTTGAAGTTATAGACTTATGGCCAATTATGAATAGGAATGATCAGCTAAATGTATGAAATGGGGTAATTTAGCCTACATTGCACTGTACATAAAATATAAACAGTAGATTTAGCAGGCTGCCTATTCAATACTTGGTTTAATGTTTGTGTCTTTCTCTCATTTAAATAAATGCATGTGATGTCGCTAACACATGCAGTAAATGTTCACTATGACCGGATGTAGTTATGCTCATGCCATCTGTTATTTTTGCCAAAGCGTCTGTATTTCCAAATGTCAAACATCAAGGCATATGTCTAACAGCGCGTAATGATCACCAAAAACATGCTAATAATACATCATTCATGGGTCTACATTACATATATGAATTAAATATCATTTCAAATACACTCCCTTTAGTCTTTTGAACAATATTCAGTGGGTAAGTTACTACGTGCCTTTTTCTTATTTCTTACGTGACCTCAGTGCTTGTTTTGATGTTTGAATATCTCTCAGCCTACCGTTTCCGATTACCACACGTATTTAGTCAAAACAACATTTCTTCCCCACGTTTGGTCTTCATTCAGTTGGTTACGATCCCCAAAAAAACGGCTTCTCTGTGGATGAAGTCGCTTCGCTCGCGCGGTTAAATCAATCCGTTGGTCAAGTCACGCGGGGTGTTTATTTCAGGTTGAGGGAAATTAACCAGATTGTGCTGCCGTTCCTGCATAAATTTTCGGTCTTGAAATTATGATATGCACAAAAGAATCCGTTAGGATCGGAGCACCACGCGTTAAGCCAAAACGTGGTGCGTTCATTTACGATATCTGCTCTGTACAGGGAAGATGCTGCGTTTGGGATAGGCGAGGAGGGACTGGGAGGTGAGCAGGATGGGGGAGGGATATGCAGACTGATGCATTGCAGTAAAGTGGGATGGATGGAAAGCATGATTTCTGGGAGTTACAATTTCAAGTCAGCGTAAATAGATGGTTTATCGTCCTAACGTTTATTAATTCGGAGGCGCGCAGTATAGCCTACTGAAACGTGATGCGCGATGCAAGACGCGTCTTATCTTAAATCATTAGAGTAGCCTAGGCTGTCGGATCATTCGAGAACAGATTATTAGTAGGGAGGTTAAGCCCAAAAAATAGGCCTTTGACTTCAAGTCATGATGCAAAGGTCGTCTTTGGTATGGAAGTACCTTAGGGTCATACAAATAAATTTATCCTAAGACACAAGTGAGATCACACTTTGTATCAGAAATAAACAGGTTTTTTCAAAAATGGCCGCCAATGCGCCGAAAATACTCTAGAGCCCATATCTTTGCTTCTGTTATCACTATAATGTCAAATTTGGTGTCAAAGTGTACATTTTTGGGGTCAAGGAATCCAATAAAATTGGTTTCAAGTTGAAAAAAACAAAAAAATTCCCCATACCATGACAATTGGGGGTAAATATGCACATTTCACATAAAAATTGTGTCATCAGAGCGACTTTACTCATCTTTTCCTTCAAAAACTTTAATTTTGTATTTAAGCAGTGCAGCTACTTCTGTACATTACATTTGTCCTAAGTAGCATGAGATTTCGACCAGTCAGGAGTAGCCTATAGCAAATCAGTTCCTGCAACAACACATCCCATATGCACCAAGAGCTGTGACAGCTGTTGAAGGTCAGAGGTGACAGGTTAACACTTTGAGGTTCGTATGACTTCCTCATTAAATAGAAAAATGCTTTTAATGTTAGATAACTAGTAACTAGCTAGCTAGTAACTAGTTAGCTTCATTATAACTAGGTCGCTAGTAACTAGTTAGCTTCATCATAACTAGCTAGTGACTAGTTAGCGTCATTTTTATTGAAGCAAGCACATAGCCTACATGTTGCTAGCTAGTTAGTTAGCTTCATTATTTGATATTTTTTTACTTTTGCGAATGCTTGTTAATGCTCATATTATCTCTCTTATGATGTTAAAGCAACTTCATTTCTTTTTTCAGATTAGCCATAATGGAATGCCGTGACTGTAGTTTATGCTTCCTATGTCAGTCCGCCCTAAAGATTGAAAAAACATTAGATCCCTCTTAAACCGAGGACCGTGACGTCGCACGGTATGGCGCAGCCGGGGCCCCACCCTGGAGCCAGGCCCGGGGTTGGGGCTCGTATGCGAGCGCCTGGTGGCCGGGCCTCCCCCCACGGGGTCCGGCCGGGCTCAACCCGAAGGAGCGACGTGGGGCCGCCTTCCCGTGGGCTCACCACCTGCAGGAGGGACCGTAAGGGGGTCAGTGCTGAGAGGATCGGGCGGCAGTCGAAGGCGGGGCCTCGACAACCCGATCCCTGGACACGGAAGCTAGCTCTAGGGACGTGGAACGTCACCTCGCTGGCGGGGAAGGAGCCTGAGATTGTGCGTGAGGTTGAGAGGTTCCGACTAGAGATAGTCGGGATCACCTCTACGCACGGCTTGGGCTCTGGAACCACACTCCTCGAGAGAGGATGGACTCTTCACCACTCTGGAGTTGCCCATGGTGAGAGGTGGCGGGCTGGTGTGGGTTTGCTTATAGCCCCCCAGCTCAGCCGCCATGTGTTGGAGTTCACCCCGGTGAACGAGAGGGTCGTTTCCCTGCGCCTTCGGGTCGGGGATAGGTCTTTCACTGTCGTGTGTGCCTACGGGCCAAACGGCAGTGCAGAGTACCCGGCCTTCTTGGGGTCTCTGGGAGGGGTGCTGGAAAGTGCTCCAACTGGGGACTCCGTCGTTCTACTGGGGGACTTCAATGCCCACGTGGGCAGTGGCAGTGACACCTGGAGGGGCGTGATTGGGAGGAATGGCCCCCCTGATCTGAACCCGAGCGGTGTTCAGTTATTGGACTTCTGTGCTAGTTACAGTTTGTCCATAACGAACACCATGTTCAAGCATAAGGGTGTCCATCAGTGCACGTGGCACCAGGACACCCTAGGCCGTAGGTCGATGATCGACTTTGTGGTCGTTTCATCTGACCTGCGGCCGTATGTCTTGGACACTCGGGTAAAGAGAGGGGTGGAGCTGTCAACTGATCACCACCTGGTGGTGGGTTGGATCCGATGGCGGGGGAGGAAGCTGGACAGACTCGGCAGACCCAAGCGTACTGTGAGGGTCTGCTGGGAACGTTTGACTGAGTCTCCTGTCAGAGGGATCTTCAACTCCCACCTCCGGTGGAGCTTCGACCGGATCCCGAGGGAGGCTGGAGATATTGAGTCCGAGTGGACCATGTTCTCCACCTCCATTGTCGAAGCGGCCGCTCGGAGCTGTGGCCGTAAGGTCTCCGGTGCCTGTCGAGGCGGCAATCCCCGAACCCGGTGGTGGACACCGGAAGTAAGGGATGCCGTCAAGCTGAAGAAGGAGTCCTATCGGGCCTGGTTGGCTTGCGGGACTCCCGGTGCATGTTGGACTCTGGCAGGGCTGCCCTTTGTCGCCGGTTCTGTTCATAATTTTTATGGACAGAATTTCTAGGCGCAGCCAGGGGCCGGAGGGCGTCAGGTTTGGTGACAACACGATTTCGTCTTTGCTCTTTGCAGATGATGTTGTCGTGTTGGCCTCATCAAACCAGGACCTTCAGCATGCACTGGGACGGTTTGCAGCCGAGTGTGAAGCGGCTGGGATGAGAATCAACACCTCCAAATCCGAGGCCAGAAAAGGGTGGCTTGCCCACTTCAGGTTGGTGGAGAGTTCCTGCCTCAAGTGGAGGAGTTTAAGTATCTTGGGGTTTTGTTCACGAGTGAGGGAAGGATGGAACGGGAGATTGACAGACGGATCGGTGCAGCTTTTGCAGTAATGCGGTCAATGTACCGGTCTGTCATGGTGAAGAAAGAGCTGAGCCGCAAGGCGAAGCTCTCGATTTACCGGTCAATCTACGTTCCTATTCTCACCTATGGTCATGAGCTTTGGGTCATGACCGAAAGGACAAGATCCCAGATACAGGCGGCCGAAATGAGCTTTCTCCGCAGGGTGGCTGGGCGATCCCTTAGAGATAGGGTGAGAAGCTCGGTCACTCGGGAGGAGCTCAGAGTAGAGCCGCTGCTCCTCCACATCGAGAGGGGTCAGCTGAGGTGGCTCGGGCATCTGTTCCGGATGCCTCCTGGACGCCTTCCCGGGAAGACCTAGGACAGACTATGGAGACACTATGTCTCCCGGCTGGCCTGGGAACGCCTCGGTGTCCCCCCGGAAGAGCTGGAGGAAGTGTCTAGGGAGAGGGAAGTCTGGGCATCTCTGCTTAGACTGCTGCCCCCGCGACCCGGCCCCGGATAAGCGGAAGATGGATGGATGGATGGATGGATAGATCCCTCTTCATCATTCAAACTGAGAAACAATCCTGAAAGATTGCAATCATGTTACAAAGAAGCTTTAGATAACATCCAGGAGCTGAAGGCATTAGGGGATCTGCCTGAGTTTATAGTGGACATGAGTGGTGGTAGTCAGGATGTAGTTCAGCTGATGATTCAAAATCCTATGGTGTGGCACAAAAGCTGCAGAAATGCGATTGATAAACAAAAAGTTGAGAGAGCAAGAAAAAGAAAAAAGCATGAAGAGTCTGTGAGTTCAGTAAAAACATGGCGCACGAGTGACAAGTCCACCACACTCGCTTTACCCAGACCCTCAACATCATCATGTGAATCATTTGATAAACTGTGTCTCTTCTGTGGTGAAGTGGGCAAAAAAAAGGAACTGAGGAGGGCTGCCACCCTTGGCTTGGATAGAAAAGTGAAAGAATGTGCTCAGGTGGTGGGTGACAGGCATCTATTGGCTGAACTAGCTGCTGGTGACATGGTTGCTATTAATGCTGTTTATCATCGTGCATGCCTGACTAGGCTCTATAGAAAAGCAGAAACTGTTGGATGTGACTCAACTGAAAGTAATGCAACTAAGGTCATCAGAGCACATGTCCTCAATGAGTTGCTCGAATACATCGAGGACTATCGTTGCTCAGGGGAATCACTGGCAATGTCTGACTTGACAGCCCTCTATGACAAGCGCATTGCTGATCTTGGATTTCCAAACATCAAATGCAACACCACACGCCTTCGGAAGGATATTGAACGCCTGATTCCTGACATCAGATCAGTACAAATAAATCGTGTCTGGTCCATTGTATTTGATGATGACCTGAGCAAAGCTGTTGCTAACATGAAAAACAACACTTCTACCGATGTCTCCATCATCTTCAAAGCAGCCAAAATCCTTCGGCAAGAGTATCTCCCCATGAAGCATGCTTTTACAGGTGCCTTCTCAACTTCCTGTGAAGCTGATTCTATCCCTCCCATGCTGAGACCGTTCTTACACATGCTTCTTGATGGATCAGGTATTGATCAGCCACCTCCTGGACCTGAGAAGTTCCAGGCTGCAACATCCATTGGGCAGCAAATAATTTTCAACTCTGTAAGATGCAGATCCAAGAAACATGGCAGTGTTCCTCATCACATAAGAGAGAGGGAAACACCAGCTTCGCTATATCTGGCAATGAAACTACACCAGCAAAGTGGTAGTAGATATCTGGTGGAGGCCATGCATAAAAGAGGAATGTGTGTCATATGACCGCTTGAAAACATTTAGCATAGATATAGCGAATTCAGTGATCAGTCACTAGGAGCAGATTGGTGTCGTGGTCCCACCTCAGGCAGTCCACTTAATAAAAGGGCCGATTTTGTCAAATAGGGTGTCAAATTTCGTTCAACCTACCCTCCATTCGATGGCAGACATGTCATACTTCATACGCGACTCAAAAAAACGTCATGCTTCTATACAAAATCTTCGAGCTAGAGTGCATTGAATCAGTGCGAACAAAAGCGGAGCTAGTGTGCGAGTGAGCCATTTTATCAGAGCAATATTGTCAACGTCAGCGAGTATTTGCATTAGATTATTATTATTATTATTATTATTATTATTATATCTAATGGCATCAATAAAGCTTACCCGCAATGAAGTGTTGGGTCTTCTATTCGTGGACCCTGATTATGAAGGGGAATATCTGCCTGATTCTGAAAGTGAAAGTACCGTGTGTGCCTCTCCACAATCGCGGTGACAGTATTGTGGTGGAGACTTTGTTTGTCTAATGCCACTGGGTATGTTAGACGAGGTCGAAGTATTCATAGGACAGTTAGGGGGCAACGTGGAGGCAGGGTGGGGAGTCGCAATGACAATGACAGTAGTCCGAGCTGTGCACATTCGGCGCGCGCGCGAGGCAGATTTGGCCGCGCTGCTCCCAGCAGGACCAGAGACGGTGTGACACGGGGCAGAGGGGCTATTATGCATAGTCTATCGCAAGCTGATGGGAATGCCGGCTTTTGAGTACTTGGCCAATGAGGACGATTTACTATATGTAGTAAATAGAGTATCTCTACAGCAAAAGGCCAACCACTACTTGCATTCGGTTTGTTTCTACCATTTATTAGTAATGATTTACACAGTTTGTTTACTACTTACTATTTACCTGAGCATTCAGTATTGTGCAATATAGCATACAGAAGGTGAGGGACATTTTGGGGGGAAAGAAGTGCTGCATTTGATAATTTTATCATTTAAACGTGACTTTTCATGAAAATTCTATAATCCAAGATGGCCGCCACCATAATGACGTCATAATATGCAAATTAGATGGGAAAATGTAATCCCTACATAAACTTTGGGTCATCCTTAATATTTCTCTAATTTACCGAAAGTCTCTATCTTTTATCACTTTTAAGATATAGCCTTTTGAAATTAAGATGTCAAAATCGAACATTTTAGGAAAAAACCTCTGGCGCCGAAACACTGTGTTTGGCATGTGTTTTTTAATAAAAAATTGCATACTTCACCTCCAATTGTCATGGTAAGGACAACATTATTGTTTTTTAGTCTTGGAACCTATTTTATTGGACTCCTTGACCCCAAAAATGTACACGTTGATACCAAATTTGTCATTATAGCTATAACAGAAGCAAAGATATGGGCCTCTCAAGTATGGTCGGCGGCCATTTTTAAAAAATGTGCGTATAGACCCCTTCAATGTTTGTAAACATCGAACGCCTAGGTTGGGTGCGCGCGCAGCATGGGGTCAGAAAAATGGTGCGGCTAATACACCGGCATATATATGCACTGTATTTGCCATCACAGGAACGGGAACAGAACCATAATAAACTTGTTTTAGCTAATGGCGATTGTCTGCCTGATTAGAGTCCTGCACGGGTTCGGACGAGTGACCCGCAAATTTTGCTCAAACGGGTGAAAAATATCCAAAGTGTGTCGGGTCGGACACGGGGGAAACACGGGTCTAAACACGGGTTTAAAACAATCACATGCAAACGTAAAAATATATTCAGATTTTTAGGAACACGTCTACACAAATATGCCTGATTGCCTGTATTTCAAGTTGATAAAATAATTTAAAATCCACATCAGTTTATTTGCCCACGCGCCACGCCCTCCCAGGATCTTTCACTTTTAAAAATGCATCATAACCGCGTGCGCGACCTGCTTGCAGTCGTCGAGATGGATGCTGAGGAGTTGAAGAAAGAATAGCTAGTGGAGATTGTAAAGTTGTCGACAGTCATCAAAAATCAAGTCCAGTGTGTGGGAGAAATTTGGAGTTATCTGAAGAAAATATTGTGAACGGCTTATTTGCTGCATGCATTTTCGTGTTGGATAGCCGCAAATGTGGAACTTCATCGCCGAGGAAGCACGCAGATAACTGTGGTAACAAAACCAAGCAGTTCTGTCGAACAGTGTTTTTTTTTTTAATTTAACACTGTTAAGTATGTGTATTTTTTATATAATAAACGAGCAGACTGGGACAATGCTATGATCAAAGATGCTCGTGTTTATTGTGTTATTGACAGTTATTGTGACAACAACGGTATAGTTAAGCCCTGGTAAGTAAACAAATGTTTTCTGTAAACTGTAGACTGGTTTAATAGTTAGGTGAAGTTCGATATCTGGCATTAATTTGACCTGTGTCATGCTACTTAGCAGATAGCTGCAGTATCTGAACCATAGACTGTAAAAAAAATAGATCTGAACAGATGTCGTCTATTTTTATTTTTTTTTTAAACTGATGAGATCCTGCAGGAATCCTGAAAAACTTGACTCCACAACTGGTGTGATTTTCACAGTCCACGACGCAACAATAAGGCATTTTTTCTTGACGAGAAATTCTCTGGTTAACACACAATTCAATGGGATGGAATGAACTTTCTGACCCCGACATGCGCACTGCGAACTTAGAATTTTCCTGTGACGTCGACCGCGAAGGGGTCTATATAAGATACAAAATGTGATCTCACGTGTGTCTTAGGATAAATTTATTTCTATGGCCCTAAGGTACTTCCATACCAAAGGGGACCTTTGCATCATGACTTGAAGTCAAAAGTCACTTAACCTCCCTACTATATTCTGGAGTCTAGAAATTTGGGAGCAATCTCATCACGTTAATATGAAGCAGCATCTCTGCCCAAAATCAATCAAATTATTGTTAATAGCCAGAAGGGGATATGTGAAAGCAGGCCCATCAAGCTTTTAAAAAGGGGGCATTGTCTTATAAGTGGTCCATAGAACATGTGCTCTCTACTTCAAGCCGTCTGAAGGGAATATTCTAAAACGCATAACGTTAACTTAACTTAACTGTGTGAGAAAGATATCGATCCAGTCTATGAAAAAATCTAGCAAAAATCCAGTCTATGAAATCGAGAACCAGATTCGTGAACGAATCATTCGAACCGGTTTTGGATCCGAGTTATGAAAAGATTCAACATAAACGAATGATTCATTCACGAATCGAACATCACGACAGAGCATGTTTCGGGAGTTTCAGTGACTGAAATTTTCATCTGTTCCTCACAAAGATATCGTATCCTTTTCGGTTTGCCAGAAGAAATTACAGGTTTGGAACGAGTTTGAGTAAATCCTCAGACAGTATTCATTTGGACTGAATTAAAGACAGTTGTAATATCGGTGTTTCACCTCTAGAGGGAGGGACACTCTCATTTATGAGGTGTGAGCCACAATTGCAGAGAAATTAAAGGATACTTTAAAGGGGCAGTAAGTAAGAATTACTCCCATCTAGTGGTGAATTTGTATTTTGCAATCAAACTAATTTTGCTCTCCAGCGCCTCGCGTTTTCAAATGCGCGTTGCATCTACGGTAAGCGATATGTACCAAAAAGCTTTGACAGGATGTCTTCTAATAGCACCTCGTCGAGTTTTCCTTCTGGTGAACTGGTTTGTTATTTCAAACAAACTACAACTTGACACAACGAACAAACGAATGTTACAGTTTTGAACAAACAAAACTTACAACCTTGTTTATAGGACCATCTCTACTTTACTCAATAGCTGCTATTCATCAAAGAGCCTGTTTAACTTTTAACTATGTTCTTCTGTCTATATCAGTGTTTCCCAACCTTTTTTCAGTCAAGGCACCCTTTGAAATTTAAAAAAAAATGTGTGGCACCCTACACTAGTGTTGTCACGATACTACTTTGATACTATACTTTGAAATGTGCTGGTTTTTTTTTTTTTTTTTTTTTTTTTTTTTGATGTGCACAAATAAATGACAGGTAGGCTACCATAAGATTTTCTTCTTCATGTTCCTTTTTTTTTTTTCTTCGTTCATGCATGTTACAAATGAATGAATGAATTAAACATTTTTAATTTTATATAATATATAATTTTGTTATAATTGCACAAGATAGCTTGTTTTTACTACATTTTATGTAGCCTAATAATTTCACAGTAAATCTCCAAATTAATGTAGAAACATCATAAAGACAGTATATTTCAAATAATTGTTTAATGGCATCTTTTTATGAATGAAGTGTTATTTGATTCTGATGTCACTGCTGCACTGTCACATGTGGATCCCACAAGCGTCCCATTTTCTCACAACTCTTAACGTTCATTTAAGACTTTATTTAACTAATTTAAGACTGCTCTCATGAGGATACTCAAAGCGAAAGCTCGAAAGAGAAGTCGAGTCTGGCGCGCGTCGTGTCAGCATCACAGGACAGCGCATTCTCTTTTGTATTTTCTCGCTTGCATGGTTAGAAGCATTTGCATGAAGAAGAACGTGATTATATAATGTAACGCTAGCCAAAGGATGACAGAAAAAAATGCTGCTTTAATTGCGTTAAATATTTTTAACGTGTTAAATTGAAAAATATTAATCGCACGCGTTGCGTTGACAGCAGCACAACCGATGTGAATACGCGGCAAGACGGACGTTGTGACAATTCGTGTGTATTTGACTGTAAGCGCATCAATGAAAAATAGGCAGCTTTATGTGGACGCACTGGGAATGAGGCACGGGAATAAAATCACATGCAAGCGCAACCTCCGCAATTCAACGCCAAAAACTTATGATTTGCATTTGTATTATAAATTTGTGCGCATTATTTGTTGTTATTAGAGACTTCCGACGATCCGAGATTGATGGTAAAGATTTGTTTTTTTTACACAGTTTCCCGCTGGGAAACGCTGGTCTATATAGGCTAATAAAAAATAAAAAGCCTGTAATTAAGACCTTAACATTGACTTACCTGTCGAGAAGAAAGCAGGCAACTTCAGCGTCTCTTTTAAAAGCTTTCTCCTGCATTAGCTATCCCGACATTATAGCTAATAACCCTTGTTTTTGTAATCTCCGATCACGTTTCCTTTTACGGTCTTATTGTGGAGTTTTTCGACTAAGAGGACTCGTTATCCTTTGACTTAACCGTGCAGTGCAGCCTTTTAAACTTGCCGGGGCAGTGACAAGCGCCACTCACTGCTCTGCTCCGTTTCTGCTGGTTTCAGTCACTTGACGCGGGCTCTGAACGAAAACGCGTTGTGGAAACGCGTTGGCCTAGTACTTTTTGTCCCTCTCTGCTATTATAGTTTTTCAAGATGGCGGAACTACATGGAAGCCTCCGTGGACCTACCCGTCCCATGTATATAAAGATAATAAATTCTTCGTTTACGAGGATAAGTCAGATCATTGGCAGAGGTATTTGGACACCATTGAGGACATATTTATGAATAAAAATATTGATTTTAGATAATAAAATACCTAAAAAGTTACTTATTGTCCCTTTAAACTGATGCAAGTTAAGCTCCATCCACACACACAAATAAAATCAGCATTTTTTTAAGCCATTACATCAACACCTCTCATAATGGGAGTGGGGGAACGGATTCCGACAGCTGTTTTTTTTTTTTTCTGGCACACTGAGGTTCTAATATTTATCAAATTGATGCTGTTTAAGCTCCATTCACACACAGAATAGAATTAAGCATATTTTAAGCCGATACATCAACATCTCTCATCATTGGGGTGGGGGAACGGATTTGCTGAACTATTTGCCATCAGATTCTGTTCCCCCTATGTTTATTACACAATAAGGTTCTAATATTTATCAAATTGCAGCTAATAACTATACCCAATAGCCTAGTGGTCAGTGCCTTGACAGTGTTTTTTTTTTTCAGCTTTGAGCGACACGAGTTCAAGTCTCGAGTCGTCCAACTTTCTTGATACTATACTGTCCTATCATAATAAAAGGCAAGTCCGACAGCTGTTTTTTTTTTGCCGTCGGATTCTGTTTCCCCCCATATTTCTGACACACTGAGGTTCTAATATTTATCAAATTGATACTGTTTAAGCTCCATCCACACACAAAATAGAATAAGCATATTTTAAGCCGATACATCAACATCTCTCATCATTGGGGTGGGGGAACGGATTTCGACAGCTGAACTATTTGCCGTCGGATTCTGTTACCCCTATGTTTCTTACACAATGAGGTTCTAATATATATCACATTGCAGCTGCTAACTACACCCAATAGCCTAGTGGTCAGTGCCTTGACAAATTTTTTTTTTTTAGCTTTGAGCAACCCGAGTTCAAGTCCGACAGCTGTTTTTATTGCCGTCGGTTTCTGTTCCCCCCATATTTCTGACACACTGAGGTTCTAATATTTATCAAATTGATGCTGTTTAAGCTCCATCCACACACAGAATAAAATAAACATATTTTAAGCCGATACATCAACATCTCTCATCATTGGGGTGGGAGAACGGATTTCGACAGCTGAACTATTTGCCGTCGAATTCTGTTCCCTCTATGTTTCTTACACAATGAGGTTCTAATATATATCACATTGCAATTAATAATCAGACCCAATAGCGTAGTGGGTAGTGCACTGACAATCATTGTTTTTTCAGCTTATTGCGACCCGACTTCAAGTCCGACAGCTGTTTTTTTTTCCGTCGGATTCTGTTCCCCCCATATTTCTGACACACTGAGATTCTAATATTTATCAAATTGATACTGTTTAAGCTCCATCCACACACAGAATAGAATAAGCATATTTTAAGCCGATACATCAACATCTCTCATCATTGGGGTGGGGGAACGGATTTCGACAGCTGAACTATTTACCGTCGGATTCTGTTCCCCCTATGCTTATTACACAATAAGGTTCTAATATGTCACATTGCAACTAATTACTATACCCAATAGCCTAGTGGGCAATGCACTGACAATCATCGATTTATCAGCTTATTGTGACACGAGTTCAAGTCCCGGGTCGTCCAACTTTCTTGATAGTATACTGTACTATCATAATAAAAGGCAAAAAAAAAATGTTCTTTAAGCTGATGCAAGTTAAGCACCATCCACACACAAAAATAAAATCAGCGTTTTTTAAGCCATTACATTAACACCTCTCATAATGGGAGAGGGGGAACGGATTCCGACAGCTGTTTTTTTTGCTGTCAGATTCTGTTCCCCCCATATTTCTGACGCACTGAGGTTCTAATATTTATCACTTTACAGTTAATTACACAGCCCAATAGCCAAGTGGTCAGTGCTCTAACAAACTTTTTTTTTTAGCTTTGGGCAACCCGAGTTCAAGTCCCGTTTCGTCAAACTTTCTTGATAGTATACTGTCCTATCATAATAAAAAGCAAAAAAATGTATTATTTAAACTGATGCAAGTTAAGCTCCATCCACACACAAAAATAAAATCAGCAATTTTTAAGCCATTACATCAACACCTCTCATAATGGGAGAGGGGGAACGGATTTCGACAGCTGGTTTTTTTGCCGTCGAATTCTGTTCCCCCTATGTTTCTTACACAATGAGGTTCTAATATTTATCACTTTACAGCTGATTACACAGCCCAATAGCCAAGTGGTCAGTGCCCTGGCAATATTTTTTTTTTAGCTTTGGGCAACCCGAGTTCAAGTCCCGTTTCGTCAAACTTTCTTGATAGTATACCGTCCTATCATAATAAAAGGCAAAAAAATATATTATTTAAACTGATGCAAGTTAAGCTCCATCCACACACAAAAATAAAATCAGCATTTTTTAAGCCATTACATCAACACCTCTCATAATGGGAGAGGGGGAACGGATTTCGACAACTGTTTTTTTTTGCCGTCGAATTCTGTTCCCCCTATGTTTCTTACACAATGAGGTTCTAATATTTATCACTTTACAACTGATTACACAGCCCAATAGCCAAGTGGTCAGTGCCCTGGCAATCTTTTTTTTAGCTTTGGGCGACCCGGGTTCAAGTCCCGTTTCGTCAAACTTTCTTGATAGTATACTGTACTATCATAATAAAAGGCAAACAAATATATTTAAACTGATGCACGTTAAGCTCCATCCACACACAAAAATAAAATCAGCATTTTTAAGCCATTACATCAACACCTCTCATAATGGGAGAGGGGGAACGGATTCCGACAGCTGTTTGTTTGCCGTCGAATGCTGTTCCCCCTATGTTTCTTACACAATGAGGTTCTATTATTTATTATTTTACGGTTAATTACACAGCCCAATAGCCAAGTGGTCAGTCCCCTGACAATATTTTTTTTTTAGCTTTGGGCAACCCGAGTTCAAGTCCCGTTTTGTCAAACTTTCTTGATAGTATACCGTCCTATCATAATAAAAGGCAAAAAAATATATTATTTAAACTGATGCAAGTTAAGCTCCATCCACACACAAAAATAAAATCAGCATTTTTTAAGCCATTACATCAAAACCTCTCATAATGGGAGAGGGGGAACGGATTTCAACAGCTGTTTTTTTTGCCGTCGAATTCTGTTCCCCCTATGTTTCTTACACAATGAAGTTCTAATATTTATCACTTTACAGTTAATTACACAGCCCAATAGCCAAGTGGTCAGTGCTCTGACAATTTTTTTTTTTGGCTATGGGCAACCCGAGTTCAAGTCCCGTTTCGTCAAACTTTCTTGATAGTATACTGTCCTATCATAATAAAAAGCAAAAAAATGTATTATTTAAACTGATGCAAGGTAAGCTCCATCCACACACAAAAATAAAATCAGCATTTTTAAGCCATTACATCAACACCTCTCATAATGGGAGAGGGGGAACGGATTCCGACAGCTGTTTTTTTTTTGCCGTCGAATTCTGTTCCCCCTATGTTTCTTACACAATGAGGTTCTAATATTTATCACTTTACGGTTAATTACACAGCCCAATAGCCAAGTGGTCAGTCCCCTGACAATATTTTTTTTTTAGCTTTGGGCAACCCGAGTTCAAGTCCCGTTTCGTCAAACTTTCTTGATAGTATACCGTCCTATCATAATAAAAGGCAAAAAAATGTATTATTTAAACTGATGCAAGTTAAGCTCCATCCACACACAAAAATAAAATCAGCATTTTTAAGCCATTACATCAACACCTCTCATAATGGGAGAGGGGGAACGGATTCCGACAGCTGTTTTGTTTTTGCCGTCGAATTCTGTTCCCCCTATGTTTCTTACACAATGAGGTTCTAATATTATCACTTTACAACTGATTACACAGCTCAATAGCCAAGTGGTCAGTGCCCTGGCAATCTTTTTTTTAGCTTTGGGCGACCCGGGTTCAAGTCCCGTTTCGTCAAACTTTCTTGATAGTATACTATCCTATCATAATAAAAGGCAAACAAATATATTATTTAAACTGATGCACGTTAAGCTCCATCCACACACAAAAATAAAATCAGCATTTTTAAGCCATTACATCAACACCTCTCATAATGGGAGAGGGGGAACGGATTCCGACAGCTGTTTGTTTGCCGTCGAATTCTGTTCCCCCTATGTTTCTTACACAATGAGGTTCTAATATTTATCACTTTACAACTGATTACACAGCTCAATAGCCAAGTGGTCAGTGCCCTGGCAATCTTTTTTTTAGCTTTGGGCGACCCGGGTTCAAGTCCCGTTTCGTCAAACTTTCTTGATAGTATACTGTACTATCATAATAAAAGGCAAACAAATATATTATTTAAACTGATGCACGTTAAGCTCCATCCACACACAAAAATAAAATCAGCATTTTTAAGCCATTACATCAACACCTCTCATAATGGGAGAGGGGGAACGGATTCCGACAGCTGTTTGTTTGCCGTCGAATTCTGTTCCCCCTATGTTTCTTACACAATGAGGTTCTATTATTTATTATTTTACGGTTAATTACACAGCCCAATAGCCAAGTGGTCAGTCCCCTGACAATATTTTTTTTTTAGCTTTGGGCAACCCGAGTTCAAGTCCCGTTTCGTTAAACTTTCTTGATAGTATACCGTCCTATCATAATAAAAGGCAAAAAAATATATTATTTAAACTGATGCAAGTTAAGCTCCATCCACACACAAAAATAAAATCAGCATTTTTTAAGCCATTACATCAACACCTCTCATAATGGGAGAGGGGGAACGGATTTCGACAGCTGTTTTTTTTGCCGTCGAATTCTGTTCCCCCTATGTTTCTTACACAATGAGGTTCTAATATTTATCACTTTACAGTTAATTGCACAGCCCAATAGCCAAGTGGTCAGTGCTCTGACAATCTTTTTTTTTTGGCTTTGGGCAACCCGAGTTCAAGTCCCGTTTCGTCAAACTTTCTTGATATTATACTGTCCTATCATAATAAAAAGCAAAAAAATGTATTATTTAAACTGATGCAAGGTAAGCTCCATCCACACACAAAAATAAAATCAGCATTTTTAAGCCATTACATCAACACCTCTCATAATGGGAGAGGGGAAACGGATTCCGACAGCTGTTTTTTTTTTGCCGTCGAATTCTGTTCCCCCTATGTTTCTTACACAATGAGGTTCTAATATTTATCACTTTACAGTTAATTACACAGCCCAATAGCCAAGTGGTCAGTCCCCTGACAATATTTTTTTTTTAGCTTTGGGCAACCCGAGTTCAAGTCCCGTTTCGTCAAACTTTCTTGATAGTATACCGTCCTATCATAATAAAAGGCAAAAAAATATATTATTTAAACTGATGCAAGTTAAGCTCCATCCACACACAAAAATAAAATCAGCATTTTTTAAGCCATTACATCATCACCTCTCATAATGGGAGAGGGGGAAAAGGATTTCGACAGCTGTTTTTTTTTGCCGTCGAATTCTGTTCCCCCTATGTTTCTTACACAATGAGGTTCTAATATTTATCACTTTACAATTGATTACACAGCTCAATAGCCAAGTGGTCAGTGCCCTGGCAATCTTTTTTTTAGCTTTGGGTGACCCGGGTTCAAGTCCCGTTTCGTCAAACTTTCTTGATAGTATACTGTACTATCATAATAAAATGCAAACAAATATATTATTTAAACTGATGCACGTTAAGCTCCATCCACACACAAAAATAAAATCAGCATTTTTAAGCCATTACATCAACACCTCTCATAATGGGAGAGGGGGAACGGATTCCGACAGCTGTTTGTTTGCCGTCGAATTCTGTTCCCCCTATGTTTCTTACACAATGAGGTTCTATTATTTATTATTTTACGGTTAATTACACAGCCCAATAGCCAAGTGGTCAGTCCCCTGACAATATTTTTTTTTTAGCTTTGGGCAACCCGAGTTCAAGTCCCGTTTCGTTAAACCTTCTTGATAGTATACCGTCCTATCATAATAAAAGGCAAAAAAATATATTATTTAAACTGATGCAAGTTAAGCTCCATCCACACACAAAAATAAAATCAGCATTTTTTAAGCCATTACATCAACACCTCTCATAATGGGAGAGGGGGAACGGATTTCGACAGCTGTTTTTTTTGCCGTCGAATTCTGTTCCCCCTATGTTTCTTACACAATGAGGTTCTAATATTTATCACTTTACAGTTAATTGCACAGCCCAATAGCCAAGTGGTCAGTGCTCTGACAATCTTTTTTTTTTGGCTTTGGGCAACCCGAGTTCAAGTCCCGTTTCGTCAAACTTTCTTGATATTATACTGTCCTATCATAATAAAAAGCAAAAAAATGTATTATTTAAACTGATGCAAGGTAAGCTCCATCCACACACAAAAATAAAATCAGCATTTTTAAGCCATTACATCAACACCTCTCATAATGGGAGAGGGGAAACGGATTCCGACAGCTGTTTTTTTTTTGCCGTCGAATTCTGTTCCCCCTATGTTTCTTACACAATGAGGTTCTAATATTTATCACTTTACAGTTAATTACACAGCCCAATAGCCAAGTGGTCAGTCCCCTGACAATATTTTTTTTTTAGCTTTGGGCAACCCGAGTTCAAGTCCCGTTTCGTCAAACTTTCTTGATAGTATACCGTCCTATCATAATAAAAGGCAAAAAAATATATTATTTAAACTGATGCAAGTTAAGCTCCATCCACACACAAAAATAAAATCAGCATTTTTTAAGCCATTACATCAACACCTCTCATAATGGGAGAGGGGGAACGGATTCCGACAGCTGTTTTTTTTTGCCGTCGAATTCTGTTCCCCCTATGTTTCTTACACAATGAGGTTCTAATATTTATCACTTTACAGTTACTTACACAGCCCAATAGCCAAGTGGTCAGTCCCCTTACAATCTTTTTTTTTAGCTTTGGGCAACCCGAGTTCAAGTCCCGTTTCGTCAAACTTTCTTGATAGTATACCGTCCTATCATAATAAAAGGCAAAAAAATATATTATTTAAACTGATGCAAGTTAAGCTCCATCCACACACAAAAATAAAATCAGCATTTTTTAAGCCATTACATCATCACCTCTCATAATGGGAGAGGGGGAAAAGGATTTCGACAGCTGTTTTTTTTTGCCGTCGAATTCTGTTCCCCCTATGTTTCTTACACAATGAGGTTCTAATATTTATCACTTTACAATTGATTACACAGCTCAATAGCCAAGTGGTCAGTGCCCTGGCAATCTTTTTTTTAGCTTTGGGTGACCCGGGTTCAAGTCCCGTTTCGTCAAACTTTCTTGATAGTATACTGTACTATCATAATAAAATGCAAACAAATATATTATTTAAACTGATGCACGTTAAGCTCCATCCACACACAAAAATAAAATCAGCATTTTTAAGCCATTACATCAACACCTCTCATAATGGGAGAGGGGGAACGGATTCCGACAGCTGTTTGTTTGCCGTCGAATTCTGTTCCCCCTATGTTTCTTACACAATGAGGTTCTATTATTTATTATTTTACGGTTAATTACACAGCCCAATAGCCAAGTGGTCAGTCCCCTGACAATATTTTTTTTTTAGCTTTGGGCAACCCGAGTTCAAGTCCCGTTTCGTCAAACTTTCTTGATAGTATACCGTCCTATCATAATAAAAGGCAAAAAAATATATTATTTAAACTGATGCAAGTTAAGCTCCATCCACACACAAAAATAAAATCAGCATTTTTTAAGCCATTACATCAAAACCTCTCATAATGGGAGAGGGGGAACGGATTTCGACAGCTGTTTTTTTTGCCGTCGAATTCTGTTCCCCCTATGTTTCTTACACAATGAGGTTCTAATATTTATCACTTTACAGTTAATTACACAGCCCAATAGCCAAGTGGTCAGTGCTCTGACAATCTTTTTTTTTTGGCTTTGGGCAACCCGAGTTCAAGTCCCGTTTCGTCAAACTTTCTTGATAGTATACTGTCCTATCATAATAAAAAGCAAAAAAAATATTATTTAAACTGATGCAAGTTAAGCTCCATCCACACACAAAAATAAAATCAGCATTTTTAAGCCATTACATCAACACCTCTCATAATGGGAGAGGGGGAACGGATTCCGACAGCTGTTTTTTTTTTGCCGTCGAATTCTGTTCCCCCTATGTTTCTTACACAATGAGGTTCTAATATTTATCACTTTACGGTTAATTACACAGCTCAATAGCCAAGTGGTCAGTCCCCTGACAATATTTTGTTTTTAGCTTTGGGCAACCCGAGTTCAAGTCCCGTTTCGTCAAACTTTCTTGATAGTATACCGTCCTATCATAATAAAAGGCAAAAAAATGTATTATTTAAACTGATGCAAGTTAAGCTCCATCCACACACAAAAATAAAATCAGCATTTTTAAGCCATTACATCAACACCTCTCATAATGGGAGAGGGGGAACGGATTCCGACAGCTGTTTTGTTTTTGCCGTCAAATTCTGTTCCCCCTATGTTTCTTACACAATGAGGTTCTAATATTTATCACTTTACAGTTGATTACACAGCTCAATAGCCAAGTGGTCAGTGCCCTGGCAATCTTTTTTTTAGCTTTGGGCGACCCGAGTTCAAGTACCGTTTCGTCAAACTTTCTTGATAGTATACTGTCCTATCATAATAAAAGGCAAAAAAATATATTATTTAAACTGATGCAAGTTAAGCTCCATCCACACACAAAAATAAAATCAGCATTTTTAAGCCATTACATCAACATCTCTCATAATGGGAGTGGGGGAACGGATTTCGACAGCTGTTTTTTTTGCCGTCGAATTCTGTTCCCCCTGTGTTTCTTACACAATGAGGTTCTAATATTTATCACTTTACAGCTGATTACACAGCCCAATAGCCAAGTGGTCAGTGCCCTGACAATATTTTTTTTTAGCTTTGGGCGACCCGAGTTCAAGTCCCGTTTCGTCAAACTTTCTTGATAGTATACTGTCCTATCATAATAAAAGGCAAAAAAATGTATTATTTAAACTGATGCAAGTTAAGCTCCATCCACACACAAAAATAAAATCAGCATTTTTTTAAGCCATTACATCAACACCTCTCATAATGGGAGAGGGGGAACGGATTTCGACAGCTGTTTTTTTTGCCGTCGAATTCTGTTCCCCCTATGTTTCTCACACAATGAGGTTCTAATATTTATCACTTTACAGCTGATTACACAGCTCAATAGCCAAGTGGTCAGTGCCCTGGCAATTTTTTTTTAGCTTTGGGCGACCCGGGTTCAAGTCCCGTTTCGTCAAACTTTCTTGATAGTATACCGTCCTATCATAATAAAAGGCAAAAAAATGTATTATTTAAACTGATGCAAGTTAAGCTCCATCCACACACAAAAATAAAATCAGCATTTTTAAGCCATTACATCAACACCTCTCATAATGGGAGAGGGCGAACGGATTCCAACAGCTGTTTTGTTTTTGCCGTCAAATTCTGTTCCCCCTATGTTTCTTACACAATGAGGTTCTAATATTTATCACTTTACAGATGATTACATAGCCCAATAGCCAAGTGGTCAGTGCCTTGACAATATTTTTTTTTTAGCTTTGGGCGACCCGAGTTCAAGTCCCGTTTCGTCAAACTTTCTTGATAGTATACTGTCCTATCATAATAAAAGGCAAAAAAATATATTATTTAAACTGATGCAAGTTAAGCTCCATCCACACACAAAAATAAAATCAGCATTTTTTAAGCCATTACATCAACACCTCTCATAATGGGAGAGGGGGAACGGATTTCGACAGCTGTTTTATTTGCCGTCAAATTCTGTTCCCCCTATATTTCTTACACAATGAGGTTCTAATATTTATCACTTTACAGTTGATTACACAGCCCAATAGCCAAGTGGTTAGTGCCCTGGCAATCTTTTTTTTAGCTTTAGGCAACCCGAGTTCAAGTCCCGTTTCATCAAACTTTCTTGATAGTATACTGTCCTATCATAATAAAAGGCAAACAAATATATTATTTAAACTGATGCAAGTTAAGCTCCATCCACACACAAAAATAAAATCAGCATTTTTAAGCCATTACATCAACACCTCTCATAATGGGAGTGGGGGAACGGATTCTGACAGCTGTTTTTTTGCCGTCGAATTCTGTTCCCCCTATGTTTCTTACACAATGAGATTCTAATATTTATCACTTTACAGGTGATTACACAGCCCAATAGCCAAGTGGTCAGTGCCCTGGCAATACTTTTTTTAGCTTTGGGCGACCCGAGTTCAAGTCCCGTTTCGTCAAACTTTCTTGATAGTATACTGTCCTATCATAATAAAAGGCAAAAAAATATATTATTTAAACTGATGCAAGTTAAGCTCCATCCACACACAAAAATAAAATCAGCATTTTTTAAGCCATTACATCAACACCTCTCATAATGGGAGAGGGGGAACGGATTTCGACAGCTGTTTTATTTGCCGTCAAATTCTGTTCCCCCTATATTTCTTACACAATGAGGTTCTAATATTTATCACTTTACAGTTGATTACACAGCCCAATAGCCAAGTGGTTAGTGCCCTGACAATATTTTTTTTTTAGCTTTGGGCGACCCGAGTTCAAGTCCCGTTTCGTCAAACTTTCTTGATAGTATACTGTCCTATCATAATAAAAGGCAAACAATATATTATTTAAACTGATGCAAGTTAAGCTCCATCCACACACAAAAATAAAATCAGCATTTTTAAGCCATTACATCAACATCTCTCATAATGGGAGAGGGGGAACGGATTCCGACAGCTGTTTTTTTTTGCCGTCGAATTCTGTTCCCCCTATGTTTCTTACACAATGAGGTTCTAATATTTATCACTTTACAGCTGATTACACAGCTCAATAGCCAAGTGGTCAGTGCTCTGACAATCTTTTTTTTTTTAGCTTTGGGCAACCCGAGTTCAAGTCCCGTTTCGTCAAACTTTCTTGATAGTATACTGTCCTATCATAATAAAAAGCAAAAAAATGTATTATTTAAACTGATGCAAGTTAAGCTCCATCCACACACAAAAATAAAATCAGCATTTTTAAGCCATTACATCAACACCTCTCATAATGGGAGAGGGGGAACGGATTCCGACAGCTGTTTATTTTGCCGTCGAATTCTGTTCCCCCTATGTTTCTTACACAATGAGGTTCTAATATTATCACTTTACACCTGATTACACAGCCCAATAGCCAAGTGGTCAGTGCCCTGGCAATATTTTTTTTTTTAGCTTTGGGCAACCCGAGTTCAAGTCCCGTTTCGTCAAACTTTCTTGATAGTATACTGTCCTATCATAATAAAAGGCAAAAAAATATATTATTTAAACTGATGCAAGTTAAGCTCCATCCACACACAAAAATAAAATCAGCATTTTTTAAGCCATTACATCAACACCTCTCATAATGGGAGAGGGGGAACGGATTTCGACAGCTGTTTTTTTTGCCGTCGAATTCTGTTCACCCTATGTTTCTTACACAATGAGGTTCTAATATTTATCACTTTACAGCTGATTACACAGTCCAATAGCCAAGTGGTCAGTGCCCTGGCAATCTTTTTTTTAGCTTTAGGCAACCCGAGTTCAAGTCCCGTTTCGTCAAACTTTCTTGATAGTATACTGTCCTATCATAATAAAAGGCAAACAAATATATTATTTAAACTGATGCAAGTTAAGCTCCATCCACACACAAAAATAAAATCAGCATTTTTAAGCCATTACATCAACATCTCTCATAATGGGAGTGGGGGAACGGATTCCGACAGCTGTTTTTTTGCCGTCGAATTCTGTTCCCCCTATGTTTCTTACACAATGAGGTTCTAATATTTATCACTTTACAGCTGATTACACAGCCCAATAGCCAAGTGGGCAGTGTCCTGGCAATGTGTTTTTTTTAGCTTTGGGCAACCCGAGTTCAAGTCCCGTTTCGTCAAACCTTCTTGATAGTATACTGTCCTATCATAATAAAAGGCAAAAAAAAAATATTATTTAAACTGATGCAAGTTAAGCTCCATCCACACACAAAAATAAAATCAGCATTTTTTAAGCCATTACATCAACACCTCTCATAATGGGAGAGGGGGAACGGATTCCGACAGCTGTTTTTTTTGCCGTCGAATTCTGTTCCCCCTATGTTTCTTACACAATGAGGTTCTAATATTTATCACTTTACAGCTGATTACACAGCTCAATAGCCAAGTGGTCAGTGTCCTGGCAATTTTTTTTAGCTTTGGGCGACCCGGGTTCAAGTCCCGTTTCGTCAAACTTTCTTGATAGTATACTGTCCTATCATAATAAATGGCAAACAATATATTATTTAAACTGATGCAAGTTAAGCTCCATCCACACACAAAAATAAAATCAGCATTTTTAAGCCATTACATCAACATCTCTCATAATGGGAGTGGGGGAACGGATTCCGACAGCTGTTTTTTTTGCCGTCGAATTCTGTTCCCCCTATGTTTCTTACACAATGAGGTTCTAATATTTATCACTTTACAGCTGATTACACAGCTCAATAGCCAAGTGGTCAGTGCCCTGGCAATTTTTTTTTAGCTTTGGGCGACCCGGGTTCAAGTCCCGTTTCGTCAAACTTTCTTGATAGTATACTGTCCTATCATAATAAAAGGCAAACAATATATTATTTAAACTGATGCAAGTTAAGCTCCATCCACACACAAAAATAAAATCAGCATTTTTAAGCCATTACATCAACATCTCTCATAATGGGAATGGGGGAACGGATTTCGACAGCTGTTTTTTTTGCCGTCGAATTCTGTTCCCCCTATGTTTCTTACACAATGAGGTTCTAATATTTATCACTTTACAGCTGATTACACAGCCCAATAGCCAAGTGGTCAGTGCCCTGACAATATTTTTTTTTTAGCTTTGGGCGACCCGGGTTCAAGTCCCGTTTCGTTAAACTTTCTTGATAGTATACTGTCCTATCATAATAAAAGGCAAACAATATATTATTTAAACTGATGCAAGTTAAGCTCCATCCACACACAAAAATAAAATCAGCATTTTTAAGCCATTACATCAACACCTCTCATAATGGGAGTGGGGGAACGGATTTCGACAGCTGTTTTTTTTGCCGTCGAATTCTGTTCCCCCTATGTTTCTTACACAATGAGGTTCTAATATTTATCACTTTACAGCTGATTACACAGCCCAATAGCCAAGTGATCAGTGCCCTGACAATATTTTTTTTTAGCTTTGGGCGACCCGAGTTCAAGTCCCGTTTCGTCAAACTTTCTTGATAGTATACTGTCCTATCATAATAAAAGGCAAAAAAATGTATTATTTAAACTGATGCAAGTTAAGCTCCATCCACACACAAAAATAAAATCAGCATTTTTAAGCCATTACATCAACATCTCTCATAATGGGAGTGGGGGAACGGATTTCGACAGCTGTTTTTTTTTGCCGTCGAATTCTGTTCCCCCTATGTTTCTTACACAATGAGGTTCTAATATTTATCACTTTACAGCTGATTACACAGCTCAATAGTCAAGTGGTCAGTGCCCTGGCAATTTTTTTTTTTTAGCTTTGGGCGACCCGGGTTCAAGTCCCGTTTCGTCAAACTTTCTTGATAGTATACTGTCCTATCATAATAAAAGGCAAACAATATATTATTTAAACTGATGCAAGTTAAGCTCCATCCACACACAAAAATAAAATCAGCATTTTTAAGCCATTACATCAACATTTCTCATAATGGGAGAGGGGGAACGGATTCCGACAGCTGTTTTTTTTTGCCGTCGAATTCTGTTCCCCCTATATTTCTTACACAATGAGGTTCTAATATTTATCACTTTACAGCTGATTACACAGCTCAATAGCCAAGTGGTCAGTGCCCTGGCAACTTTTTTTTTAGCTTTGGGGCGACCCGGGTTCAAGTCCGGTTTCGTCAAACTTTCTTGATAGTATACTGTCCTATCATAATAAAAGGCAAACAATATATTATTTAAACTGATGCAAGTTAAGCTCCATCCACACACAAAAATAAAATCAGCATTTTTAAGCCATTACATCAACATCTCTCATAATGGGAGAGGGGGAACGGATTCCGACAGCTGTTTTTTTTTGCCGTCGAATTCTGTTCCCCCTATGTTTCTTACACAATGAGGTTCTAATATTTATCACTTTACAGCTGATTACACAGCTCAATAGCCAAGTGGTCAGTGCTCTGACAATCTTTTTTTTTTTAGCTTTGGGCAACCCGAGTTCAAGTCCCGTTTCGTCAAACTTTCTTGATAGTATACTGTCCTATCATAATAAAAAGCAAAAAAATGTATTATTTAAACTGATGCAAGTTAAGCTCCATCCACACACAAAAATAAAATCAGCATTTTTAAGCCATTACATCAACACCTCTCATAATGGGAGAGGGGGAACGGATTCCGACAGCTGTTTATTTTGCCGTCGAATTCTGTTCCCCCTATGTTTCTTACACAATGAGGTTCTAATATTATCACTTTACAACTGATTACACAGCCCAATAGCCAAGTGGTCAGTGCCCTGGCAATATTTTTTTTTTTAGCTTTGGGCAACCCGAGTTCAAGTCCCGTTTCGTCAAACTTTCTTGATAGTATACTGTCCTATCATAATAAAAGGCAAAAAAATATATTATTTAAACTGATGCAAGTTAAGCTCCATCCACACACAAAAATAAAATCAGCATTTTTTAAGCCATTACATCAACACCTCTCATAATGGGAGAGGGGGAACGGATTTCGACAGCTGTTTTTTTTGCCGTCGAATTCTGTTCACCCTATGTTTCTTACACAATGAGGTTCTAATATTTATCACTTTACAGCTGATTACACAGTCCAATAGCCAAGTGGTCAGTGCCCTGGCAATCTTTTTTTTAGCTTTAGGCAACCCGAGTTCAAGTCCCGTTTCGTCAAACTTTCTTGATAGTATACTGTCCTATCATAATAAAAGGCAAACAAATATATTATTTAAACTGATGCAAGTTAAGCTCCATCCACACACAAAAATAAAATCAGCATTTTTAAGCCATTACATCAACACCTCTCATAATGGGAGTGGGGGAACGGATTCCGACAGCTGTTTTTTTGCCGTCGAATTCTGTTCCCCCTATGTTTCTTACACAATGAGGTTCTAATATTTATCACTTTACAGGTGATTACACAGCCAAATAGCCAAGTGGTCAGTGCTCTGACAATCTTTTTTTTTTTAGCTTTGGGCAACCCGAGTTCAAGTCCCGTTTCGTCAAACTTTCTTGATAGTATACTGTCCTATCATAATAAAAAGCAAAAAAATGTATTATTTAAACTGATGCAAGTTAAGCTCCATCCACACACAAAAATAAAATCAGCATTTTTAAGCCATTACATCAACACCTCTCATAATGGGAGAGGGGGAACGGATTCCGACAGCTGTTTATTTTGCCGTCGAATTCTGTTCCCCCTATGTTTCTTACACAATGAGGTTCTAATATTATCACTTTACAACTGATTACACAGCCCAATAGCCAAGTGGTCAGTGCCCTGGCAATATTTTTTTTTTTAGCTTTGGGCAACCCGAGTTCAAGTCCCGTTTCGTCAAACTTTCTTGATAGTATACTGTCCTATCATAATAAAAGGCAAAAAAATATATTATTTAAACTGATGCAAGTTAAGCTCCATCCGCAAACAAAAATAAAATCAGCATTTTTAAGCCATTACATCAACATCTCTCATAATGGGAGTGGGGGAACGGATTTCGACAGCTGTTTTTTTTTGCCGTCGAATTCTGTTCCCCCTATGTTTCTTACACAATGAGGTTCTAATATTTATCACTTTACAGCTGATTACACAGCTCAATAGCCAAGTGGTCAGTGCCCTGGCAATTTTTTTTTTAGCTTTGGGCGACCCGGGTTCAAGTCCCGTTTCGTCAAACTTTCTTGATAGTATACTGTCCTATCATAATAAAAGGCAAACAATATATTATTTAAACTGATGCAAGTTAAGCTCCATCCACACACAAAAATAAAATCAGCATTTTTAAGCCATTACATCAACACCTCTCATAATGGGAGTGGGGGAACGGATTTCGACAGCTGTTTTTTTTTGCCGTCGAATTCTGTTCCCCCTATGTTTCTTACACAATGAGGTTCTAATATTTATCACTTTACAGCTGATTACACAGCCCAATAGCCAAGTGGTCAGTGCCCTGGCAATATTTTTTTTTAGCTTTGGGCAACCCGAGTTCAAGTCCCGTTTCGTCAAACTTTCTTGATAGTATACTGTACTATCATAATAAAAGGCAAAAAAATGTATTATTTAAACTGATGCAAGTTAAGCTCCATCCACAAACAAAAATAAAATCAGCATTTTTTAAGCCATTACATCAACACCTCTCATAATGGGAGTGGGGGAACGGATTTCGACAGCTGTTTTTTTTGCCGTCGAATTCTGTTCCCCCTATGTTTCTTACACAATGAGGTTCTAATATTTATCACTTTACAGCTGATTACACAGTCCAATAGCCAAGTGGTCAGTGCCCTGGCAATCTTTTTTTTAGCTTTAGGCAACCCGAGTTCAAGTCCCGTTTCGTCAAACTTTCTTGATAGTATACTGTCCTATCATAATAAAAGGCAAACAAATATATTATTTAAACTGATGCAAGTTAAGCTCCATCCACACACAAAAATAAAATCAGCATTTTTAAGCCATTACATCAACACCTCTCATAATGGGAGTGGGGGAACAGATTCCGACAGCTGTTTTTTTGCCGTCGAATTCTGTTCCCCCTATGTTTCTTACACAATGAGGTTCTAATATTTATCACTTTACAGGTGATTACACAGCCAAATAGCCAAGTGGTCAGTGCTCTGACAATCTTTTTTTTTTAGCTTTGGGCAACCCAAGTTCAAGTCCCGTTTCGTCAAACTTTCTTGATAGTATACTGTCCTATCATAATAAAAAGCAAAAAAATGTATTATTTAAACTGATGCAAGTTAAGCTCCATCCACACACAAAAATAAAATCAGCATTTTTAAGCCATTACATCAACACCTCTCATAATGGGAGAGGGGGAACGGATTCCGACAGCTGTTTATTTTGCCGTCGAATTCTGTTCCCCCTATGTTTCTTACACAATGAGGTTCTAATATTATCACTTTACAACTGATTACACAGCCCAATAGCCAAGTGGTCAGTGCCCTGGCAATATTTTTTTTTTTAGCTTTGGGCAACCCGAGTTCAAGTCCCGTTTCGTCAAACTTTCTTGATAGTATACTGTCCTATCATAATAAAAGGCAAAAAAATATATTATTTAAACTGATGCAAGTTAAGCTCCATCCACACACAAAAATAAAATCAGCATTTTTTAAGCCATTACATCAACACCTCTCATAATGGGAGAGGGGGAACGGATTTCGACAGCTGTTTTTTTTGCCGTCGAATTCTGTTCCCCCTATGTTTCTTACACAATGAGGTTCTAATATTTATCACTTTACAGCTGATTACACAGTCCAATAGCCAAGTGGTCAGTGCCCTGGCAATCTTTTTTTTTAGCTTTAGGCAACCCGAGTTCAAGTCCCGTTTCGTCAAACTTTCTTGATAGTATACTGTCCTATCATAATAAAAGGCAAACAAATATATTATTTAAACTGATGCAAGTTAAGCTCCATCCACACACAAAAATAAAATCAGCATTTTTAAGCCATTACATCAACACCTCTCATAATGGGAGTGGGGGAACGGATTCCGACAGCTGTTTTTTTGCCGTCGAATTCTGTTCCCCCTATGTTTCTTACACAATGAGGTTCTAATATTTATCACTTTACAGGTGATTACACAGCCCAATAGCCAAGTGGTCAGTGCTCTGACAATCTTTTTTTTTTAGCTTTGGGCAACCCGAGTTCAAGTCCCGTTTCGTCAAACTTTCTTGATAGTATACTGTCCTATCATAATAAAAAGCAAAAAAATGTATTATTTAAACTGATGCAAGTTAAGCTCCATCCACACACAAAAATAAAATCAGCATTTTTAAGCCATTACATCAACACCTCTCATAATGGGAGAGGGGGAACGGATTCCGACAGCTGTTTATTTTGCCGTCGAATTCTGTTCCCCCTATGTTTCTTACACAATGAGGTTCTAATATTATCACTTTACAACTGATTACACAGCCCAATAGCCAAGTGGTCAGTGCCCTGGCAATATTTTTTTTTTTAGCTTTGGGCAACCCGAGTTCAAGTCCCGTTTCGTCAAACTTTCTTGATAGTATACTGTCCTATCATAATAAAAGGCAAAAAAATATATTATTTAAACTGATGCAAGTTAAGCTCCATCCGCAAACAAAAATAAAATCAGCATTTTTAAGCCATTACATCAACATCTCTCATAATGGGAGTGGGGGAACGGATTTCGACAGCTGTTTTTTTTTGCCGTCGAATTCTGTTCCCCCTATGTTTCTTACACAATGAGGTTCTAATATTTATCACTTTACAGCTGATTACACAGCTCAATAGCCAAGTGGTCAGTGCCCTGGCAATTTTTTTTTTAGCTTTGGGCGACCCGGGTTCAAGTCCCGTTTCGTCAAACTTTCTTGATAGTATACTGTCCTATCATAATAAAAGGCAAACAATATATTATTTAAACTGATGCAAGTTAAGCTCCATCCACACACAAAAATAAAATCAGCATTTTTAAGCCATTACATCAACACCTCTCATAATGGGAGTGGGGGAACGGATTTCGACAGCTGTTTTTTTTTGCCGTCGAATTCTGTTCCCCCTATGTTTCTTACACAATGAGGTTCTAATATTTATCACTTTACAGCTGATTACACAGCCCAATAGCCAAGTGGTCAGTGCCCTGGCAATATTTTTTTTTAGCTTTGGGCAACCCGAGTTCAAGTCCCGTTTCGTCAAACTTTCTTGATAGTATACTGTACTATCATAATAAAAGGCAAAAAAATGTATTATTTAAACTGATGCAAGTTAAGCTCCATCCACAAACAAAAATAAAATCAGCATTTTTTAAGCCATTACATCAACACCTCTCATAATGGGAGTGGGGGAACGGATTTCGACAGCTGTTTTTTTTGCCGTCGAATTCTGTTCCCCCTATGTTTCTTACACAATGAGGTTCTAATATTTATCACTTTACAGCTGATTACACAGCCCAATAGCCAAGTGGTCAGTGCCCTGACAATATTTTTTTTTTAGCTTTGGGCGACCCGGGTTCAAGTCCCGTTTCGTTAAACTTTCTTGATAGTATACTGTCCTATCATAATAAAAGGCAAACAATATATTATTTAAACTGATGCAAGTTAAGCTCCATCCACACACAAAAATAAAATCAGCATTTTTAAGCCATTACATCAACACCTCTCATAATGGGAGTGGGGGAACGGATTTCGACAGCTGTTTTTTTTGCCGTCGAATTCTGTTCCCCCTATGTTTCTTACACAATGAGGTTCTAATATTTATCACTTTACAGCTGATTACACAGCCCAATAGCCAAGTGATCAGTGCCCTGACAATATTTTTTTTTAGCTTTGGGCGACCCGAGTTCAAGTCCCGTTTCGTCAAACTTTCTTGATAGTATACTGTCCTATCATAATAAAAGGCAAAAAAATGTATTATTTAAACTGATGCAAGTTAAGCTCCATCCACACACAAAAATAAAATCAGCATTTTTAAGCCATTACATCAACATCTCTCATAATGGGAGTGGGGGAACGGATTTCGACAGCTGTTTTTTTTTGCCGTCGAATTCTGTTCCCCCTATGTTTCTTACACAATGAGGTTCTAATATTTATCACTTTACAGCTGATTACACAGCTCAATAGTCAAGTGGTCAGTGCCCTGGCAATTTTTTTTTTTTAGCTTTGGGCGACCCGGGTTCAAGTCCCGTTTCGTCAAACTTTCTTGATAGTATACTGTCCTATCATAATAAAAGGCAAACAATATATTATTTAAACTGATGCAAGTTAAGCTCCATCCACACACAAAAATAAAATCAGCATTTTTAAGCCATTACATCAACATTTCTCATAATGGGAGAGGGGGAACGGATTCCGACAGCTGTTTTTTTTTGCCGTCGAATTCTGTTCCCCCTATATTTCTTACACAATGAGGTTCTAATATTTATCACTTTACAGCTGATTACACAGCTCAATAGCCAAGTGGTCAGTGCCCTGGCAACTTTTTTTTTAGCTTTGGGGCGACCCGGGTTCAAGTCCGGTTTCGTCAAACTTTCTTGATAGTATACTGTCCTATCATAATAAAAGGCAAACAATATATTATTTAAACTGATGCAAGTTAAGCTCCATCCACACACAAAAATAAAATCAGCATTTTTAAGCCATTACATCAACATCTCTCATAATGGGAGAGGGGGAACGGATTCCGACAGCTGTTTTTTTTTGCCGTCGAATTCTGTTCCCCCTATGTTTCTTACACAATGAGGTTCTAATATTTATCACTTTACAGCTGATTACACAGCTCAATAGCCAAGTGGTCAGTGCTCTGACAATCTTTTTTTTTTTAGCTTTGGGCAACCCGAGTTCAAGTCCCGTTTCGTCAAACTTTCTTGATAGTATACTGTCCTATCATAATAAAAAGCAAAAAAATGTATTATTTAAACTGATGCAAGTTAAGCTCCATCCACACACAAAAATAAAATCAGCATTTTTAAGCCATTACATCAACACCTCTCATAATGGGAGAGGGGGAACGGATTCCGACAGCTGTTTATTTTGCCGTCGAATTCTGTTCCCCCTATGTTTCTTACACAATGAGGTTCTAATATTATCACTTTACACCTGATTACACAGCCCAATAGCCAAGTGGTCAGTGCCCTGGCAATATTTTTTTTTTTAGCTTTGGGCAACCCGAGTTCAAGTCCCGTTTCGTCAAACTTTCTTGATAGTATACTGTCCTATCATAATAAAAGGCAAAAAAATATATTATTTAAACTGATGCAAGTTAAGCTCCATCCACACACAAAAATAAAATCAGCATTTTTTAAGCCATTACATCAACACCTCTCATAATGGGAGAGGGGGAACGGATTTCGACAGCTGTTTTTTTTGCCGTCGAATTCTGTTCACCCTATGTTTCTTACACAATGAGGTTCTAATATTTATCACTTTACAGCTGATTACACAGTCCAATAGCCAAGTGGTCAGTGCCCTGGCAATCTTTTTTTTAGCTTTAGGCAACCCGAGTTCAAGTCCCGTTTCGTCAAACTTTCTTGATAGTATACTGTCCTATCATAATAAAAGGCAAACAAATATATTATTTAAACTGATGCAAGTTAAGCTCCATCCACACACAAAAATAAAATCAGCATTTTTAAGCCATTACATCAACATCTCTCATAATGGGAGTGGGGGAACGGATTCCGACAGCTGTTTTTTTGCCGTCGAATTCTGTTCCCCCTATGTTTCTTACACAATGAGGTTCTAATATTTATCACTTTACAGCTGATTACACAGCCCAATAGCCAAGTGGGCAGTGTCCTGGCAATGTGTTTTTTTTAGCTTTGGGCAACCCGAGTTCAAGTCCCGTTTCGTCAAACCTTCTTGATAGTATACTGTCCTATCATAATAAAAGGCAAAAAAAAAATATTATTTAAACTGATGCAAGTTAAGCTCCATCCACACACAAAAATAAAATCAGCATTTTTTAAGCCATTACATCAACACCTCTCATAATGGGAGAGGGGGAACGGATTCCGACAGCTGTTTTTTTTGCCGTCGAATTCTGTTCCCCCTATGTTTCTTACACAATGAGGTTCTAATATTTATCACTTTACAGCTGATTACACAGCTCAATAGCCAAGTGGTCAGTGTCCTGGCAATTTTTTTTAGCTTTGGGCGACCCGGGTTCAAGTCCCGTTTCGTCAAACTTTCTTGATAGTATACTGTCCTATCATAATAAATGGCAAACAATATATTATTTAAACTGATGCAAGTTAAGCTCCATCCACACACAAAAATAAAATCAGCATTTTTAAGCCATTACATCAACATCTCTCATAATGGGAGTGGGGGAACGGATTCCGACAGCTGTTTTTTTTGCCGTCGAATTCTGTTCCCCCTATGTTTCTTACACAATGAGGTTCTAATATTTATCACTTTACAGCTGATTACACAGCTCAATAGCCAAGTGGTCAGTGCCCTGGCAATTTTTTTTTAGCTTTGGGCGACCCGGGTTCAAGTCCCGTTTCGTCAAACTTTCTTGATAGTATACTGTCCTATCATAATAAAAGGCAAACAATATATTATTTAAACTGATGCAAGTTAAGCTCCATCCACACACAAAAATAAAATCAGCATTTTTAAGCCATTACATCAACATCTCTCATAATGGGAATGGGGGAACGGATTTCGACAGCTGTTTTTTTTGCCGTCGAATTCTGTTCCCCCTATGTTTCTTACACAATGAGGTTCTAATATTTATCACTTTACAGCTGATTACACAGTCCAATAGCCAAGTGGTCAGTGCCCTGGCAATATTTTTTTTTTAGCTTTGGGCAACCTGAGTTCAAGTCCCGTTTCGTCAAACTTTTTTGATAGTATACTGTCCTATCATAATAAAAGGCAAAAAAATATATTATTTAAACTGATGCAAGTTAAGCTCCATCCACACACAAAAATAAAATCAGCATTTTTTAAGCCATTACATCAACACCTCTCATAATGGGAGAGGGGGAACGGATTTCGACAGCTGTTTTTTTTGCCGTCGAATTCTTTTCCCCCTATGTTTCTTACACAATGAGGTTCTAATATTTATCACTTTACAGCTGATTACACAGCCCAATAGCCAAGTGGTTAGTGCCCTGGTAATCTTTTTCTTAGCTTTGGGCAACCCGAGTTCAAGTCCCGTTTCGTCAAACTTTCTTGATAGTATACTGTCCTATCATAATAAAAGGCAAACAAATATATTATTTAAACTGATGCAAGTTAAGCTCCATCCACACACAAAAATAAAATCAGCATTTTTAAGCCATTACATCAACATCTCTCATAATGGGAGTGGGGGAACGGATTCCGACAGCTGTTTTTTTTGCCGTCGAATTCTGTTCCCCCTATGTTTCTTACACAATGAGGTTCTAATATTTATCACTTTACAGCTGATTACACAGCTCAATAGCCAAGTGGTCAGTGCCCTGGCAATTTTTTTTTAGCTTTGGGCGACCCGAGTTCAAGTCCCGTTTCGTCAAACTTTCTTGATAGTATACTGTCCTATCATAATAAAAGGCAAACAATATATTATTTAAACTGATGCAAGTTAAGCTCCATCCACACACAAAAATAAAATCAGCATTTTTAAGCCATTACATCAACATCTCTCATAATGGGAGAGGGGGAACGGATTTCGACAGCTGTTTTTTTTGCCGTCGAATTCTGTTCCCCCTATGTTTCTTACACAATGAGGTTCTAATATTTATCACTTTACAGCTGATTACACAGCCCAATAGCCAAGTGGTCAGTGCCCTGGCAATTTTTTTTTTTTAGCTTTGGGCAACCCGAGTTCAAGTCCCGTTTCGTCAAACTTTCTTGATAGTATACTATCCTATCATAATAAAAGGCAAACAAATATATTATTTAAACTGATGCAAGTTAAGCTCCATCCACACACAAAAATAAAATCAGCATTTTTTAAGCCATTACATCAACACCTCTCATAATGGGAGAGGGGGAACGGATTTCGACAGCTGTTTTTTTTGCCGTCGAATTCTGTTCCCCCTATGTTTCTTACACAATGAGGTTCTAATATTTATCACTTTACAGCTGAATACACAGCCCAATAGCCAAGTGATTAGTGCCCTGGTAATCTTTTTTTTAGCTTTGGGCAACCCGAGTTCAAGTCCCGTTTCGTCAAACTTTCTTGATAGTATACTGTCCTATCATTATAAAAGGCAAACAAATATATTATTTAAACTGATGCAAGTTAAGCTCCATCCACACACAAAAATAAAATCAGCATTTTTAAGCCATTACATCAACATCTCTCATAATGGGAGTTTGGGGAACGGATTCCGACAGCTGTTTTTTTTTGCCGTCGAATTCTGTTCCCCCTATGTTTCTTAAACAATGAGGTTCTAATATTTATCACTTTACAGCTGATTACACAGCTCAATAGCCAAGTGGTCAGTGCCCTGGCAATTTTTTTTTAGCTTTGGGCGACCCGGGTTCAAGTCCCGTTTCGTCAAACTTTCTTGATAGTATACTGTCCTATCATAATAAAAGGGAAAAAAAATAAATTATTTAAACTGATGCAAGTTAAGCTCCATCCACACACAAAAATAAAATCAGCATTTTTAAGCCATTACATCAAGATCTCTCATAATGGGAGTGGGGGAACTGATTTCGACAGCTGTTTTTCTGGCCGTCGAATTCTGTTCCCCCTATGTTTCTTACACAATGAGGTTCTAATATTTATCACTTTACAGCTGATTACACAGCCCAATAGCCAAGTGGTCAGTGCCCTGGCAATCTTTTTTTTAGCTTTGGGCGACCCGAGTTCAAGTCCCGTTTCGTCAAACTTTCTTGATAGTATACTGTCCTACCATAATAAAAGGAAAAAAAAATTATTATTTAAACTGATGCAAGTTAAGCTCCATCCACACACAAAAATAAAATCAGCATTTTTAAGCCATTACATCAAGATCTCTCATAATGGGAGTGGGGGAACGGATTTCGACAGCTGTTTTTCTGGCCGTCGAATTCTGTTCCCCCTATGTTTCTTACACAATGAGGTTCTAATATTTATCACTTTACAGCTGATTACACAGCCCAATAGCCAATTGGTCAGTGCCCTGACAATATTTTTTTTTTAGCTTTTGGCGACCCGGGTTCAAGTCCCGTTTTGTCAAACTTTCTTGATAGTATACTGTCCTATCATAATAAAAGGCAAAAAAAAATAATATTATTTAAACTGATGCAAGTTAAGCTCCATCCACACACAAAAATAAAATCAGCATTTTTAAGCCATTACATCAAGATCTCTCATAATGGGAGTGGGGGAACGGATTTCGACAGCTGTTTTTCTGGCCGTCGAATTCTGTTCCCCCTATGTTTCTTACACAATGAGGTTCTAATATTTATCACTTTGCAGATGAATACACAGCTCAATAGCCAAGTGGTCAGTGCCCTGGCATTTTTTTTTTAGCTTTGGGCGACCCGGGTTCAAGTCCCGTTTCGTCAAACTTTCTTGATAGTATACTGTCGTATCATAATAAAAGGCAAACAAATATATTATTTAAACTGATGCAAGTTAAGCTCCATCCACACACAAAAATAAAATCAGCATTTGTAAGCCATTACATCAACATCTCTCATAATGGGAGTGGGGGAACGGATTTCGACAGCTGTTTTTTTTTCCATCGAATTCTGTTCCCCCTATGTTTCTTACACAATGAGGTTCTAATATTTATCACTTTACAGCTGATTACACAGCCCAATAGCCAAGTGGTCAGTGCCCTGGCAATATTTTTTTTTTAGCTTTGGGCAACCCGAGTTCAAGTCCCGTTTCGTCAAACTTTCTTGATAGTATACTGTCCTATCATAATAAAAGGCAAAAAAAAATATTATTTAAACTGATGCAAGTTAAGCTCCATCCACACACAAAAATAAAATCAGCATTTTTTAAGCCATTACATCAACACCTCTCATAATGGGAGAGGGGGAACGGATTTCGACAGCTGTTTTTTTTTCCATCGAATTCTGTTCCCCCTATGTTTCTTACACAATGAGGTTCTAATATTTATCACTTTACAGCTGATTACACAGCCCAATAGCCAAGTGGTCAGTGCCCTGGCAATATTTTTTTTTTAGCTTTGGGCAACCCGAGTTCAAGTCCCGTTTCGTCAAACTTTCTTGATAGTATACTGTCCTATCATAATAAAAGGCAAAAAAAATTATTATTTAAACTGATGCAAGTTAAGCTCCATCCACACACAAAAATAAAATCAGCATTTTTAAGCCATTACATCAAGATCTCTCATAATGGGAGTGGGGGAACAGATTTCGACAGCTGTTTTTCTGGCCGTCGAATTCTGTTCCCCCTATGTTTCTTACACAATGAGGTTCTAATATTTATCACTTTACAGCTGATTACACAGCCCAATAGCCAAGTGGTCAGTGCCCTGACAATATTTTTTTTTTAGCTTTGGGCGACCCGGGTTCAAGTCCCGTTTCGTCAAACTTTCTTGATAGTATACTGTCCTATCATAATAAAAGGAAAAAAAATTGATTATTTAAACTGATGCAAGTTAAGCTCCATCCACACACAAAAATAAAATCAGCATTTTTAAGCCATTACATCAACATCTCTCATAATGGGAGTGGGGGAACGGATTTCGACAGCTGTTTTTTTTGCCGTCGAATTCTGTTCCCCCTATGTTTCTTACACAATGAGGTTCTAATATTTATCACTTTACAGCTGATTACACAGCCCAATAGCCAAGTGGTCAGTGTCCTGGCAATGTTTTTTTTTTAGCTTTGGGCAACCCGAGTTCAAGTCCCGTTTCGTCAAACCTTCTTGATAGTATACTGTCCTATCATAATAAAAGGCAAAAAAAAAATATTATTTAAACTGATGCAAGTTAAGCTCCATCCACACACAAAAATAAAATCAGCATTTTTTAAGCCATTACATCAACACCTCTCATAATGGGAGAGGGGGAACGGATTCCGACAGCTGTTTTTTTTGCCGTCGAATTCTGTTCCCCCTATGTTTCTTACACAATGAGGTTCTAATATTTATCACTTTACAGCTGATTACACAGCTCAATAGCCAAGTGGTCAGTGCCCTGGCAATTTTTTTTAGCTTTGGGCGACCCGGGTTCAAGTCCCGTTTCGTCAAACTTTCTTGATAGTATACTGTCCTATCATAATAAATGGCAAACAATATATTATTTAAACTGATGCAAGTTAAGCTCCATCCACACACAAAAATAAAATCAGCATTTTTAAGCCATTACATCAACATCTCTCATAATGGGAGTGGGGGAACGGATTTCGACAGCTGTTTTTTTTGCCGTCGAATTCTGTTCCCCCTATGTTTCTTACACAATGAGGTTCTAATATTTATCACTTTACAGCTGATTACACAGCCCAATAGCCAAGTGGTCAGTGCCCTGGCAATATTTTTTTTTTAGCTTTGGGCAACCCGAGTTCAAGTCCCGTTTCGTCAAACTTTATTGATAGTATACTGTCCTATCATAATAAAAGGCAAACAAATATATTATTTAAACTGATGCAAGTTAAGCTCCATCCACACACAAAAATAAAATCAGCATTTTTTAAGCCATTACATCAACACCTCTCATAATGGGAGAGGGGGAACGGATTTCGACAGCTGTTTTTTTTGCCGTCGAATTCTGTTCCCCCTATGTTTCTTACACAATGAGGTTCTAATATTTATCACTTTACAGCTGATTACACAGCCCAATAGCCAAGTGGTTAATGCCCTGGTAATCTTTTTTTTAGCTTTGGGCAACCCGAGTTCAAGTCCCGTTTCGTCAAACTTTATTGATAGTATACTGTCCTATCATAATAAAAGGCAAACAAATATATTATTTAAACTGATGCAAGTTAAGCTCCATCCACACACAAAAATAAAATCAGCATTTTTTTAAGCCATTACATCAACACCTCTCATAATGGGAGAGGGGGAACGGATTCCGATAGCTGTTTTGTTTTTTTGCCGTCGAATTTTGTTCCCCCTATGTTTCTTACACAATGAGGTTCAAATATTTATCACTTTACAGCTGATAACACAGCTCAATAGCCAAGTGGTCAGTGCCCTGGCATTTTTTTTTTAGCTTTGGGCGACCCGGGTTCAAGTCCCGTTTCGTCAAACTTTCTTGATAGTATACTGTCCTATCATAATAAAAGGCAAACAAATATATTATTTAAACTGATGCAAGTTAAGCTCCATCCACACACAAAAATAAAATCAGCATTTTTAAGCCATTACATCAACACCTCTCATAATGGGAGTGGGGGAACGGATTTCTACAGCTGAAAAAATAAAGAATATAAGAAAGTTTAAAGAATATATTTTTTTGCCTTTTATAATGATAGGACAGAATAGTATCAAGAAAGTTGGACGACCCAGGACTTGATCTCGGGTCACAATAAGCTGAAAAATACAATATTGTCAGTGCACTGCCCACAAGGCTATTGGGTTTTGCAAACTACTGCAATGTGATATATATTAGAACCTCATTGTGTAAGAAACATAGGAGGAACAGAATTCGACGGCAAATAGTTCAGCTGTCGAAATCCGTTCCCCCACCCCAATGATGAGAGATGTTGATGTATCGGCTTAAAATATGCTTATTTTATTCTGTGTGTGGATGGAGCTTAAACAGCATCAATTTAATAAATATTAGAACCTCAGTGTGTCAGAAATATGGGAGGAACAGAATCCGACGGGAAAAAAAACAGCTGTCGGATTTGAACTCGGGTCACTCAAAGCTAAAAAAAAAAAGATATTTTCAACACACTGACCACTAGGCTATTGGATCTAGTTTTTAGCAATGTGATATATATATTAGAACCTCATTGTGTAAGAAACATAGGGGGAACAGAATCCGACGGCAAATAGTTCAGCTGTCGAAATCCGTTCCCCCACCCCAATGATGAGAGATGTTGATGTATCGGCTTAAAATATGCTTATTTTATTCTGTGTGTGGATGGAGCTTAAACAGCATCAATTTGATAAATATTAGAACATCAGTGTGTCAGAAATATGGGGGGAACAGAATCCGACGGCAAAAAAAACAGCTGTCGGACTTGAACTCGGGTCGCAATATGCTGAAAAAGCAATGATTGTCAGTGCACTACCCACTAGGCTATTGGGTCTGATTGTTAGTTGCAATGTGATATATATTAGAACCTCATTGTGTAAGAAACATAGGGGGAACAGAATTCGATGGCAAATAGTTCAGCTGTCGAAATCCGTTCCCCCACCCCAATGATGAGAGATGTTGATGTATCGGCTTAAAATATGCTTATTTTATTCTGTGTGTGGATGGAGCTTAAACAGCATCAATTTGATAAATATTAGAACCTCAGTGTGTCAGAAATATGGGGGGAACAGAATCCGACGAAAAAAAAAAACAGCTGTCGGACTTGAACTCGGGTCGCTCAAAGCTAAAAAAAAAAATATTATCAACGCACTACTGACCACTAGGCTATTGGGTCTGATTATTAGTTGCAATGTGATATATATTAGAACCTCATTGTGTAAGAAACATAGGGGGAACAGAATTTGACGGCAAATAGTTCAGCTGTCGAAATCCGTTCCCCCACCCCAATGATGAGAGATGTTGATGTATCAGCTTAAATTATGCTTATTTTATTCTGTGTGTGGATGGAGCTTAAGCAGCATCAATTTGATAAATATTAGAACCTCAGTGTGTCAGAAATATGGGGGGAACAGAATCTGACGGCAAAAAAAACAGCGGTCGGACTTGAACTCGGGTCGCTCAAAGCTAAAAAAAAATTATATTGTCAATGCACTGACCACTAGGCTATTGGATCTAGGTTTTAATTGCAATGTGATATATATTAGAACCTCATTGTGTAAAAAACATAGGGGGAACAGAATCCGACGGCAAATAGTTCAGCTGTCGAAATCCGTTCCCCCACCCCAATGATGAGAGATGTTGATGTATCGGCTTAAAATATGCTTATTCTATTATCTGTGTGGATGGAGCTAAAGCAGCATCAATTTGATAAATATTAGAACCTCAGTGTGTCAGAAATATGGGGGGAACAGTATCCGACGGCAAAAAAAAAAAGGCTGTGGGACTTGAACTCGGGTTGCAATAAGCTGAAAAAGCAATGATTGTCAGTGCACTACCCACTAGGCTATCAGGTCTAGTCCTCAGTTGCAATGTGATAAATATTAGAACCTCATTGTGTAAGAAACATTGGGGGAACAGAATTCGACGGCAAATAGTTCAGCTGTCGAAATCCATTCCCCCACCCCAGTGATGAGAGATGTTGATGTATCGGCTTAAAATATGCTTATTTTATTCTGTGTGTGGATGGAGCTTAAGCAGCATCAATTTGATAAATATTAGAACCTCAGTGTGTCAGAAATATGGGGGGAACAGAATCTGACGGCAAAAAAAACAGCTGTCGGACTTGAACTCGGGTCGCTCAAAGCAAAAAAAAAAATTTATTATCAACGCATTGACCACTAGGCTATCGGGTCTGATTATTGGCTGCAATGTGATATATATTAGAACCTCATTGTGTAAGAAACATAGGGGGAACAGAATTCGACGGCAAATAGTTCAGCTGTCGAAATCCGTTCCCCCACCCCAATGATGAGAGATGTTGATGTATCGTCTTAAAATATGCTCATTTTATTCTGTGTGTGGATGGAGCTTAAACAGCATCAATTTGATAAATATTAGAACATCAGTGTGTCAGAAATATGGGGGGAACAGAATCCGACGAAAAAAAAAAACAGCTGTCGGACTTGAACTCAGGTCACTCAAAGCTAAAAAAAAAAATATTATCAATGCACTGACCACTAGGCTATTGGGGCTGATTGTTGGTTGCAATGTGATATATATTAGAACTTCATTGTGTAAGAAACATAGGGGGAACAGAATTCGACGGCATATAGTTCAGCTGTCGAAATCCGTTCACCCACCCCAATGATGAGAGATGTTGATGTATTGGCTTAAAATATGCTTATTTTATTCTGTGTGTGGATGGAGCTTAAACAGCATCAATTTGATAAATATTAGAACCTCAGTGTGTCAGAAATAAGGGGGGTACAGAATCTGCCGGCAAAAAAAACAGCTGTCGGACTTGAACTCGGGTCGCTCAAAGCTAAAAAAAAAAATATTATCAACGCACTACTGACCACTAGGCTATTGGGTCTGATTATTATTTGCAATGTGATATATATTAGAACCTGATTGTGTAAGAAACATAGGGGGAACAGAATTCGACGGCAAATAGTTCAGCTGTCGAAATCCGTTCCCCCACCCCAATGATGAGAGATGTTGATGTATTGGCTTAAAATATGCTTATTTTATTCTGTGTGTGGATGGAGCTTAAACAGCCTCAATTTGATAAATATTAGAACCTGAGTGTGTCAGAAATATGGGGGGAACAGAATCCGACGGAAAAAAAACAGCCTTGATACTATACTGTCCTATCATAATAATCCGATGCTAATTATGCTTGGATAAGTATAGGAGCTGTGTCATACTTGCTTGCGTGCAGTATAAAGGAGTATTTAAAAAAAAAATGTTTTATATAATTTCGGAAAATATCAATATCTACATTGAATTGCTCTTCCTGTTTAATATAGGCTGTATGTCTGAGCTATGATTTTTCTGTGATGAAACCTCTGTAAAACGCTACCGAAACCGTTTATCTGTTATTTATTTATTTAGTTTTTCATATGTTTTTTTAGCGAGGTTGACACAATTTGAACGATTAATATGCTAAAAAAAAAGAATGTGCTCAATAAAAATATAATAAAAGTTTATTCAAACGAACAAATGCATAGAATGTCACGTGTTTGAGGTGATTGTCCAAAACCTAGGCTACATAGTAGGGAGGTTAAGCCCAAAAAATAGGCCTTTGACTTCAAGTCATGATGCAAAGGTCGTCTTTGGTATGGAAGTACCTTGGGGTCATACAAATAAATTTATCCTAAGACACAAGTGAGATCACACTTTGTATCAGAAATAAACAGGTTTTTTCAAAAATGGCCGCCAATGTGCCGAAAATACTCTAGAGCCCATATCTTTGCTTCTGTTATCACTATAATGACAAATTTGGTGTCAAAGTGTACATTTTTGGGGTCAAGAAATCCAATAAAATTGGTTTGAAGTTTAAAAAAACAAAATATTTTCCCATACCATGACAATTGGGGGTAAATATGCACATTTCACATAAAAATTGTGTCATCAGAGTGACTTTCTTATCTTTTCCTTCAAAAACTTTAATTTTGTATTTAAGCAGTGCAGCTACTTCTGTACATTACATTTGTCCTAAGTAGCATGAGATTTCGACCAGTCAGGAATAGCCTATAGCAAATCAGTTCCTGCAACAACACATCCTATATGCACCAGGAGCTGTGACAGCTGTTGAAGGTCAGAGGTGACAGGTAAACACTTTGAGGTTCGTATGACTTCCTCATTAAATAGAAAAATGCTTTTAATGTTAGATAACTAGTAACTAGCTAGCTAGTAACTAGTTAGCTTCATTATAACTAGGTCGCTAGTAACTAGTTAGCTTCATCATAACTAGCTAGTGACTAGTTAGTGTCATTTTTATTGAAGCAAGCACATAGCCTACATGTTGCTAGCTAGTTAGTTAGCTTCATTATTTGATATTTTTTTACTTTTGCGAATGCTTGTTAATACTCATATTATCTCTCTTATGATGTTAAAGCAACTTCATTTCTTTTTTCAGATTAGCCATAATGGAATGCTGTGACTGGAGTTTATGCTTCCTATGTCAGTCCGCCCTAAAGATTGAAAAAACATTAGATCCCTCTTAAACCGAGGACCATGACGTCGCACGGTATGGCGCAGCCGGGGCCCCACCCTGGAGCCAGGCCCGGGGTTGGGGCTCGTATGCGAGCGCCTGGTGGCCGGGCCTCCCCCCACGGGGTCCGGCCGGGCTCAACCCGAAGGAGCGACGTGGGGCCGCCTTCCCGGCGTGGGCTCACCACCTGCAGGAGGGACCGTAAGGGGGTCAGTGCTGAGAGGATCGGGCGGCAGTCGAAGGCGGGGGCCTCGACAACCCGATCCCTGGACACGGAAGCTAGCTCTAGGGACGTGGAACGCCACCTCGCTGGCGGGGAAGGAGCCTGAGATTGTGCGTGAGGTTGAGAGGTTCCGACTAGAGATAGTCGGGATCACCTCTACGCACGGCTTGGGCTCTGGAACCACACTCCTCGAGAGAGGATGGACTCTTCACCACTCTGGAGTTGCCCATGGTGAGAGGTGGCGGGCTGGTGTGGGTTTGCTTATAGCCCCCCAGCTCAGCCGCCATGTGTTGGAGTTCACCCCGGTGAACGAGAGGGTCGTTTCCCTGCGCCTTCAGGTCGGGGATAGGTCTCTCACTGTCGTGTGTGCCTACGGGCCAAACGGCAGTGCAAAGTACCCGGCCTTCTTGGGGTCTCTGGGAGGGGTGCTGGAAAGTGCTCCAACTGGGGACTCCGTCGTTCTACTGGGGGACTTCAATGCCCACGTGGGCAGTGGCAGTGACACCTGGAGGGGCGTGATTGGGAGGAACGGCCCCCCTGATCTGAACCCGAGCGGTGTTAAGTTATTGGACTTCTGTGCTAGTTACAGTTTGTCCATAACGAACACCATGTTCAAGCATAAGGGTGTCCATCAGTGCATGTGGCACCAGGACACCCTAGGCCGTAGGTCGATGATTGACTTTGTGGTCGTTTCATCTGACCTGTGGCCGTATGTCTTGGACACTCGGGTAAAGAGAGGGGTGGAGCTGTCAACTGATCACCACCTGGTGGTGAGTTGGATCCGATGGCGGGGGAGGAAGCTGGACAGACTCGGCAGACCCAAGCGTACTGTGAGGGTCTGCTGGGAACGTTTGACCGAGTCTCCTGTCAGAGAGATCTTCAACTCCCACCTCCGGTGGAGCTTCGACCGGATCCCGAGGGAGGCTGGAGATATTGAGTCCGAGTGGACCATGTTCTCCACCTCCATTGTCGAAGCGGCCGCTCGGAGCTGTGGCCGTAAGGTCTCCGGTGCCTGTCGAGGCGGCAATCCCCGAACCCGGTGGTGGACACCGGAAGTAAGGGATGCCGTCAAGCTGAAGAAGGAGTCCTATCGGGCCTGGTTGGCTTGCGGGACTCCCGGTGCATGTTGGACTCCGGCAGGGCTGCCCTTTGTCGCCGGTTCTGTTCATAATTTTTATGGACAGAATTTCTAGGCGCAGCCAGGGGCCGGAGGGTGTCAGGTTTGGTGACAACACGATTTCGTCTCTGCTCTTTGCAGATGATGTTGTCGTGTTGGCCTCATCAAACCAGGACCTTCAGCATGCACTGGGACGGTTTGCAGCCGAGTGTGAAGCGGCTGGGATGAGAATCAACACCTCCAAATCCGAGGCCAGAAAAGGGTGGCTTGCCCACTTCAGGTTGGTGGAGAGTTCCTGCCTCAAGTGGAGGAGTTTAAGTATCCCGGGGTTTTGTTTACGTGCACGGATCGGTGCAGCTTTTGCAGTAATGCGGTCGATGTACTGGTCTGTCATGGTGAAGAAAGAGCTGAGCCGCAAGGCGAAGCTCTCGATTTACCGGTCAATCTACGTTCCTATTCTCACCTATGGTCATGAGCTTTGGGTCATGACCGAAAGGACAAGATCCCAGATATAGGCGGCCGAAATGAGCTTTCTCCGCAGGGTGGCTGGGCGATCCCTTAGAGATAGGGTGAGAAGCTCGGTCACTCGGGAGGAGCTCAGAGTAGAGCCGCTGCTCCTCCACATCGAGAGGGGTCAGCTGAGGTGGCTCGGGCATCTGTTCCGGATGCCTCCTGGACGCCTTCCCGGGAAGGTGTTCCGGGCGCGTCCCACTGGGAGGAGACCCCCGGGAAGACCTAGGACAGACTATGGAGTCACTATGTCTCCCGGCTGGCCTGGGAACGCCTCGGTGTCCCCCCGGAAGAGCTGGAGGAAGTGTCTAGAGAGAGGGAAGTCTGGGCATCTCTGCTTAGACTGCTGCCCCCGCGACCCGGCCCCGGATAAGCGGAAGAAGATGGATGGATGGATGGATGGATAGATCCCTCTTCATCATTCAAACTGAGAAACAATCCTGAAAGAGGCAATCATGTTACAAAGAAGCTTTAGATAACATCCAGGAGCTGAAGGCATTAGGGGATCTGCCTGAGTTTACAGTGGACATTAGTGGTGGTAGTCAGGATGTAGTTCAGCTGATGATTCAAAATCCTATGGTGTGGCACAAAAGCTGCAGAAATGCGATTGATAAACAAAAAGTTGAGAGAGCAAGAAAAAGAAAAAAGCATGAAGAGTCTGTGAGTCCAGTAAAAACATGGCGCATGAGTGACAAGTCCACCACACTCGCTTTACCCAGACCCTCAACATCATCATGTGAATCATTTGATAAACTGTGTCTCTTCTGTGGTGAAGTGGGCAAAAAAAAGGAACTGAGGAGGGCTGCCACCCTTGGCTTGGATAGAAAAGTGAAAGAATGTGCTCAGGTGGTGGGTGACAGGCATCTATTGGCTGAACTAGCTGCTGGTGACATGGTTGCTATTAATGCTGTTTATCATTGTGCATGCCTGACTAGGCTCTATAGAAAAGCAGAAACTGTTGGATGTGACTCAACTGAAAGTAATGCAACTCAGGTCATCAGAGCACATGTCCTCAATGAGTTGCTCGAATACATCGAGGACTATCGTTGCTCAGGGGAATCACTGGCAATGTCTGACTTGACAGCCCTCTATGACGAGCGCATTGCATAAAAGAGGAATGTGTGTCATATGACCGCTTGAAAACATTTAGCATAGATATAGCGAATTCAGTGATCAGTCACTAGGAGCAGATTGGTGTGGTGGTCCCACCTCAGGCAGTCCACTGAATAAAACGGCCGATTTTGTCAAATAGGTTGTCAAATTTCGTTCAACCTACCCTCCATTAGATGGCAGACATGTCATACTTCATCCGCGACTCAAAAAAACGTCATGCCTCTATACAAAATCTTCAAGCTAGAGTGCATTGAATCAGTGCGAACAAAAGCGGAGCTAGTGTGCGAGTGAGCCATTTTATCAGAGCAATATTGTCAACGTCAGCGAGTATTTGCATCAGATTATTATTATTATTATTATTATTATTATATCTAATGGCATCAATAAAGCTTACCCGCAATGAAGTGTTGGGTCTTCTATTCGTGGACCCTGATTATGAAGGGGAATATCTGCCTGATTCTGAAAGTGAAAGTATAGCCCTACACCAAGCACAAACGGTGAATCCTTTGCCCAATTTAGATGGTCCTTTACCCAATGTCAGTGGTGGGAACAATGTTTCTCGGGGTCGGAGTGTTCATCGCGATGTTAGCAGGCGTGTTAGTGTTGTGGGGAACGAGGCGGGAGATTTTTACCGTGTGTGCCTCTCCACAATCGCGGCGACAGTATTGTGGTGGAGACTTTGTTTGTCTAATGCCACTGGGTATGTTAGACAAGGTCGAAGTTTTCATAGGACAGTTAGGGGGCAACGTGGAGGCAGGGTGGGGAGTCGCAATGACAATGACAGTAGTCCGAGCTGTGCACACTTGGCGCGCGCGGCAGATCTGGCCGCGCTGCTCCCAGCAGGAGCAGAGACGGTGTGACACGGGGCAGAGGGGCTATTATGCATAGTCTATCGCAAGCTGATGGGAATGCCGGCTTTTGAGTACTTGGCCAATGAGGATGATTTACTATATGTAGTAAATAGAAAATCTCTACAGCAAAAGGCCAACCGCTACTTGCATTCGGTTTGTTTCTACCATTTATTAGTAATGATTTACACAGTTTGTTTACTACTTACTATATACCTGAGCATTCAGTATTGTGCAATATAGCATACAGAAGGTGAGGGACATTTTGGGGGGAAAGAAGTGCTGCATTTGATCATTTTATCATTTAAACGTGACTTTTCATGAAAATTCTATAATCCAAGATGGCCGCCACCATAATGACGTCATAATATGCAAATTAGATGGGAAAATGTAATCCCTACATACACTTTGGGTCATCCTTAATATTTCTCTAATTTACAGAAAGTCTCTATCTTTTATCACTTTTAAGATATAGCCTTTTGAAATTAAGATGTCAAAATCGAACATTTTAGGAAAAAAACTCTGGCGCCGAAACACTGTGTGTTTGGCATGTGTTTTTTAATAAAAAAATGCATACTTCACCTCCAATTGTCATGGTAAGGACAACATTATTGTTTTTTAGTCTTGGAACCTATTTTATTGGACTCCTTGACCCCAAAAATGTACACGTTGATACCAAATTTGTCATTATAGCTATAACAGAAGCAAAGATATGGGCCTCTCAAGTATGGTTGGCGCCCATTTTTAAAAAATGTGCGTATATAAGATACAAAATGTGATCTCACGTGTGTCTTAGGATAAATTTATTTCTATGGCCCTAAGGTACTTCCATACCAAAGGGGACCTTTGCATCATGACTTGAAGTCAAAAGTAACTTAACCTCCCTACTAACATTCTCTTTTAGATTTTTACATCATAATGGACATTATAGATTACAGAGAATCCTAGTGAAAAGAGCTTCATTTGGCAACTGAATGTTTTCGCCTGCTTACTGCATGTTGTTCTTCACTCCAGATTTTTTGCATGTTACAGAGAAAAAAAATACTTTCCAGAATAAGGCACGCTATGCGTAGTGGGCAAGCAGATTTTCGGCAGATCTTCTGGACCTTCCTTCTTGCCAGAGACTGGACAAAAGAAGTCAGCTTCAGGTGAAAGGCTTCCAGGACGTCGAGGGCCCAGTCCTCCTACCTATTTAATGAATGTGATACAGAGAAACGGCACAGACCCTTCATGTGAGTCTGACCTGAAAGCCAATCCTCACCCGTGCTTACAACCACCACGCATTCTTGCAAGTTGACCAGTGAGGGTGGACAAACGCACATCTCTTTGTGAACGTCCTGTTGTGTCCACCAACATGTCTGTTCTGGAAATGACCTCTGTTCAAAATGACTACAAGTTTTGATGGAATTTTTTTTTTCTGATGGAAACCGTTTTTGTGGAACAGTGTTATATTTTTTCAGGATTCTCTGATTAATAGAAAGTTTAAAAAGAACAGCATTTAACTGAAATTGAAATATTTTGAAACATTATAAATATTTTACTGTCACTTTTAATTAACTTAATGCATCATTGCTGAATAAAAGTATTAATTCTTTATAAAAACATATACAGGAAGAGGTGGCCTTTTTATTACAGAAAATACAAAATTTGTACAAACATATACAACAAATATGAAAACAAATATACATATATGAGGAGCGTATAAAGAAAAACAATTCATGCCAGAGGTAAAAAAAAAACAAGAAGTTAAAGTGACGAAATGCTTTTTAAGTATTTTTGTTTTTAATATCCAAAGTAGTGCCATTTTGTTTCATTTCTTTTATAAAATGTTCACAATTTGGCTTAGCTTTAGCCCATTTCTCCACAGTGTGATATTTTCCAAGTAAAATAAAAAGTTATGATTAAAAAAAAAGTTATTTTGGAGTCAGTGGAATCTTGTACAAAAAAGAAAATGACATCATACAGATTAAAATGAAGTTAGAGACGTTAAAATCTCGAAAATACACATTCAAAGAAACAATGGATTACAGATTCTTTAGCAACACCACAAATTTCACACAAGTCTTCCAAGTTTAAATGTTAGCCTAAATTCAGGGTAAATTCTGTATAAAATTTTAAAGGACACCTCTCTACTTTATTATTTCTAAAAAATGTGTTTGTTAGTGAACATTCCTTTTTTCCACTGAATGTTTTCATATATGACCAAAACACTGACGAATATTTTTTCTTTAATAGCTTACACTTCTAATGTTATCTTTTGCAATATTAATATCTTCAATAAATACAGTATCACTATGAAAGGTTGTTGGTCCATGTTAAGAGGGGAGAATCCAAGGTTTCACAACTCTACTTGGGATTGCGTTAGAAGCGGAGTCCTTTAGGACCCGGTGATTATTGACGGAACTTCACATATATTCTGCGACGTGACGTCAGTTGCTGCAAGCAAACATGGAGGACGGTGGAGTGATGGTTGAGAAACCTCAGGTGAGATGTTATGCTGTGTTTTTAAGCATTTTACGAAGTCAGGGCTGGCATATACATCTTTATTATCTTTAATAAGTTCTCTTCTATGCAAACAAAACATATATATAGCAAGAACACAACTCTAAAGCTTAAAATAAACAGTGAAAAGATGCCGATTCATTCAGCTCGCCGCAAATGCTCAGTCATGCCATTCTCTGACAGCGGCTAACGTTAGCATGTGTTCTCACGTTAATTTACAGAAGAGTAAAGCTCACTGCTAACCTGACAAATTCAAATATTTACTTTGGATCATATTTGAGCTGTATGTGACTATTATGAAAAGATTTCTTTATTCGTTCACAGCCACAGAACATTATACATCGCCTTACCTATAGGTTAGCTGTGTAGCATAGCAATTGTATTTGTCATTTTATTAACATCTTATAAGGACTATTTTTTAAACACACCTTATATAACGTTAATGCTTAACAGAACTGTAGTGCAATTACTTTCAAATTTGAAATGTATGAATAAATAAATAATTTATCTGTTTCTTGATGCTCATAACAGTTTGAATAACGTTAAGCGTTAAGTTAATTTATGATCTGTTATGCATGTTATTCTAATTTTGTGTGATAATTGTTTATTTTTAATTATTAATAAAATTAAATCTAAAAAGTCAGGGGCTTAATAATAATAATAGTTTTTCATATAATGGAAATGGCAGAGATTCACTAGGGGACGCTAGTTAAGTCATCCTAATTTATATAGCGCTTTTAACAATGTAGATTGTTTCAAAGCAGCTTTACAGAGATAAACGTATAATTTATGGTAACAGAGATTGTTTTGCCTTTATAGCGGTTCTTTAATAAAGTTATTTTTCAGCTAATGTTAGTTTTGATTGATAAGCTTCCGTCGCAACGCTAGTTGAGGACATATTTTATATTTTTGAACCACAGATATACCCCCCATTTCCAACCCTGATTATTATAAAAAATCTCTGTCTTTTAGATTTAATTTAATTGTGTGTTCATGAAATATTGCCTTGCATCTACATATTTGTGATCTTTTTTCCCCTACAGGAGGATGTGCCGGCCCTGCTGAATTCAAGGCCCCAGACCGTCTTGTCTTTCTTGGCCCCTGAACCAGAAGATCTGGAGGACCTTTACAGCAGATATAAGGTTTGTATGGTTGTGAGTTTTTGTTTTGTTTTTTTGTGTTTTATTGACATGCTACTTGTCTTTCACAATATTGTCCACTGAATTTTGACACTACCCCACTTGTTGACATGTAATCACCAATGTTAACTGGCTCTCATTTCCACATGGCAGAAGTTGCAGCAGGAGCTGGAGTTTCTGGAGGTGCAGGAGGAATACATTAAAGATGAACAGAAGAATCTGAAAAAGGAGTTTCTTCATGCCCAAGAGGAGGTGAAGAGGATACAGAGCATCCCTCTGGTCATTGGACAGTTCCTAGAAGCAGTCGACCAGAATACTGCCATTGTGGGTTCGACCACAGGTAAAAGGACTGATCTTTCTGTAATAGTATTAATTACAGTATCATCCATATGCTTTAATTTGCTCTATCTTAAGTTTCAAAATGGCTTTAACATGTATAATGTAATTTAAGATGTATACCTTGATATTGAAAGCACTGCAAAGGTCCGTTCACACCAAGGACGATAACTGTTACAAAAAAGATATAGTTGTAAAAATTGTTCCAAATATAAAAGAATATCAGAGTGCATACCACAACTGTAAAGGTGACGGCACAGAGAAACGATATCATTGGAATCACTTTCAGGATGATTTTTTCCAACTGATGAACAATAAAAATATTGACAGACAATCAGAATCCATCCAATTTTTAAAGAGCTTAAGCCTTTTAAGTGGCAGACGAGTGCGCTAAAGGTCCTGATATACCTCAAGTGAAATTGTGACGTCCTTTCAAACAAAATCAGGCCAAAACGAAATGCGTTTTAAGAGTCCGAAACAGCTTGCAAAAGTAAACTTTCAAGAAAATTCCATTCCGCTGGTAAACACCTTCAAACCATTGTTCTGTGTCGACGACATAGGGACGTGTCGCTCTGGGCCTCAGCCTTCTAATTCTAATTAAAAGAGACACGGGCAATGTTTTTTCACGTTTAATACCGCTTGCTCTAAACTAAAGCAATACATTGTATAAAATATTTGAATAAACTGCCAATAGTGCCAATTTGCAGAGCTTGTGCAAACATATCCACATCGCTATGATCAGATGGTTTCTTAGTTATTTTTTTCTTACCACTGGCATTGAGAGGAAAACATGCTGCATATTTATTTACATATTCATCTAAATGGCGCTCTCAACAATGTGCGCAGCATCAGGATGTTCGCTAAGTATATGTATTTTGAACTTTTTAAGAAGAATGAAAAATAACTTAATCGAGAGTATATCGGGGCCTTAAGAATAAACAGAACGATATCATCTGCTGGTGTCGACGCTAATGTAGTTATTGTTATAGTTATCTTTATAGTTAACTATAGGCCTTAAGTTGCTTGGATAAAATAATCTGCCAAATGCTTAAGTGTACATTAGACATTTTATGATATTGTAAATGTTCGTCATTTGATACTACACAATTGGGCTTTGTCAGTAATTGTAGAACAGTAATATTTTTGTTTAATTCCTTCAGGGTCCAATTATTATGTTCGGATTCTGAGCACAATTGACAGAGAGCTGCTGAAGCCCAATGCCTCCGTTGCGCTGCACAAGCACAGCAATGCTCTGGTTGACGTTCTGCCTCCAGAGGCTGACAGCAGCATCATGATGCTCACTTCAGGTATCAAACAGTTCCTTGTTTATCCTGTATTATGATATTAATTTCCCACTTCTGAGTCAGTTGCGCCTTTGTTTTACTTTTAATGCGCTTCCTCTCTACCTGATCCTAGATCAGAAGCCAGATGTGATGTACGCAGACATCGGAGGAATGGACATCCAGAAACAGGAAGTGAGGGAAGCCGTGGAGCTCCCTCTCACACATTTTGAGCTCTATAAACAGGTTAGCATGTGGATTCAAGTGTTTGTGGAAAACAAGTGGGTGTGTAGCAGTTTTGTTTGTCCACTCACTTTCTGTTGTTGTTCTCAGATTGGTATTGACCCACCTAGAGGAGTGCTCATGTATGGCCCACCTGGCTGTGGCAAGACTATGTTGGCAAAAGCTGTGGCTCACCACACTACAGGTAGACTCATTTGTGGCTAGAGGCTGTCAATAGCTGCTTTTCCACCGTCAGGTCAGCTACAGAGAAACTGGCAAGTCAGTGACCAATCCATTACACACATTCTACCAGCACGGGAATTCCAAGTCGAGAACAGTTTGTAACTGTGCCGTGCCAAACCAAGCTCAAGTGGAAATATAACTGGAACCATTTCTTACTGTTCATAGATCCGTTCGGCCCGATGGTAGAAAAGCGGCTGTTTTTACCTTTATTGAGCTTTGAAGTTCATTCCTGAACATAGATGTAAATAAATTAATAGATCTGAAGCGCATGGTTATATTACAACTGTTATAATTGTGTTTTTATGTTCTATAGCGGCCTTTATTCGTGTGGTGGGATCTGAGTTTGTGCAGAAGTATCTTGGAGAGGGTCCACGCATGGTGCGAGATGTCTTTCGACTGGCCAAAGAGAATGCCCCTGCCATCATCTTTATTGATGAGATTGATGCCATTGCTACCAAGCGTTTTGATGCACAGACTGGAGGTATGCGTCCCTCTCAGGTTTTTCTAACTTTTGTTACCTTTCAAAGCTTTTGTTTGGGTATTTTAGATATGTGGTATTAACTTTTTTATGAATAATAAAAACTTTTATTCAGAATATTATGCAGAATACATTATACAGAATATTATAATATATATATATTAATAATATATATATTATATATTGTATATTATACAATATTATGTCAGAATTATTATTATTTTTTTTTTTTTAAAGAAATTAATACTTTTATTCAGCAAGGACGCACGCATTAAAGGGATAGTTTTTTTTATTTTTGGGTGAACTATCCCTTTAATGCGTCCTTGCTGAATAACAACTTGCTTTTTTGAATGTAATTGCTTTGCCATTAAAGAAATAAAAATGTAAAATGTATTCAAATAGAAAAGTTATTTTTAATGTAATAATATTTCACAATATTCCTGTTTTTATTGTATTTTTGATCGAATAAATGCAACCTCAGTGACTGACCACAAACGTTTGAACAGAAGTGTACATATTAGCCAAAAAACTTACATTTTCATAATTCACTCATCAATCATGCCTCATTTCATGGCATCCTGAAGAAGATATTTAGGGACACAAGTTATGCACTGAATTTTAAGTCTACTAATCACATAAACAGAGATTTTTGTTAATGTGAACTAAAAAAAATTGTTTTTATATGTTTGCAGCTGATAGAGAAGTGCAGAGAATCTTGCTTGAGCTCCTTAATCAAATGGATGGGTTTGACCAGAATGTGAATGTGAAGGTTAGCAAAAAATTTTTTTTTGTCATTTCTTGTTTTTTATGACTGTGTTGGTATAGTGTTACTCTCTTCGTTCTGTTCTGCTCTAATACAGTATCAGCCTTTTTTGACATTGTGATTTATTCTTTCATTGACAGGTTATCATGGCCACCAACAGGGCTGACACACTGGACCCAGCCCTTTTGCGCCCTGGCAGACTGGACCGTAAGATTGAGTTCCCTCTGCCTGACCGTCGACAGAAACGCCTGGTGTTTACCACCATTACCAGCAAGATGAACCTCTCTGAGGAGGTTGATCTGGAGGACTGTATCCTCTTGACCCTAAATTATTTTTTTCTCATTATGAATATGATTACATTTAATCGTTTAGAAGAAGAAATGAGGGAAACTCAGTACATGCGAGTAGAAGAAAATATTTCAGAAAAGTCTTTTTTTCAGAAAAAGGTTTGGAGTCAGTAAAATAATTCTTGAAAATATTAATATTTTATTTAGCAAGGATGTGAAGACATTTTATAATATTACAAAAGATTTCTATTTAAATTATGTTCTTTTGAATTTTCTATTCATCAAAGTATCCTAAAAAAATTTGTTTCCACAAAAACATTAAGCAACACAATTTCTGAAGGTTCACGTGACACTGAAGATTGGATTAATGATGCCGAAAATTCAGCTTTGCATCACAAATAATTTTATTTACAAGTTATTTGTTATAAAAAAAAAAGTACAACATTACTATTTTATTGTATTTTGAGAAAATAAAGACAGCTTTGGTGAGCATAAGAGACTTCTTTTAAAAAAATCCTACCGACCCCAAACTTTTAAATGATATTGAATCTCTTGTATTAGAAGACTGTCTAATATGTGACTGTCAAGACCAAATACATATTTTATAATTGCACTTAACAAAAATGCAGATGTTGCAAGGCCTGACAAGATCTCTGGTGCAGATATCAACTCAATTTGCCAGGAGGTGAGTTAGAAGAGACATGAAAAATTTTTAATGGATTATTTATTTATATTTTAGTTGATTACATTTCTTCAGCAAGCATATGTTTTCTGTTTTGATCAATCTCGTTTCTTGTGTCTACAGGCTGGAATGCTGGCTGTCCGTGAGAACCGTTATATTGTGCTGGCTAAGGACTTCGAGAAGGCCTACAAGACTGTTATCAAGAAAGACGAGCAGGAACACGAGTTCTACAAATAAAATACTCAACTAGATCTTGGCATTAGCTTTTACCTTGTTTGTTTCAGCCTTTATTTGTACGTACAGTGTAATGTTGAGGACATAACACCTTGATTAAAACCTTCAGGGTTTACACTGCTTGTACTGGGACTTTGATTTCAAAGGATCGTTTCAGATTTACATTATATAAAATATGGATGGAAAAACAAACATGTACATCTTGTAAGCATTTTATGTATTCTGTTTAGTGAATAAGAAAGACAACCACAAAGACAACCATTAAAAATGTTTCCATAATGACTCTAAATAAACATGTTTTTGAATACAACCCTAATGAATGCTGGGAGATAATAGTTTAGGTGATTTTCAGCACAGACATGAAAGGAATTTTAGAAATAACATTTATATTTGACAACTACATAGATTTCACTCTGCTGATACTAACACTTTTTTTGCAAGAGGTAATTGTTGTTGGACATATTAATGTTGCAAAATGTAATTTTTTTTTTAATATATAGCCTACACATAAAAAAACGGGTTGGGCCCAAAGTGGCTATTAAACTCTTAAGCTTTTAATTGTCAAGGAGATTAGACAGAATGTAAGCAAATGCACTACTTAGAAAGCCATTGCTGTCTCAGAAAAACACCAAAGACAGAATGAAGTTTTTGACAGAATTTGTCAAGTTTGGTTCAGCAGAGTTGTGTCGAGTGATGAATCATGGTAAAGTGAGTTGCATGGTGGAAGTATAATAATGAATGCATCTCTACCACAGAAAGAGGTGTCATTGTGAGCTGCTTCACTGAAAAGCCATTTAATGCTTTGGAGTACAGGAGAGCATTGTAGAATATTCCAACAACTGAACAGTTATCTAAAGAGGAATGACCAGATGTTATTTTTCAACAAGAAATTAATGCTCCTGCACAAATTGCAAAGACAACCAAGAAGTGGCTTGAGAACAAGTCCATGAGGCTCATGTTTTGGCCTGGGGCCTGTACCATGAAGCCGGTTTCGGTGGCTAGCCAGGTGTTTTTCTTAGTTTGCGCCAACCCTGGATTTTAGGCCCAATATAAGTGGTTTGACTTTTAGCAGTGTTCATCGCCATAGTAACTTACGCTCCACACAAACCTACTCTGGGACAGGTTATGTTCCAGGTATGAGGTTGCAAACCGAACTTGGACCGATCAGCTCTGAGCAAAGGATAGTCACTCCACCTGTTTCTACTCCAAATTAAAGGTTACTACATAGCAAATGACTTTTAAAGACAAAATCGTCTGGCTTTTAGTAATGCTTATTTAGAATAATACATTTGTATGATTTAGATATTATTTATGTAATTATTATAGGCTACCCTTAATCGATCACACTTGTACAATTTTAGTTCATCAATTATTATTACGCAGAGTTTAAATGAATAAATATATAAAGGTAATATAAATATGCTTTAGTATCAATAAATGAAGAACTATTCTGTGCCAAGTTACTTTATCTACAGTATATGTGCTTACAAATTGTAGTCCATTACTGAATTCAAAATTCAAAATTGTACTTGGTAATGTAATCTATTAGACTGTTTAGGTAATAGAATCTGATGACTGTTTTATTAAAAATAAAATAAGAATCAGGATGAATGAATTATGAATAATTTACTGCCATTTTGTGAATATTAAGTAATCATGTAGTCAAGAAATTAATTCAAATTACAGCAAATATCTGTAAAACAACAGGTATTTCATTGTATAATGACAAAACGGGAAAATTCTTTAAAAAAATACAGACCATTACCTGTAAAATTACATTTATTTTTGACAGTGTAATTAAGATTACATATAATCAGTTACTATCCAGCACTATAAACCACTGTTATTTTGGTGTCATTCAGATACTATCATAGTTTTTGTTAATATTTTGAATTAGTTTTTATTTTTATATTTTCCATTGTAATTTTAGTTTAATTTAATTTTAGTTTAAAATTAAAATGTTTACTATAGTTTTTTTTTTTTTTTTCGTTTCAGGTTTTACATCAGGTTAAGCTAAATGAAGTTTAAATAAATAGCTGAAATAAAATACGTTTTAGGTTTTTAATATTTTATTTCAGCAACAAATTTTTTTTTTAAATGGTTTTAGTTTCAGTTAACTGTAATAGCCCTTATATAAACATATAAAACACCTGAGGTTTCTAAGAAATAACGTTGTCCTGAGATTGCAAGTAGCTAAACCTCAATTTCAAACCAAACCTCTTTCATAATTTCCTTATGTTGAATCGCAAGTATTGCATTACTGTCTTTCTCCACAAGATTGAGTTTGGTAATAAATAAAACATGCACTGACCTTCTCAATATTATGAAAAAAAAAAAAAAAAACTTTTATGCTTTGCCGTTCTCTTATTATTGTGAATGGCTGCCACTTGAAGGCTAAGCCAGTGTTTCCCAGCCCTGCTCCTGGATGCACACTAGAGGATGACACGGGAGTGGATTTTCACTCCTGTCCCGTCCCACTCCCATAGAAAGAAATCTTGTCCCGTCCCACTCCCAGACCAAAGTTTTAAAAACAATCCCATCCCATCCCGCTCCTGGTAAATTGACTCCCACTCCCATCCCGCTCCTGTTTAAACTGACTCCCGCTCCTGTACCGCTCCCATATATTTTTTTCTTCAATTAGTGTTTAGTTAATACATAATTTGATTTAATCTGCTCTCCATACTGTTTTAGACCAGCTGCTGAGCCCGTTTCTAGATTTTCTCCAGAAAATGTAAGACAGCAAATAAAAGAAAAACAGTACATAGTTCACACCATGTCTACAATAGTTTAATAAACCCAAACAGCACATAAAGCTGCCTTTTTCTCATTTATTGTTGAGTAAACAATACATTTATAGTTTACATTTATAGTTTTTTTTAATTACATGTTAACGATTTTCATCAATTATGCTCTTGCATAATGAGTCCAATTATGGGTATAAATTCAATAAATATTATTCCTGTCAATAGAAATCTGATGTAAATCTATGAGAATCTATCAATATTTCTCAAAATCTGCACATTTTTGAGCTAAAGCCCTGAGGGACGTTATTTTGTGTATCGCTGTCATGACGACAGCACGGGAGGTTTTTTTGTGAATGAAAGCGGCTGACGCGCATAATTCATATTAAAGGTATCGACGCATTTTTTTCATTTCATAACTCCTGACACAAATTAAGAAATAACTGTCACTATAAGTTTCTCAGAATACAATAGTGGTCAAATACTGAAACTTGAGTATTATATCTTTTTAATGATGTAGCCTATAGTTTGTCAATGTATAACATTAAATCTGATAGTAACTTTGAACTAAATAAATAAAATAAAAAAAACGCTTCAGTGCGCCGACGCACTGGTGAGGCTTAACAGGTTAAAAGGAAACTACAAAATGGTGCATTTACTTTTTTTTTTTTTTTGTCGTCTTTGCTATTGGTTGATTCCCGCTCCCGTCTGCTCCCGTTAACCATTTATCCTGTACCGTCCAAATCCCGTGATTAATAGCAAAGATGACTCCCATCCTGCAGGAATCCCACGGGAATCCCGTGACCCGTGGGATTCCCGAAAAAATGTCAGCCTCTAATGCACACCAGCAGTGCATATTTTGGATGTCTCTCTTATCTGACCCATTTATTTCTGACCTTGGAGTCTCTAACAAGCTGATTCAGGTGTGAAGAGTTGGAAAATGTGTAGTGTTGGTGTGCCTCCAGGAACAGGGTTGGGAAACACTGGGTTAATCAACAATGCATTGTTTTGCACATTCATGTTTGTTTTGGTCACAACAGTGGCCCGCACGAAGCTACCTGAACAAACTCTAAATTTCAGGGTAGGTTTAGTGTTGACAAATCCAGATAAATCCAACCGGATTAACATCAGGTTTAGCGGTCTCACAAAGCTGGGTATAAACGTTCTCTGTCAACTCAGGTTTGATCCAGAGTTTGCGATTAACTCTGAAGCGCGTGCACCTGGCCTGTACCATGATGATAGTTGAACAAACTCAGGGTTACAGGATTAGTTTAGAGTTGACAAAACCAAACCAGTCCAACCAGGCTTTGTTGGTATCATGATGCTGATCATCAACTATCAACTCAGGCTTTGATCCTGAGTTTAGGTGTGACATCAGTAGCGAACAGCCAATCACACGCATGTATAATGTTTATATTAATTTAAAAGCACAGTTTAATATTTCTTATCAGTTAATAGGCTATAATAGGCTAATTATATTAATATTTTAAAAGTTATTATAATTCATATAATATAAATATAATAAAAAATTAGCATAGAGACAAAATTAGAGATTTTGTCTCTAAAGTTTTTCCACTATAAACTGCTTTATTTTGGAGCGAGAGATCCCGGGGAAGTGGCTTTATTGCATCAGATGTCACTTTGCTCACAGCTGACTGGCCCAGTTTTGGTCTGCGATCTCTTAACCAAGAATAAAACCTGCTCAGGAGCAGGTTAGCTGTGTCAGTAAGTTACCATGGCGACGAATCCTGCTAAAAACCAATCCACATTCTTGAGCCTGAAAAAACAGACTTTGCTCAAACTTATCTTGAACTTACCTGGGTAGCAACTGAAACCAGCTTTGTGAAACAGGCCACAGATTCAACAGGCCTGAGCAGTTTTGGAACAGAGATGCAAAAGATTATCTCTTGCCACCGCCTGTGCCCCTAACAAAGCTCTGCCCTATAAGGTCATCTAAAAATCATCTAAAATTGTATTTTAATTAGCCTATTGGAATTTATTTGTAGTGACTAAGGCTCAGTGCTGTCACACTTCATTTATAACTTTGTTTGCTACTGCGTTTATCAGTAGGCCTAAATATCTTATCTAAATTGCATGAGGGAAAATAATGATGACAGCATAGTCATTTATGAATGGTGGGTGGCTGATGTCATAACATAGGTTGAGTAACACTATCAGTTTAGCCAATTAGAAATGAGCTACAGGAAAGAAATTACAATAATACATGATCATCCTGAGGTGACAGCAGAAGTTGGAAGATTATGTTAAAAAAGTTAGGATTTACAAGACAAGAGTTAATAAGCCTAAAATTGACTGCCTGGCTTTTCTAGTTTTATACATCTTCCAAGTAAATCTATTAATTATTACAATATATTCACACACTTTTAAAATATCCATGTTCTTTATTAGTGTTGCAAACCACAGTAAATTAGGTTGAGGAACTATTGTAGCTATGATTATGGACGAATAGATTGTAGCTATTTGAAACAGACGAATGTCATATCAAGGTTAATGACAAACGGCACTAAAACACAGAGGGTGTGGTAAAATGTGTGTTAGCACATAAAACGTGTTTCAACCCTCACTACGCAAAAAGAGAAGTGCTCTAGTGTGCGCGCACTATACGCTCACAACTGCACAGCATAGCAGCGTGAGCGCGCATCACTTCCTGTACAAGTGTGCATGCTGGGCGCTTTCAACTCCGACTGGACAACCGTCGGAGTCGACGAAGTCAGACAAATAGACAGGAGGAACGGAATATCTAGGGGAATACTCCACCAAACTGTCCGAGTTTAACCCGGTAAGTTCTAAAGTCTCGTATCAAGGTCTTTTTTTCCTCGTTTGGGCTTTGTTAAAGTGTAATTTCCTCACCTTTTGGAGGGTTAGTGAGTAACGTTATGTGAGAAGCCCCAGTTGTGCTAGCCTGCTGTAGCTAACCTCACAGCATCGTTTCCTCTCAAGTTGAGGTCTAAAAAAAAAACCATGTTTATGTGGAAACGACTTTTTTGCGTTTTACAGGCGCCCTGATAACACCTACAGCATCAGCCTCAGCGGCTATAGTGTGTCATTATATCCAGCTGTGACTGTTAATTTAAACACAATTATCACGACGCACCACTGTCACATATTCAATATTTACCTTGATACATATCCATGTTTATTAGAGATCGACAGCTACAGATTATTAGATTACCGCTTAGATTTTTAAATAAGTTCCACTTTTATCAAAACTTGCATAACGATCAATAAACTATATAAACATTATATAATTATCTTTTTTGTTGTTGTTATTGATGCATGTGCTTTACAATAAGGTTCCTGATCTAACAAGAGCTAACAATAAACAGTTGTATTTTAATTTTAATTAACGTTAACAACGATTAATACTGTATCAAATGTTAGTGTATGCATTATCCAATGTTAACTAATGGGAACTTATTCTAAATTGTTACCCAATATGATTACTTTACCTATGAATACTTTTGTTGTTTTGCTTTTCACTTTTGGTGTTTTTTGTGTGTGTGTGTGTGTGTTTTAGAAACCCACCAAATGGTGCAATTATTGGTAGGCCCGATACAACAAAACCTAAAGAACAGCAGAAATAAAACAATATATATATTTTTAATTATCTAAAAAATTATAGTCTAATCAGATTATGAGTGTTACTATATTTATAATATAAGCCAAATCTCAGATTTGTTTAGTACTATTGAAATGGTTCAGTTTCAAGTCTGATATTTGGTTTCTCATGACATGATTGCGCAAGATAGTATCACCCTACTTAAAGTAGATCAATTTGCATTTCAGGTCAGGGAACCGTTAACACTTTATAAGAAGATAGTCATCTGTTTTGTTTTGTGTGTATTATTTGTAAAAAAAAAAACCTGTTCTGGACAGTTTAGCCTGTATCTGCCTGTATCTCTTATAACCTTTTGCCATGCAAATTCATAGTATTTGGCAATGTAGAAAGGTTTTGCCTAAATCATTTGTTGGAAGTTTGCCTTTGGAGGAACGGTTTAGGTAAATATCACAGTCAGTGAGTAGATTTAATTTGTCTGTTTTAAATATTTCTTGTAAGGCATCATGAGGAATGAAATGTATTTTAGAGCTTTGAACTTCTTTTGAGGAAGAGGTGATTTATACCGTGATAAGGAGGCTTAAGAATTCATGATATCTGTGCTCCTTTGTAGGAGATTCATGAACTGCTTAAGGACCAGACAGAATTGTTAGAAAGAAAGCCCTGTGTGATTTGTTAATTTAGAAAATATTATTATTTCTGTATCATCATTTCACCAGGTAGGAATGTGTGGTTGTTATTCTCTGGTGAAAGCTGTTGTCTAGTCCTGTTTTACTTATTGCACACTGCAGCTATTCCTGATAATACATTTCTCTGCTTTGTTTTGAAACCATGACTTTTCTAATGGGTTGCCGTTTTTAGTCCCCCTGGATCTTATTGCTTGGTTACAGATCCAAGCAGCAGGTTGTTCTGCTTGCTCTCTGGGCTTTGCTCTCCCTGTAGCTTTGTGGCGTATAAGGCACAAAGCAGGAACGGCGAAATCCAAAATGGGTCAGTGAAATATGTCTAGCTTTAAATCAGCAGTCTCATTTTAAACCATCATGGTCAAAGAAATTATATCTGTTGAGCGTTAATTGATCATTTCTACTTTATACATTGGCATTACAGAGGAGTCTGGATGTTTGCTTGCTCGCTCTATAATAACGTTCTAACTTTTGGAAATAGTACAAGGTGTTAGGTTTTGAAAAGGTCTTGAAGATCTTGATCTGAACTCTTGTCAGTCGCAGTTCTTTTGTAACATGGGAATTCATCAACCAGAATGCATTTTAGTTGGCCCCAGTAGAGTTTGGTTTTGTGTACTTGTACACCATGTGCAGAGCTGTATTGTGATTTATTTTCATTTTTTATGGTGCTTGCTTGTTCAATTACTAGATCATCAGATCCAGGTTTACTGAGTCACCGGAATGTTTTCTACCAAGGCTTTTCAGCGTGTTTCCTTCGCAGACAGTATATGGACATTAGGAAGGCAAGGCATCAAGCCATGTCGACATTCAACGTTTGCGCAACATTCTGCCTATAAAGATGAAGGCTTTTTAGATAAAAAAGCAACTGGTGATCATAGTTTCTAGTTTGTTGTAAATGGACCTCTTATTTTCACTTTCATGCGTTGATAAATTCCAGTTGATTCCCGTCATTGTTTCCATGTGAGACATTGAAAGCAGCTTTAGTAAGCCGAGTAATATAGCTGAGGGAAAATATTTCCTGGTACTCTTGCTGTGGGCACAAACCAAATCCTCTAGCACTGCAAATGATTGTCTGCGTCACCATTGACTATTCCCGCTGCCCTCCCGGATCAGGAAATTGATATTTTTTTCCTTGATTCGTTTGAACCCATAGCTTACACAAACAACTCTGATGTTGTATGTTGTTTATTTTTAAGGAAGATCCTTTTTTCTGTTGCATCAAGTCTGTCTGGATTCGGCATGCTTGGCTCTTACTTTCCCTTCAGGTTATGTGCAGAGATGTTATATAAATGCTCCGGATTTGACCGAGTTAAAGTTGTGACAGCCAAATGCCATAGTCCTTAAAGAGTGACCTTTTTCCCTTTAGTTGTTCTGATGTACTTTGAGCTCAGGCCTGTTTTTACACATGAAATTGTGGAACCATTTGTGCCCAGCTGTCATTTTATATTATATTAATTTAAGTTTTTTTCTTTTTTTTTTTAATCGTACTTTTGGATCTAGAATTTGATTGGGAAGTGCCACGTACATTTGATGTTCAGGGATTTCCATCTGTTTTTTTTTATGCAAATATTTCAGGATATTGCATTTAACGTTCTGGATGGAAGCACCAAGATGCAAATTTCCACAAAGTGCTGAAGACTTTCCCCCTAAACCCTAACGTGACATTATTTCAAATAACAAGCACAAATCAAAAAAAGAAAGGTATGAGATCATATAAGATGAAAACACTGCATGGGTCTTCATACAGTCAAATGAAATGGGAATGGCTTTAGGGCAGTGGTGGATGAAGTACCTGAAAATGTAATAAATTAGACATAAATAAAAAAATATATATCTATAAATTAAACAGACTTGTACATTAGGTGCCAACTTCTTGATTCTGTAATCAAATTACAGTATTATAATTTTTTTTTTTTTTTTTACAAAAAATGTTTTAAAAAAATATTAATAAAAAGAAAGTAAACACTGTAACCAACAGGGCACTTAGTAATCTGGTAAGTTTGTGCACACTGAACCATATTAAAAAAATAAATTAAAACAAGGTAGCACTAATTTTACTTACAGCACAGTAAAAATGCCATGAATATGTCATAGTGGGCAACTGAATATAGCGCAGCATGGTTTAAATCAAGGGTTTTAAAGTTTGTCAATCGTGCATCATTTCTTACTAGTTACAGGATAAACATGAATGAACATCTGAAGTAAGGTATCTTGAAAGATACAATGCAACTTACTGAAACGTATCATATCTCATGTAATCGATCAATCAGTGTTTGAGCATTACAGCATTACATTTACCTCAGGCAAGTTGGTTTGCTAAATATATGCACTGACTACATTAGCTTATATATTCATTATATTTTACTTAAACTGTTAGTGAAGCTTGATTATTTAAAGCTCCAGTATGCGACTTTGGTATTTGACCACAAGAGGGCGCAGTTTCCAACAATAACAAAGGCGAAGCTTGATGACGCTATGAAGGAGGTGACGATGGGAGATGTCGTTTTTAATGCGTTTTCACCATCTAGCGATATATCTACATGGAATTAATGAATCATGATCACGGATGAGGTAATTTATTTGTTTTTGTATTACCTGTATGTCTGATCGTATTATTTTATGTCATCATAATTAATGAACTGCAAGGAACGTGAAATGTTATGCTATATTATCCCGTTACAACATACAGCTAACGTTATTTGTCAAATGATTTGTTTGGTTAATGTTGTGCAGTTTTACGTTTTTATGGTTAATGCCGTGTTGTTTAACGTGTTCAAACCAATATCTAAAAGTAAATTTGAACGAACATTTGCAAGTAATGACTAAATATATTTTTTTAACATCATATCCGATTGTATTTAATTGTACTGCCATAATCTCGGTCACCACACGTGATAAAAAGCCTTAACAAAGTACAAAGAGCAATATAGCTTTGTTTATAAGTGCTATTATTGACAGTTGCATTACTTACCTGTCTATCACTCGCGAGAGCAGAGTCTCGGTCAAGTCCAAGATTGTCGCGCAGCTCTCTCCATCTCGAAAACGCCTGGCCGATATTTATCCGGGTTTTATTCCTCCGTTTGTCACACAGTCTGCGTGTATCAGAATATGGACGCTTTCGTTTTGTTGGCACTTCAATACTCGCCAAAGAGTTCGTGATCCATAACAGCTCTATAACCACCACTTCCGCATTTGACCATGTGATATTCCGGTGTGGTGGGTCATATTTTTTATTTTTTTATTTTTTTATTCTTTGTCAGACGTCTTTATTGTTTATTGTGATAAGAAAAAAAACCTCAATAAAGTTGTTGTAAAAAAATAATAATCTGGTGTGGTGGGATATCCTATCACATGGTCCACACCGGGAAAAAAAGGATAGAGCGGACATTGCGTCACTGAGGCGCGACATTTCTTTTCCGGGACGGTCAGTTATTTAAAATCGGAATTTCTCTGAAATAAAAAATCTTTGGAGACTTTTGAGATATTGTAAGTACACAACTGGAGGAAATATATCACACTGTGCAAGTTATTTTCGGAAATTTTATTACAAAATTCCTACATATTGGAGCTTTAATGTATGTTTAAATAAATCTGTCATTAAAATAACAGTCATTGTGTAAATGATTATTTCAATCACGAATTGAAGTAAAAACATAATTTTATAATTAGATTTAGAAATGACTGCAAAAACTGCCTTATATGCAGTTTACGTGTTTGGATACAATTTGTTGATTAGTGTTGAGTATTGTATCTAAAAATAAATATCAATTGAATTTAGGCTAATAGTTTGGGCTCTGTTGTTAACCTTTAATATTATAGTAATGAGCAAATAAGGGTGACTGGAAAAACAAGCACCTGAACAAATTTGCTGAGCATTGGATGTCTGTTCTTGTATGTTTCCATGTGTTCGTGACATATGTTTTAAAGGCATAGTTTGTTGTTTTAAGACTTTTGTGACACAATCTGCCTTTTGTAGACATGTTTGAAAAGTACTGCCAACCAGGCACTGTGAAGTTACATACTGGTATTGGGTTGTGCTACATTGTTTTTGTACGCTCTGTAGCTTACTGTACAGATGGTGTGTATTTGACTGATCTTCAAGGCTTTAGCGGGACATGCTTTGCTATACATGGACAGATGTTGGTGAATTGGCTGATAGGTTGACTGTTGACCTTTTGTGACAATGAAGCAGGAGAGCGAGGGATTGTTTTCTCTAAGATTTGATTGACAGCAGGCTGCAGGATTCAGGGAATCCAACCCTCTACTCAAAATCCTTTAGACTATTCTTACCGTTTTCATAATCTAACACATGGAATCCAGATGCTCGGTATAGCTCCAGCCAACGTTTCATTTGTCTCGCTGACTTGGCTAAGAATTTTTATGGTTTGAAGCCTCTCAACTTTTATTCACTCCTCCTTTCGCTTATAATACTTGCTCTCTTTTCGAACTTGTAGTATTATGCTTAGTAATAATCAGGGAATGTTTCTAAACAGATTGTTAATGCTCATAAAAGGGAATTTTCCTGTATTTATATTTATATGTAAAAATCAATCCTCCATATGTATTGATTTATGTAGGTATTGCTGATATGATAAAGAGAGCAGGTTAGCCAATGACTGATTCAATGCATGTATCTTGTTTGATACAGTGAAATTTAATTGAATTCAAATATAATACATTTAATTTGCTACAGTAAAATTATACAAAATATATAAATATTTATAATGTACATTTAATTTAAAATAAAAATATGGTTATATACATGAACTAATATATAAGATTACCCTATATGTATGAAATTATTTTGCACAATTCACAATATATGTAAACAGAAAACATGCAGTTTCCAATGGCAAGTCTGTTGCTAGATTTTAGAACAACAGACATTAAAAAGAATGTCCACTTGTTAATTACACACAGTTATTAGCTGATGGTAATATAGTCTTGTTAGATGCTAGCGCAGATGCTATCTCGTTATTCAGTCAAGCCGGAGTATTGGTGCCTCATATAAACCTCATGCAGTTCTTCACTTTTCTCTGTGCTGTTATGCTGAGAAAAGCCACACGAGTCGCCATGGGCTGCGCAGCAGGAAAGATCTCTCAGCATGTTTATGTTAATGCACTTTATGTTTACCCATTCATCTGCCCATTATACTGTGTTTGTTAGTGGTCTATGTAGTGTATATAAAAATAATTTTAAAGCCCTTGGGCATGGTACATTGTGCATGACTTGTATAGATGCATGGCTTGCTGCTGTGTGAGGGGAGTGAAAGGAAGAAGATAAAAGATTGTGTGTCTTGGCTTGTGAAGATGGAGTTAGTCATGTCACTGCTGTCGATTTGAAGCCAGAATGGAAGGTCTGTGCGACATGTTTCGGCAAGAAAAGCACACAATATTCTCTTTCCATCTTCTTTATTCCATTTTAATATTGGTTATCTGTCCATCTTTCTTCCCATCTCCATTAGTTCATTAGTAAGACTGTTACTTTGTTCCAGTCCAGAAGCTACAGACCTGTTGTTACGCTTGACTACACTTCCCAGAAAGCTTTTTGGTTTTCTTGAGTGCCTCTAGGTTATTAAATTATTATTTTTGGTATCATTAATGCTACAAAGATTATGAAATTTCTTGAGTTGGGTTCAAATATGGTCATCTTGCCATATTGTTTCAGAGCATCACTTGAAGGTTATACGCTGATGTTTAAAGCAATATTCTGGTTATTTTCAATTTAATGTGTGTGTCCCACATCTGGCATACTGTCAATTACTACAGACAAAAATATGCAGTTTAAAAATGAATTTGGAAACCTGTTTAGTAGAATGTCTAGTACCAAGAAATCATATTTTGTGATTCATATTGATTTGAATATGGTGAGAAAAGGATGCCAATAAAACTTGAATCAGTATCATGAATCCTTCGCTGAAAGATTAGCGGTTACTGAGTCAACATAATGAATCTCACTTACTGAACTGAAAATTATTATTATTTTAGTAATGCTAATCTAGATATTAAGCATCTTTTGTGTACTTTAATGTTCATTAACTCATATCAAAATCTCCTTTTGACAATGTGTAGTTAGTTACAGATATAATGGTTGGTTTGGGTGAGGTTGAGGCAGAATGTGTGTTAGTCAGCAGCACAGAGTCAAACCTCGTGCTCTCTGACTATATTTACCATAGTGGAATGATGTAATTTACTGTATCTCTTCCAGCCTTCTATTGCTTCACTCTTTAGCTTCCTCTCCTTGATCTTCGTTCATAACATAGAGATGTATAAACCATCTCTCATTCTTCCTGAAAGCACTGAACCCTTACCAAAAGTGTGAGAAGGAACAGCTGAAGATGACATTAGTAAGAGAGACGACTCTTCTCCTCACATCGTCGCCTCATTTTCCCCTCGTGCCAATCCATTAATCCCTGCGCCATTCCCCAGATTAGGATTATCGGCCTGTGAGTGTTGGTTTTAATGAGCTGTAATTGATTTGTAAGCACAGATCCACCAGACTGTGTCAGGAAGATTAAATGAAGCTTGTTTGAAGCCCCAGGTCTCTTTTTTTGCCCCCCTCCAATGTGTGATCCTGGTAGTGGTGGGACAGAACTCCCAGCAGGGGTGTGTGGATTTCAGGACCGATCTTACAGAGTTCCTGCTGAGAGTGTTTGCCCTCTTCCCCTTGGACAAGGCCAGTGTCTGGGAAGTCAGCCATGACCAAGTGCAGGCTTTATTCTTCTAAACACATTTTAGAGGAGTGGAGGGAGGAGCGACACAAGCTGGTAGTGTTTGCTCTCCAACAGTTGTACATAGGGTCCAAAATGTACTTTTTGCCACACCTGCAAATGAGGTGTGAGGTGGAAATGTTCTAACTATAAACATTTCATACTAGCCTTGAAACCATTTTTCCTGTTTTATTAATAATACCAATAATATTACTTTTATATTATTCATATTATATAAACTACAGTTGAAAAGTTTGGCGTCAGTGAGATTTGTTTTTGAGAGTTTGTTCTTTAAGGCTGTATTTATTTGAGCAAATATACAGTCAAAAACAGTAATATTGTGAAATATTATTACAATTTAAAATAACTGCTATTTTAATATATTTTATTTTTTCTGTTATGGTAAAGCTGAATTTTCAGCAACAAAAAACACCAGTTTACATGGAAACTGGAAACCATGTTTTTTCCCCTGTTGTTTCATGTCTTTACTATATATTTTTTTATTTTATTAAATTGACTGCATTATTGTTGAATGAAAGTATCTTTTGAAAGGTAGTGTATATTTTCTATCCTTATGACAGCGGTGTGTATTCTTTGCATGTAAATTGCAAAAAAATATTTCATTGTGTCACTATTCATTAAAACTGCATTTTCACAAAAATGTTAAGACCCCTCTTAAGTTTTGTACCCTTATCATCCAGAAGCATGAGTGAGTTAGTATTGAGGCAAATAAACAATTTTAACATATTGTAAAGCCTCTGTTTTAGGTCACTTCTCATGTCTTCCTCTTTGTTTTTCAGACACCGACTCCTGTCATTGGACCAGCTGGCGTTGGACGGGGTGTTGGACCCTCCCCCTGCACAGCGACAGAATGAGACAATAGCTGGGGGTGTTGGACATCATCCCTCCCCCCTCCTCTTTGTTTCCCCCTCCTACATATCCAAGACACATATACACACTCACTATCTTACACCAACACACTACAAAACAGTACCCTGGACCTCTCTGGCTCCCATGCTTTACTTTGTAGGGGCCATGAGACTTTTACAGGACTGCTGCTGTTGTTGAGAACCCTTTGGGAACAAAACAATCAATTTCCTTCCAGCAAGCAGGCACATCCTTCCAGATCCTACGGCTTTGGTGGAGCTTGACGGAAGCTCAGCAGATCATTGAATCATGAAAACACCAGAGGACCACTGGGAGTTTCCCTTTGGAGTTGTACATTAATAGGCTAAAGACTGCCAGTGAGCAAAGCAAATCTAATTCAACCTGCAGCAGGTCTGAACGTCTGTTTGAAGAAATGATACCTCTCCTCATCCACCACATCTGAAGTGCCTTGTATTCCATCCAACTGTTGTTTACCTCTACTCCACATATCTGATCCAGTCTTTAAGATTCATTTGTTTACATTTCCAGGCCTTATAGCTTTCCAAGACATATCTGTTTTTTTGTTTGTTTCTGTTTGCGTGCATAAGAGTTACACTCTGAAGTATCTGAGATACGAGGAATGAGACCACCGTAGAGTTCAGTTACTCAAACTTATCAAAACCTAAACTCACTCAGACTGTTCATCTGACTCTCAAACGTGGTGCAGCACTTCCACTGTACGGATCTGTCACCATGTACACGCTGCAGTCCAAATGGCGTTACCTGATCATGTTCTTGGGTGTCCAGTTAGTGGTCATGGCTCTTCTCTCAAGAGAGGGCTACCAGAAAAGAGTGTCATATTTTTTCCGGATTTTCCGGAAGCCTGATCCTACAACGGGACATGCCGTCGTTGCACGCAACCACACGGATGTGTATGCCAACCTCTCCTTTTTTGGCCCTCCTGTTAGTAAAGAGGACATGCCCTACTGCCCGAAGCAGTCTCCTCTGATTGGTGAGTTCAGTAGTGTGTTATCAAGTTTCTGATCTCTCTATTGTGAATGCATCATATCAGTGTGTTAGTTGTAATAAATAGCCTGGTAGCTTCCTCCCAGTATAACTGAGATTTATTACACCCAAAATTGATATAAAAAATATATTAGTAATATAAATATACGCACTATTTCATTTATTTTATTTATTCTATTTTATTTATTTTCCTTTTTTTTTGTAATTGAGGGGAAAATTCAATAAATGTATAAATAAATTAAGAAAAATAAAGTATTTCTGAATTCAAAAATTCAATGGTCAAAAGAGATGGAATCCCTAAAAATAATAAAAATAGAACATGGATAGCATGGAAAATCTAGGTTTAGTCAACTTTTACAGTCTACTAACTTTGGGCTCAGTATAAACAATGTAATGTAAATATGTAAATCTACTATAACGTGTTTCCTAATTTTTTTTTTTTTTTTTTTTTTTTTTTAGAACTTATTAAAAGTCTTTTAAGTCAATACATCCTGTTCACACTCTTTTCTTATGTTCAGGTGGACCTATTCATGTCACTTTCCCGTCTGGGCTTACACTTGCCGAGATTGAGAGTAAGAATCCTCATGTTGTCCGTGGGGGGCGCTACAGGCCACCAAACTGTGAGGCACGCCATCGCACTGCAGTAATCATTCCCCACAGAAATAGGGAGCACCACCTCAAGTTCCTCCTCTACTACCTGCATCCCTTCCTACAGCGACAGCAGCTCAACTATGGCATCTATATCATTCACCAGGTGCGCCTGCAGTCTGTTATTGTTGTCATTTTATTTGGTGATGCAGAAATCGCTTAAATTTAAATGTTCCCCCCAAAAATACTGCTCATAAATATTCCAAATCTAGTTCCATGACCAGCAAGAAATAGTTAGTCTATGGGTCATTGTGTCACTTTCAGCATTACATAGTCTCTCAGTGAAATGACAGCACACATTGCAATGACGGGACCGATACGACAATGAAATTAAAAACCTTCAGGCCTCATAGCTAAGTGGCTAATGGTACATTTCCCAGAAATTGTCAATCAAACCCTTTTGAAAAATGTTTGATCTCTTCTGTTGTATCTTTTATTTTGATTCCCTCACATCAACAAAGCTCAGACTATCGTTCTTACATTAAACCCTAATTTAAGCCGTACATTATTTGGTTACCAAAGTGTTCATTTTACCGTGTTCTCACAGTTTCACGTGGTGTATAAAATGTATTTGTTGCTTGGTTACATATCAGATATGCAGCTATACAACTCAACTGCCTCCTGCTTTTTCCTGCCAGAGCCTGTTGTAATCACTTTATCGTGTTATATCTGTCAATCTAGATGCAAACCTGTACAACTCACTCTGACAGGTCAATCGCTGGTCGTCTTTTGCTCTCCCCTTGCTGATCTCCCATTTTAGTGAACAACGATCCTAATACAACAGTGTGCCAGATTCAGAGCTTCGATATTTATTATTGTGGGTTTCCTAGGTTAATACAGTTTTATGTAGGATTATAGACGTACAGCATGAAACGTTTGCAGAGTTTTGAATAGAATTGTTTTTGCTCCTGACCTGAGAGGCTCGACAAGATTGAAATCCCATTTGTGCTAGTTGAGTTGAACTTTTATTTGGTCACATGTTTTGTGCTGTTGTACTAAAAAAGACTTAAAAAAAGAAAAGAAAAAAGAAATGAATACTTCTATTCAGAAGGATGCTTTCAACTGATCAAAAGTGACAGAAGACTTTTACACTGTTACAAAAAAAATGTATTTCAAATAATACTGTTTATAGACTAAAACAGTGGATTACTATCAGAAGAAAATCATCTCCTTTCATATGCGTCTCTGACTTTGATATTCCCATCTCTTATCAAGAGGGCAAGGATTAGACCATAATCCTCAATCTCGTCTCTGAAAATCCTGACCACATTATAGATTCAGTCCATATTTATGAGTATAAATCTATGCACTGCTGAGTCTGTATATCTTGTCATTATAAATTGTCATAACAATGACACTCTGTGTGTAGGCTGGTAATTACACCTTTAACCGAGCAAAGTTGATGAACGTGGGATTTCGTGAGGCCATGAGGGAGGAGGATTGGGACTGCCTCTTCTTTCATGACGTGGACCTTATTCCCGAGGACGACCGTAACACCTACGCCTGCGACGCTCACCCAAAACACGCCGCCATTGCCATGGACAAATTTGGATACAAGTCAGTGTTCAGCTCTGCATTTCATTTGACTTAATTTGTTTTAGTTTTCTACTTCAACACCAACACATATATATTTATGTACATGTATATGATTTACTATCAGATCAATTTACAATACATGTATTTGTGGAATAAATAAGAATTTGTGGAATAAAATTACTCTTTACCATTTTATGTTCGCTAAAAATGGTATAATATTTAAATAATAAAAAATATATAATATATTTTATTGGATTCCCACACAAAATGTATATTTTAAAAGTAGCAAAAATAAATGATAATAAAAGACTTTCGAACAACAAAAATGTGAAAAATCCCTGTAATAATAAAATGCCTATAGTTGAATAAACACTCATAACACATGAACTAATATGTCACTGTACTAAACTGAATAAATACATTTATAGTATTTTTGTGCATTTTTCCTTCCTGTTACCACTCAGACTGCCTTATAAGATGTATTTTGGAGGAGTGTCGGCTCTGACCCCTGATCAATACCTCAAGATGAATGGTTTCCCAAACAATTACTGGGGCTGGGGTGGTGAGGACGACGACATTGGTATCCGGTGAGTGAGCGAGTGTGTTTATTTGCTGGGGTGGGTTGAGTGTGTGCACGGATGCTTTGTGTGTGTGTGCATTAATGAAGAGGTTTGCATGGGAGATCTGTCCTTGTGATGCAGCTGGCCATGAACCACCTGTCTTTTGCTAGCTTTGTCAAGTTCAAAGCTAGAGTGTCAACATCTGAGGGTGTGTTACTGTGCTTTATAGGGATGGATTGTGTGTTCTGATGTTTTATTAAGTTATAGCCAGAGTCATGTCTCACCAGCTCAGCCACAAAGGATCAAATATTGTTATGCTATACATTTTAAAATCAGTTTAAATACAAAGAAATTCATGATATATCGCTATAGCATCGACAACACAATGTGTGCATCCACGGTAGTCACATTGCACGATCGCAGGATGTGCCATGTCAAGTTATAGGAATCGTAGTTTATCCAGGATCAGTACCGACCAGTCCCCTTGGTTTGGAACGCTTGAGATTTCCGGATTAATTGCAAAGTTTAACCATCACAGAGTGAAAGTTTTTACGTGTTTACACTTGTTTTTAAGTCCTGTCAGTTTAAACATTCAAGTGAGTTTAAAGCATTCAAGGACAAGAAGATGCAAAACTCAATTCGGAACACTCTCCCTGTTTTCTGTGTGCACACAGAGCCATGCAAAAACCAATTTTTTTTGTGCCTGAACAGATACTATTATTTGCAAAATTGTCAAAATGCCTGTCTCGGCAAAAATCCTCATTGCTTTTGTCTTAAGTGAACGTAAGACCTATTTAAGTCATCTGGTGAATTTTTTTATATTGCAGTATATAGTGCAAAAAAACTAAATATGTCAGTTTTATCCAATATCGCGCAGCCCTAAAAGTCATATAACTGTAGTTTTTAACTCGAAAAAGCAACATCTGTCAAGACAGACTTAGAATGGTGGCTTGAAAAAAAGTTTAAAAAGTTTTAAAGTTTGAAGATGTATATGTTTTAAATGCCACTTATAGAATTTTAGTTCATATACATTACTGTTTAAAAATTTGTTGTCACTAAGATTTGTTTTTGTTCACAAAGTCTCTTCACCAAGGGTATATTTATTCTATTTATTTGTTCAAAATACAGTAAAAATTGTGAAATAGTGTTACAATTTAAAGTACTGTTTTCTATTTTAACATTTTAAAATGTAATTTATTCCTGTGAAATTTTCAGCATCATTACGCTAGTCATGAGTGTCACATGATCCTTCAGAAATCATTCTAATATGCTGATTTGCTGCTCAAGAAACATTTCTAATTATTATGTTGAACAAATTTGTGCAGCGTAATATTTTGGGGGAACCTGTGATAAATTTTGTCAGGATTAAAAAGAATAGCATTTGTTTGAAATGGAATTCTTTACCTGTGTTGAAGTTCTTTGAATAAAATTCAGTAAATTCCTCTTCCTGCCATTCTGATTCAAATTCCAAATACAGCTTCCTGAGGGTGTGGGCCACTCAGTCCTGAGTGTCTCCGTCTGTTTTTTTGCACACTATCTAACATTCTTCATCTTCTCAGGGTCTCACTCGGAGGAATGCTGATCAGTCGTCCGTCTCTAAAAGTGGGTCGATATAAGATGATCAAACACAAGCATGACAAAGGCAATGAAGTGAATCCCAAAAGGTAGAATCGCTTTACAAGCATCTAATAAAAGCCCTAACTTTGACAAGATGTGTTTTAACATCGTTCCGTAGTGCATTAACATTCTAAAGGTGCGGTCACGTTAGCGAAATTTCACAGTCAAAAAAGCTTCATTGTCTGTCATTAATAATGTGATATGACACACAGCTCACACAGAAGTAATTTTCTAACCAAGCAGCTTTCTATTGGTCAGTGTGGAGCAATCTTTTTTTTGGAAAAATTTCGCCCTCACGTGAAATTCCCATTGGCATGGATTCCTATTGAAATGACTGCATTTGCCCACAAAATTCACCAAACAATAGTCACACGGCTGTAATTCCATTACAGATTTGCGTAAAACTTTTGCGATATTTTTTTTTTATTTCGAATAATGACCATGTCACACTATGAATTGCAATTAAAACTATTGCGAAATTATGGCGTTTCCATTAACCTATGTTATGCGTCTAAAACATAATTTTTTTCCTCTTGCGATAAGTCATTTAAGTCATAAATCAAGTCAACAGATGTTGGTAGGTTTATGTGTATCCCAGCCAGTGCACTAGCCATTATTTTTAATCGAAGAAGACGTAGGCGTGTTATTCAAGCATTAATGGCAAGGAAAGCCCCTTGTACTTGGGAGTGGCCACATCTCCCTCCTATCTGCTTCAAGGTCTTCTTTTGTTGTTTAGAATCCAGTATTCCTGTGATACTTTTGTTTTTTATGAGTTTAGTAAATAACTCTGTCTCATCTTCTGTCCAAACATACCGCTTCATCTTTAAAGAATGATCGACTCTGACGTACGCCCAATGGAAACGTGACTGCACCTTAAAACATTTCCCTTTAAAATGATGAAATCATCTCCTTGTACTTCCTCTGATTAAGATGTTTGCTCTCATGCAGGTTTAACATGTTGGCTAAGACCCGGCACACATGGAAAAATGACGGTATGAATACGGTGGAGTATGAGATCGTGTCCCGGGATTATCAACCTCTTTTCACCAACATCACGGTCAACATAGGCACCGAGGCAGGGCTGCACCCGCCCAATAAAAAGACTGCTTCTTAGCATGCTCCCAGCATTCTTGTGGATCCCCGAGGCACAAGTCTTAGCGCCAATGCCGCTCTGTCTGCAGACCACTCGCCCACATGCACATGACCAGTGAATCCACGGGACATCATGCCTTTACTGCACCACAGACTTTTCTTCTGTAATGGTGGTTCCATCTAGTGGTCACATGATCCTCTCCTTCTCCCCCTCCCTCCCTCCCTCCCTCCCTCCCTCCCTCCAAAGTTTAACATTTTGATCCTGTGCTCTCTGGTTCACTTTATAAGTCAGGATGCTGCAGAAACTTCATCAACTGGTCCACATATTGACCACTTCGCAGAATCGTTATTGGACCACTCTGCAGGAAGGATGTGTTTCCTGACGGACAGACTGTTCAAACATCCTCTGTGCCCATGGGCACCATTTAAAAACCTCTTTTGCCTTAGAATCAAGCTGCACTCTCTCTTTAGATTTCTTTCATGACGACTGAAACATCGATTCGGCCTCCCGTAGTAGGGTGAGGCCGACTCTTACGGAAGGGTAAAAAATTTTTTTTGCCATGTGAAACAGTGAAGCAGGCCGATGTACTGCTTAAGCAACGCTGTTTTCTGCACTACTCTGTGAGTCTGGTGCATTTCCTGTTCAGTAAATTAGTACTTTTGGTTATGTACTGTATTGTTATCCTGACAAATGGAGTGATATTTTGTTATATATCTTCCTTTTCGGGTAACTCGCTCAGAACTGGCCTCTTTGGTAGTAATAACCACTCTACATATACTGATGTTCTCCTTTTGCCTTTGGTTGTCTTAGTAAAAACGTTGGCTTTAATAATCAACGCGCTGCCTCTCATTTTCATGAATTACTCCACACATTGTATTTTATCCTTTTTTTATGATTGGCTGGCTGTGTGCGGTGTTGTCATTTGCTTTGGATTAGTAATAGTGCTGTTGAATGTAGCCGTATCTCTTCTTGGTCATCACGTTGACTCTGTTCGGGTTGGCTTCGTAAAGAGTTGCTGCTTTGAGTCCAACATTTACAACATTTTTGCCTAGAATCCTTAGAAAGACATTCAGTTTCATTTAAGTGTAAATTATTCGTAAAACCATTCTTGCGTAAATTGTCCCATTGAATAAAATGCCCTAATATTTGTAAAAAACATTCTAATGTAAATTGGTGTAATCAATTAATCGAAATGCGTTAACTTTAAAACCATTATGTAAATTGTTGGATTGAATTGAATGCGTTAACGTTTGTAAAACCATTTTTACATAAAACTGTTATGTTGATTTAACTTAAAGTGATGAAACCTGTTGCCTTAAAATTATCAAGTAAATAAACTTCACGCGTAATTAATTTTTTTCACATAACTTATTTTTTTTTCAATTATGCATGGTTTATTTACTTCAGAATTTTAAGGCAACGGGTTTCCTCACTCTTTTTAAGTTGTCAACTGATCACTTTTTACAGTAAAATTGTCCCTTGAATCAAATGCACTAACTTTTGTAAAACCATTCTTAAGTAAACTGGATGAAATTAAACGCGCAAATCTCCTTAGCTATTCTTGCGTAAATTTGTAAAACCATTCTTGCGTAAATTGGTGCAACAAATCAAATGCGCCAACAATCATGAAATCAATGTAAATTTTTGCATTAAATTAAGTTAAAATTCATAAACCATTCTTAAGAAAATTGTTACATTGAATTTAATGCGTGAATGTCCTTAACCATTCTTTGTTAAATGATTGCATTCAGTCAAATGCGTCAATATTTGTTAAACCATTCTTACGTAAATTGTTGCATTTCAAATTTAATACACAAATGTTTGTAAAACCATTTTTACATAAATAGTTGCAGTGAATCATATGTGCTTTCAATCATAGAACCATTCCTATGTAAACTATCCCCTTAAATTCCATGTGCCAGTGTTCACAAAACATTCAATGCAACCGAACAATTGACACATTGGTTGTTCTACTTGTTCATGAATGAGACCCGTTATTGGCTAAATCTGACGAAGAAAAAAGTTAATTCTTGCTTACTGACACGAATGACAAAATACACTTTAAATTGTTTTTGTATGTTTCACCTTTAAAGATGCAACTGCAAAACTGTTTATTAATTTAGGAAAATATCACTATTAAAAATGAGTCTAAATCCTGGCCTTCAATGGCTAATGTAAACCTTATTTTTGCCATGCCTTGTCTCGTTTCTGTCTAACCTCTAAACGTCTTCTGCATTAAGTGTCACGGTGACACGGACTCTGTGATGGTCCAGTCGTTTCAAACTTATCTGTGCATGTGTCGCAAGTAAATGAAGGCATACTTGCATTTCAAATTTATGTTTGTGAGACAGAGAACTTGATCATACGTTGTTTTCCGATTGCTGCTGTTCTCTGTGGGAATGTGAAAGGTGGAGGTATCGCTCCCCTCTTTACTAATTTGTATGCTGTTGGGAGCTTGTGATGGGGCATTTGAAAAAATATGTTGTTGGGTCATTGAAAGAAGTCATTAAGGCAGAGATACCAAAAATTCATATCTTTTTTTTTTTTTTTGAAAGCATGTTTTTTTTTTTTTTTTTTTTATTGCTTAACAGAACTATTCTTTCTTTTTTTTCTTTTTTTTTACAATTACAAAATGTTAAAGTGGTCATTAATGGTCAGGTTAATTAAATCTGTCCCTTACCCAAGTCTGTTGGCTCACATAGAATATCACCTGAGTGTAATGACTGTAAACATTTGAGTTATTTTGGGATGTAATGGGTGGCCCGAGATGTGTATTCTTCACATTGAGAATTTATATTTGATAATTGTTCAGATCACCATCATAGAAGGTACTTTGAAAAATCCATGAATTGCATAGTTTGATTTCTACAGATGACAGGCTGCACACTACTCAGGTGGGGTGATGGATTAGATGTTTCTAAATGTGCCTTACTGGGCATCAGTTTTCTCCAGTTCTTCAGTGGGCAGTGCTCTGAAAACGTTTGGGGTATATGTTTCTCTTTAAGAAGTCTGCACACTACTCAGCGGCCTTATGATGATTTAATAAAATGTTAATGTACTAAATGGCTCATGTGTTTTGTGACTGGTGTGTTTTAGAAATTTGTGCAATTAAGGGTCTATTTGATTTGTTTTTTTTAATGGCAATTTTAAACTGCTGCCAAAACTTTACAACCCTTCATTAAAAAGAATACCGTTGCTTGATAATCTTTAGGGAATTTTTTTTTCCCCCTCAAATTAATTTAATATTGGGTAAATGTAAGGCTCATACTTCACCCTGGATAGTCAGTAAATATTGGGTTAACCTTATTTGCATATTTATGAGGTCAGAAGCATTGATTGGACAAGTACTACGTGATGTTTTAACCACTTGTGATTGTGGAAATGTTGCCACAGATCCAATCTGAAAAGTTTTTCTAATTTCCACTGACAGCTTTGTGAATGCAATGTATATCGTAATTGCAGTTTTCAATTTTTCATCAATTGAGTAACTGTAAAATACCTTTTCATTCATTCTGTTACTGTCTGGATCAGCTCAGATACTTATTTAGTACACACAACCCTTACATATGTATATACACTGTCTATTTTATATTTGTATTGTGTATCATATATTTTTATTATTCGTGTCTTGTCGCTGTCATTCTGTCTGTGCTGTGGAAGCTTCTGTCATCAAGACAAATTCCACATACCAGTAAACGTACTTGGCAATAAAGCTAATTCTGATTTACTATCATTGAATTGTATTATGCATAAGTAATATATCTGCCACTTAACATATCATTGGTCATTAAAAAACCCTTATTGGTTGACCACTATAAACATATATTGAACCTTATTGTAAAGTTTAACCATTTAACATGAACAAGAACTAGCAAACAATAGCATTTATTCTTAAACTCAGCATTAAATAAAAAAAATTCAGCCTATTTTGTAAATGTATGTTATTATGAGAGATTCATCCTTCCTTCATTCAATTTTGTCCTTGTAATATTTAAAGGAGCTGTATGTAGGATTGTGGCCAAAACTGGTACTGCAATCACTTTAAAAATACTGTAGAGAGGTGTATCCCCTCCCCCTCCCCCCTGACTCGAGGTTGCCAGATAAGCTGCAGGATTCAGCAGAAACGTAGGCTGCTTCAATGGTCATACAGGTCAACTTGCAGCATGTGTAACTTATAGGGTTGCCAACTTCAGAAAAGGAAAATACAGGACAATCGTGGTTATTTATAGGAAAATGAGGGACACTCAAAACTGTTCATCATTTCAGTGTCTGCAGTTAAATATGTGTTTAAAAGGTTATCAGACATGAACACATTTGTATTGCTTTACCTATTTATGTATTTAATTCATACATAAAATACAAAAAGTCATACATAAAAAAAATCACATTACAAACAAATCATCATTCAAAATAGCAGCATTTATCTAAAATAGAAAGCTTTTTAACATTATATAGGCTTACAGTTCAAAAGTTTGGGAGATTATTTTTTTGGAAAAAAAATTTAAAGAAAGTATTTGCCTACTTTTATTCAGCAAGGATGCATTACATTAATCAAAAGTGACAGTAAAGACATTTATAATGTTACAAAAGCTTTCTATTTACTTTCTAAGGCTTTTTTTTTTACATTAATAATAATCAGAAATGTTTTTTGAGCATATTATTCCTTCAGGTAGATTACATGTTTTCTTGCGTGGCTGGATGTTAGACTCATGGCATGAACAATAATCACGTTGTTTGCATTCGCCAAAATTGTTTTGCCGAAATCAAAACGTGGACAGTAAAAGGTTATTACCGTTAGCGCGAGACGAGTCCGGCTTGAAGCGGAAGCAACCAGACAGCAGAGGATTATGTTCGCAAATCAAACAATGATTTGTCTAAAAACAGTGATTAAAAAAAACTGTGATTGGATGATGACAGGTGTCGGTGATCATTCTCAAGTGTCGTGGTCAGCACTGCTGCTGTTGCTATTGTATCAGTCAGTGGTTAGATCAGCTTGTCAAAAAACCGGACATGGGAGGTCACGCACGGGACAAATATATTAGGCCCAAAATACGGGACGTCCCACCTAATTCAGGACAGTTGGCAACCCTAGTAACTTAGTCCACGATATACTGTACGTGAAGAACGAATGCCGAATCTTTTTTTTTTCTGAGGTAAAGTTAGGCTTCTGTCTTGTTTTCCTCAGCGTCTCCGCATAATGACAGAGAAACGGGCTCCATAATGCATTGCTAATACGTCCATGTGAGCTAATGTTACGTTACTTTGCACGAACATGCATAACTTTGTTCGACTGTCATGAATATATGAAATGTCCATTGACATCAAGTACAAGTTAGCCAAGCATAGATGAATCTTACCTGTCCAGGAGAAAATTAGCAACGTCGTGTCTGTGTTCAAATTCTTCTCCGTTTTCAGCCGTCTCCATCTTTCAAAAGCATCTCCAATACAAATTCTGTTTTTATTTCGGACTTTGTCACGACGAATTTCTGAATTATAACGAGGTCTTTTTGATTTAGTAACGTTAGACATTTTTGTCCGACTAAAGTTAGGGTAGGTAAGAGCAGAGCTGGCAACCCGGATCCCGAAACACTACTGACTTCGTGATTGGTAGATAGGTGGAGGGAGGCGCTCAGGCCAAAACACAAGATGACAACATCAACATCAGTTGAGGGCTGCAAGTCCACTTTTTAAATGACAATATCCTAGCCATACTACTGTTGTCAGTGATATAAGTATTTGAAATGAACATGATTTCTTAATGTCTGGTGACACATCAGGGCCATTTTATGATTAATTGAAATAGATTTCTTACATACAGCTCCTTTAAACAAATTAAGGATTAATCTACTCTTAAACCCAGCCGCTTCACAATCAACAGCAAACTCACATTTATTTTTAAATTACAACACCCACATCTCAAAATACAATCAACAACTGATGAATACAACCAGGACCCCATCCTATTTTTTTTTCTTTGATAATTGTCACAATGTCTCATTATTAACTAACATTAATAAAGATTGAGTGCTGTAAAAAAATATATTGCTCATAGTTAAGAGCACGTAAGCTAACGTATTGACGTAAATTAACAAATGAGACCTCATTGTAAAGTTACCCATATTTTAAAGAATGTTTTTTTATTGTTTTTGTCCATACAGTTGAAGTCAGTGGTGCACAATACAACACTGGAGTCTCTGGAACCCATCTTTCAAAATATCTTCTTGTGTGTTTCACAGAAGTTTGGGATGACACAATGTTCATTTTTGAACATCAATTTAAAACCGAATAATCAGACATTAACACAGCTGTGCAAAGAAACGCTTTAATCTGTAATACTCGTTAAACATGACTTATATTAACCAATAAATACGAAAGAGGAAACCGCATGCAGCTGACAGATCGTTGCTGCCATCTTGCACAACACAAGTTAAGGCATTAAAATTTTCCTGACACTGCTGTACCTGGTGTAACATTGATCACAAAAAACCCGGCCGACGTCACTACTACTTCACCAAAGCGTACAGTAAGAAGTTGTTTGTCTGATAATAGCATCATCTACTCGTGCTCACCAGCAGCAAGTCTCTCAGGGTTCGGTACGGTTTTCACATATGGCTTGATTTCTTGCTTTTCCTCCTAACGACAGAAAAACAAAACAGCGCGGCTAAATTAGTGCACTCTAATCCGCCATAGTGTTCATGAATGAAAGATGAGACAACGCTCTCATGTAACAGCTCAATGATCTATAGGTTTCTGTGCGTAATCTTAAGTGTTCTTGATTCGTCCCTAGTGCTTCATGAGGATCACCAGGATCTTCTTACAAAAACATTTTGCTGCAAATACAAATCATTTCAAATTTACTGTATAATTAGCAATTAACAAAAAAAAGAAACTAATCTGAAGTGTCCCTTCATGTGACGGGAAACGTTACAGTACATTGTCTAGATATACCTAATGGGATGTGGACACTAGGATGGGATTCACAACACAGTGGATTAAGGGTATCAAAAAACGAGTCACTCGGGAAGTATGAAATTCTGTACAACCCCAAGATTGCATATGTTGTCATCTCTTCCGTACTCTTCATGTCTCTCTTCTAGCCTTCTTCTTTTTGACTGGTGGTTTCGGGGACTCCAGGCTGTCATCTGTTTTTTCTGGTGGAGAAGAGATAGTGTTTTGCAAACCTTTAAAGTTCCCCAATTATGCTTTTTCTGGAAATTACTTTTCATTTTGTGTGTAATATAGCTTTATTGTCTCCCGATTCTGAACTGCCTGAAAGTCGTCGGTAATTCCAGTCTCACTTCCTACATGAATCAACGTAACCTAATTTGCATAATGCCAGCCTGTGGTTTTCATTGGCTACCACCAACAACGTCTACTTTGACCCGCCCTCAAACACAGTAGTTGCAGCTGAGGCCTGGAAGAGTTTGGTTTGACATGTCGAGAAGACGCTGTTTTAAGCAAAAGGAAATTTACTCCGCATGCACTTCCAAAGGATGAGGACTCGGGCTCGAATTGATATGGTAAAACTGCCACCATCATTACTGTTTGAAGCCTCCAGAGCGGAAATTCAGATATGGTAATGGGCGTTCCGTTTCCGACATGTGCTGTAAGCGGTTGACCAATCACAACAGACTGGGTCATCTGACCAATCAGAGCAGAGCAGGCTCTCAGAAATGAGGGGTTTAGAGAGACTGAATTCTTTGTTAAACAGTTTCAGACAATGACAAAACAGGTGATTCTACTATGTATATTATAAGAAAATTTAAATGTTTTTCGACCTTGGATGCATGTAAACCTATTGTAGGAGACCTTCAAAAAATTAGGGACCTTAAAAATAGCACAATTGGGGCACTTTAAACTTAAACGCTTTTATATGGTGGTTGAACGTACTTTGTGTTGGTACAGGAGTGGATTTGTCAGCCGGCTCGGGTCCACTCGTTCTCTGTTGCGTCTGTACCGGAGCTGACGGCGGCTGTGAAGATGATGACAGCTTTAGGAGCTAGTTTTTGTTGCTAATATCCAGATGAATGTTGAAAAACAAAGAGTTCTCACCCCTGCTGTGGCAGCGGAGACGTTTCCTGTCACGCTCTGTGCCGGTGTCGCAACGCTCGTGTCTCTCTCTGCCTTCATCTGCGACTGAACATGATACAGATTTTCTGCATTAGGTTTGAAGTAACAGTTCAGTCCTTTGTGAATAATTTCTGGAAACATCCTCACCAGAGCAGAAGGTCCAGCATCTTCCACTTTCTTCTTCTTCTTTTTCTTCTTCTTAGCTTTAACGCTACCAGGGGCGCCTGCTTCGTCTTTATCTTTCTCGTCATCAGACTCCTGTAATGAAAAAAATTAGGCAGTTTTCAGCCTCGCTTCAACTTCTTGGTTATAGGGATGCGAATTGTCAGGATTTACTTAAATTTTGATTCTATTAACGATTCTTTAACCATACTATTTTAACAATGCTTTTTCAAAGTACCATTTATTACAACAAAACTGGGCAACACTTTCCAATAAAGTCCCAGTAGTTCATTTTAGCAATACATTTCTTAGGTTCGTTCATTAGTTAACTACCTTAGTTAACATGAACTAAGAATGAACAATACTTCTTCAGCATTTATTAATTTTAGTTAATATTAATTTCAATATTTACTAATACGTTATTAAAATCAAAGGTTGTATGTTAACATTAGTTAATGCATTGTGAACTAACATGAACAAACAATGATAAGCTGTATTTTTATTAACTAACATTAACAAATATTAATAAACACTATAACAAATGTATTGTTCATGTTAGTTAATACATTAATGTTAACTAATGAACCTTATTGTAAAGTGTTACCCAGTATTTACTATTTTTTTTATTAAAAACTGTTCCTTGTTCAAGTTAGTTAAGGTCCATCCAGTACTTTTTTATAGATACAACTCTGGCTTTTAATAATATATTAGTAAATGCTGAAATCTAAATGCTATTTTAAAAGTATTTTACATCTATATATTAATGCTATTCTAAAAGTATTTTACATCGTTAGTTTGTTTTAACTAATGGAACTTTTTGTAAAGCGTTAGTCAAAACTGTTTATCTTTAATGCATTTATTTGAAGTCGGGATTATAGAGATTCATTTGTGAGTCATTTTGACTGATTCATTAAAAGAACCGACTCATAAGAGTCATTTGTTCTTTAATGGGACTACATTAGTAACCCCAAGGATTCCCTATTTTTTTGTACATTTTTTCCCCTTTGATCTAAAATATTTTCTATTACCCCCTCAGATTTCAATGTAATATTTCAACCCATTCACATGTCCTTTGAAATCGGTTTATAGTCACTTTTTTGTGATAATTATTAGCTTTATCAAGTAACAACCCCCCTGCAGTTTGTAATAAAACTACGTTTGTTTGTAGTGTGAAAAAAGTGTATTTGCCACAGCAGTCTTTCTCTCTCGCTCTCATCACCATAAATATTTCTAAAATGTAGAAAAAGATTCTGATCAAAACCCGGATCAGAAACTGATTTTGATTCCTTCTCGTTATTAATCCAGAGAGGTAAAAATGAAGTTTGTTTCCACAGGCCTACAGCTGCACAACGAACTGACCTGTGCCACTTCCAGGACTGACCTGTGCCACTTCTGGGACCGGCGGCTCCAGCGGTAGTGCGCTCACGGGCTGTTGCTCAACATAGTTCCCCCACTCCTCTGATGGAGCGTTCCAGTCACATGATGGATCTGCAGATGTGCTTTCTTAGGAACACAACAGCAACTCTTAGTAAGTCTGTGACTCTGTATATGTGAATGAAAGCAGGATCTGGGCATGTATAGATTCTTACTTATTCCAGACCACTCGTCATCCACTGGTACAGGAGGATGAGCACTCCAACTCAGGTTAGGGACTGTAAACAGAGTAAACACGTTTTTAATTTTTTGGATGTAGTTTTTTTTTATATGCGACAGATCATGGTGAAACTGGAGATACTGTACATGATTAAGTGGTACAGAGAAACAGCTCCTGGCTGAATATGAGCAGAGCTACAGTTGAGTTTAGTTACGCATTTATTTCATAAGTTTGTAATTACCAGCAGTCAATCCACTGAATGAAACAATGGTCCATGAGCCTGTATTAAGAATAAAAAATTAACAAATTAATCTACTTGCATTTTACATACAATGTATACACAAAAAAGTATCTTAAGCTCAGAAAATAATTGTAATATTGTGAAATATTATTATATATTAAAATAATGGTTTTCTATGTTAATATATTTTAAAATTTTAATTTATTATTATGATGCAAAGCTGAATTTTCAGCATCATTACTCCAATCTTCAGTGTCACATGATCCTTCAGAAATAATTCTGATATGCTACTTAAAAAACATTTCTTTTTATTATCAATGTTGAAAACAGTTCTGCTGCTTAGTATCTTTGTGGAAACCATGATAATTGTTTTTAGGATTCATTCTTGAATGGAAACTTCATTAGCACAGCATTTATTTGAAATAGAATTCTTTTGTAACATTTTAAATGTTTTTACTATCATTAAGGAATCAATTAATTTAAAGTATTAATAAAACAACTCACTGAATAATACATAAAGAGGTGTTCATAAAAAGTTTTCATTGAGTTAATAGAGAAGACATTAAGATGTCTTAAGATAAATTTGATTGACAAGTTTCAAGTCAGATTCACACCATGCATCTCCTGCATGAGCACCAAGGCTCAACCAGTCCATGATTTTATAAGACACAAACAATAAGTGATATAATAAGACAAAAACATGCCCTTCTCGTGAAGAAATTGTGATTCCTGAAACCTTTTTTCTCAGTACCTTCCATATCTTGGGACCAGACAGAGGGTTCACTAGTCTGACGCTCAGTCGGGACAGTCATGCTGGTCCAGCTCTCTGCCTGAACACTGGCCATCTGAGGAGGAAGCTGCATGCCCACATCACTCAAGCCAGAACCATTAACAGCCAGCCCTTCCTCCCAACATGGTGTCACTACCATGATCAAACAAACAAATAAGTCTATCTATATTTCACATTATAATCTGTTAGCATTTGATTTATTACCTTGAGGAACGACAGTATCTCGTTCAAAACTTGCTTCAATTTCAGGTGGGTCAACTAAAATGTGCGGGGGAAAAATTGTTTTGTTTTAACCATTATTCACAACTGTAATGAACCATAACAAATTATAAACAGTGATCATATATACCTTCCACTTCTCTTTGGACTGGAGGTGTAGAAACAGTGGTGGTGATGTTGGTTTCTTGTTCTTCTGGGGTGGTTTGGACCTGCTCCATTGTACTAATATCAGTCAAAGCTGCTTCTGCTGCTACTGGGCTGCCTGACCCATCACCTGGAGTCTTGTCCTTCCGCTTCAGTTGTCGTTTCTCACGGTTACTGACCTTGGTCTCCCAGGTACCTGACAGATACAATTACAATGACAAACATGTTCCAACCATTATGCAAATAAAATTCAAGTTCTGAGCCACAAGAATTTATTAGGCAAATAACTTCTGTGAACTATTATTTATAATATATATATATATATATATATATATATATATATATATATATATATATATATATATATATATATATATATATATATATATATTATAAATAATAGTTCACAGAAGTTATTTGCCTATATATATATATATATATATATATACACACAAAAAAAAAAACATACATTCTTGGAATATTTAGCATACAATTCTTGACTCTCGCATTGTCAATACAAGATCTTGGCAAAAATTGATGCACCTCTTGATGGAAATAACATCACAACATTTATTTGCATCAAGGGGTGCATTCATGTTTGGTCAAGATCTTGTATTGACAATGCAAGAGTCCTGCACTACGTAAAGTTTCCTCCAGCACATCCAAAGACTTTCATTGAATTTAAGGTTTGGAGTCAGAGGTGCTAATACATGTGTGAAAATGATTCTTCATGCTCCCTCTAAACATTCTTTCACAATTTGAGGCTGATAAATCTTGACATTGTCAACTTTGAATATGGCCATGATGTGTCTTGTTCCTGCATGGTTGTTTAAGAAATGAAAAGCTACACACTCCATCAATTAGGGTTAGAATAACTGTTGGCAAACATAGAACATGCCAGAAACATAATAATAACTGCAATAATGGTCCAATCATTGACTCTTAAGCATTTGCCCATTTAAATCGAAAGACCAACTTTTTTGGGAGCTGGGTAGTGTATTATATTCATTTATAATATAATATGTAAAACATATATTACTGTCAATTCGATATATATTGCAATTATATATAGCTACACATATACATATATATGTATAGCAAATATATGCATACATATGTTTCTGTGCACACACACATAAATATACATATATATAATAAAATACATACACACATTATATAAACAAACTTTTATTTTAGAATCGATTAATAGCGATATATATATATATATATATATAAAAAAATATATATATCATTATGCATGTAGGCTTACAAATAAAAATATACTTAATTAGCCATTTATCGATCTAATAAATCACTTATTTTTTACAACCTTTGTACTAATTCTGTGTACTTTTTATAAAGTGTGGGATTCATATTAATCAAAATATACCTTCATCAGGTTCTTTGCCGTCAACAGACATAGAAGATTTTTTCTCTTTAGCAGGAGGCTTTGGCTTTTTCTTATTCTTCTTTGCCTAAAACCATCAGGAACATCAGAATAAATAAATGACAGTATTTTCATTTTTGGCTGAACTATCCCTTTAAACCTAAATGTCAAAGTAAATGACACAATGCATATCATTATGACCTTGTCAGTCTTCACTCCTGGTAGTTCTTGATCGTCCAGCACTTTGGCATCTTCCTGCGGTTCAACAGCAAGTCCATTTCTCTGGGCCTTCTGTGAAACATGTATTTTAAAATAAAACACAATGAGATAGTAATACATGTAAAAGTTACTGATATTTTCATTAAGTGTGGTGATTTTAGTCAAATTATGCCATTTGAAAGCTGTTTTTAATAGAATTTGGATGCCTGAATGTCAGTTAGAGTTGTTTTAAACGTGAATGACTAATGAATCGTTTGAGTAAATGATTCAATTCGCTTGTCTCCACCAATAGGCGTAGCAATGCAACCTGCACTAAACGAATCTTTTTGGTACCGATTCAAAAGAAACGAGTCAGTAACCCTCCCATCTAAACGAAGCAAACCTTTTCAGCATTCTTCTTTCTGTTCCTTCTCTTGGGCTCATCTGCCTTCTTCACCGGCTGCTCTGGACCGGTGTTTTCGGGGGTGTCTACGGTCTCTGTCCCTGTAAGCCTTTTAAAGAAACCACGACAGACCGAGACCCATAAAATTACTAAGAAAACCAGTCCGACCCAAGCTGTTAAAAGGAGCAGCCATGGAGCGCACAGATCAGGATTCAAGCCCAAGTCTATTCCCAGCTCAGACTTCAGATAGACGAGGCCGGTCGACAGGGTTTCTCTGACATATCCCGTTATCTGCTCCACATGCTGTGAAGCGATCTCTTGCCAGCCCGGTGCCATTGCAATCTATTGTACGGGCACCGGCGTGCAATCATTCACAAAATCAATATTTTGAGATAATTACACGGGAATAAACGTTGCTTTGCCAGTTTGCCACCAGCGTGCCACCGATTACTGCTGCTATTGCTGCTTCTGTTCAATGAAGGTGCATGAACTGACTTGCAGACAAGCTCCCCTTATTGGGCTGGAGTGCTTACTGTGTTTTCCAACCAGGGGTGAGCTATAATGTGTACCCCAGAGCAGGGTTTTCCAAACTTATTTTTATGCCAGGGCCCCCCAAATATGGCGTATTGTTAGTTGGAACCCCCTCCTAAATTGAATCTAATATTTTAATATGGCATTGTCTCGCGAATAACTCATTTAAAAAAAAAATATATATATCGTAATAAAAGCAGATGTGTGTCTGGTTTGCGCACCTGCAGCTCACTAAGAAAGCGACAGGGGGCGCTTGTGGTCTCAGCCTGGCACGCGAGCCAAACGCAGAGGAAGAATTAGAATAACGGTTGAAAAAAGAGTCGCGAGTTTCAGTGGCTCCACGGTCGGCGGGTATTTGAAGCTCGAGGCCGCTTTTAGTTTTGCTGCTTTTTGTCGTTGTTGTTGACTTTAGCATCCAATCAGCGTGTCTCATGTGATGAAGCTTATTATTGTCCCTCTGGGCTGTGTTCGCGTCATTGTTAAGTTTAGTAAAGACCCTTTCAGCCCGTGAGTCAAGGTACGTGGAGTTGTTTACTTTTTACCGACCTTTTAAACTCTTTACGTTAGCTAACTTGGTTAACTGTGCGATGTGTGAATGTGTTTGTTTGAGGTAGCAACATATGGAGAGGTGGTTTTCGGAGTTATTAAGAACATTTAAATGAGTTTAATGCCCTAATAATCTGGGACTCTTGATAACATTTCTAGGGATATCTTCTGTAAATTAAGAAATGAAGGCACATGCAAGTTAGCATAAAAATAGCATGAATATAACGTAGTTAACTTTCACAACTATTCCAGCTCTAAGCTTTGGAAAATATTTTCTGCTTTATGTTTTGCAAAAAATATATTTTGAAAGAGTTAAGTTAATCAACGAATGATTTTGTGTACTTTTTAAATATATATGTAAATAAACAGTAGTTCTTGAAAACCACTACTACTAAAAATTATATTAAGAATATTATTATTATTATTATGAAATTATAATAATGATATTACACTTAATTCACTAATGTATCTGGTCCACAGGTGACTGCCACAGGAATGACCACTTCACAGAAATACCAGAACCCCAAAATCACAGGTACAGATCTAGGGATGAACTTAAAGGGATAGTTCACTCATAAAATTATGGCATTAATTACTCGCCAAACCTGTAAGACTCTCATTTATCTTCAAAACACAAATGAAGATCTTTTTGATGAAATCTGAGAGCTTTCTGTCCTTCCATTGACAGCTGCACAACTACTACTTTGACTCTTTAAAAAGTTCATAAAGGGATTTATATGATGAACAGATTGAATTTAGGCTTTTATTCACACATAAACATTCAGCAATGCACACATCAGTTGTGGTAAACGGAAGCTCAAGCATGTTCGCTTGACGTGTGAGAACCAATGAGGTTCATTCTCGTGTTACGCAGCACGTTTGAGCTTCAGCAGGAACCAATGAGGTTTCTCGTTGCTTCAAGCAAGTTCGGTTGAGCTTCTGTTAATGTTCGATGATCAGTGTTTAAATGTAAATAAAAGCCTAAATTAAATCTGTTTATCATTTAAAGTGATCATGTCTCTTCAGAAAGTTTTGACTAAACTGCTTCATTCGTATGGATTAGTTTTACGATCTCTTTATGAACTTTTTGAAGTGTCAAAGTTTTTGGGCGAACTATCTTTTTATGTTATGTCATGTACCTCATAACCATAATAGATGTCACATAGTGTGGTTATTTTCTGCTCCAGCAGGACACTCTGACACAGAGTGGCTGACACCTGCTGTGTCTGAGAAGTTCCAGAGCCGTTTTGGATGGCGGCCCAGCACAGCGGACAGTGGGGACATGGGACTGGGTACCTCTGACCACACTGAAGGTGAGAACTCTGCGGGTGTTCAGATATTGTCATGTTCATTGACTTGCCTATTGTGTAATAGAATCGAGTTCACGTGAGCAAGTCCTCATCAGCCCCTTCATTTTAAAGGGATACTCCTCTTTTTTTGGAAATATGCTCATTTTACAACTCCCCCAGAGTTAAACAGTTGAGTTTACCATTCAGCCGATCTCCGGGTCTGGCGGTACCACTTTTAGCATAGCTTAGCATAGATCATTGAATCGGACAAGACCATTAGCATCTCTCTCAAAAAAATGACCAAAGAGTTGCGATATTTTTCAGCAGGCGTAATGATATGACGCAGCGCCTGAAAATAGTCCCCAGCTCGGTAGACTATAGGGTCGATTATTTTCAGGCGCTGCGTCACATCATTACGCCTGCTGGACCCATGGTACGGCAGCAAAGTTTCTTGATTATTACGCAGGAATGAGAGTATAGTTCCCAGCCATATTAGCCTAGAAAATCGCAACTTTTAATTTTTCTGTCGGTCTTAGTACACGATGTAACTACAGAAGAGTCAAGTTTTAAATAGGAAAAATATCGAAACTCTTTGGTCATTTTTTTGAGAGAGATGCTAATGGTCTTGTCCGATTCAATGATCTATGCTAAGCTATGCTAAAAGTGGTAACGCCAGACCCGGAGTTCGGCTGAATGGATTCGAAAACGGTAAAACTCAACTGTTTAACTCTGGGGGAGTTGTAAAATGAGCATATTTCCAAAAAAAGTGGAGTATCCCTTTAACATTAGTCACGTAATTAAAAAAAATTTGATTTGATTTCCAGCAATTGAACAATGCTTGCGTGCCCATGTACAAGAATAGAAGTTTTGTCACCTTAAGAATTAATATATTAATCTTCAGACATCATGGATCCAAATTTAATTAATTAGTGAGTTTTTTTATTTTTTTTTATTCCACCGAACAATCATTGGTTTTAAAGAGAACCCTTTTTAATTTACAGCAGACATTAACATCACGCTGGCTGTTTTTAGACTAAGCTGTAATATTCTTAGTCATGGAGATGTGCTCAGAGTTCTGGAACTCCTATGAGATTTGGAGGAGGATATGATATTCCATACCATAGATTCCTCCAGGCGGTGTTGCACTTCCACTGATGGGGGTCTCATTAGGAGGGCCTGACCTGGAGGGCCGAATGGAAACTCTGATCCTGGTCTTGTTTCCTTCTCTCTGCCTTGTTAAGCATGTAATACACAAAGATTAGCTGTACTGAAGAGCTGGTGTTTGTCGATTACCACCGATCTGTACTGAATGTGCAGTGGGTTTAAAAACATTTCTGTGTTAATGTATAGCTTATGTTTACAATATTGTAATAGTGTTGTTTGGCCTGGTGTGATTGTTTATTTTCAGTGATAGACTGACATATCAGTTAGGCTGATTATTGGCATAACCATGCCCGATTAACAGAAGTTTTATACCCTTTTATGCGATTTCCAAAACATAATGACGACTTTATTATTTCTGACTCACTTGCTGTAATTTATCATTTTATCCAGGATTACCATTTACATTCATAGGGAAACCTGGAAATATCAGAGAAATTTAAAATGTTTTCTTTCCAGGTCTGGTAAAGTCGAGGAATTTTCTATAGAAGTTATAGACACTGTTTTTTGAAGACATTTGTTATGCTCACCAAGGCTGCATGTATTTGTTCAAAGAGATACAGTAAAAATAGTAATGGCGATTTGGTGCTTAATTTCTTTTCTTTCTTTCTTAATTATTATCAATGTTGAAAACAGTAGTGCTGCTTAAGATTAATTTGTGGAAACTGTGATACATTTTTATTCCGTATGCTGATGAATAGAAAGTTCAAAAGAACGGCATTTATTTATATGTGAAGTCTGTACATTAAGCTCAATTTCATGCAGCCTTGCTGAATAAAATATGAAAAAAAAAAATACAAATCTTACTGACCCCAAGCTTTTAGTGCATCAGTCTGAATCAGAAAGATTTTAAAATTATCATAAATGACTGAAAAGGTCAAGAAAATTTGTTAGTCCAATTAGATCCTGTTTTTATCTGACCAGCCTGTTATTTAGATATTGGTATCAGCTGCTGAAAAGCATAAATCCATCTTTTTTGTTGTCATTATCCTGAAACAACTATCAGATAGTTCCCATAGAAACAGTAATGATTAACTGCTCAATCTATTGAGTTTTCATACATACAATTGTGGCACCTAGCAACTAAGTATAACTTATTCTGACACACTAATAAGATGGCTTTTATTTGTTTTTTAAACGGCCAAAACGGTGGCGGCACTAAACTTCTTGGCAGCCATTTCACTTTAGAGGTTCTAAATATATGGTTGAATGTCTGTGGGCTTCGGTGTTGCGATGGTGACGGCTTTGTTTTGCTCTGGGTGTTTCTTGTAATGGCAAGAAAGCCTCTAAGAATCTTTCGTCGACCCAAAGAATTGTTTAAACCTGTCCACAGCAGATGTTTAAAAGAGATACCCGCAGGGTAGACCCTCCTACTGCTGCCTGCCTCTTGACTTCTCCTCTTGATTTGTGTGTGTTAATTTAATTGTTGTATTGAGGAACTTGTTTAAATGTACTTCAGAAGTATTACAGTATTAAGGACCATTAGGCATGTATGAGTGTGAGGTGAGCTGTATGGTTAAAGCAGGAGGCCCACACATAGACACCTCACAGCGTAACATGAGAGTGCTCTATAAATACCGCTAACCTTTCTGTGTGTGTGCTCTCCTGAACTAACACAGTTGTAGGAGAGAGAAGAAACTCTCATAGCAGGTACTCACCTTGCCTGAGCTTGACTTTCAGTTTTTGAAGGACGAGTTCTGTCAGACGGAGTGGGCGTGTTTTAAGATCAGTAGTTTGTCTAAACCACTTACTGAAGATGCACTTGGAAGAGTGTTTTTTTATGCCTTACTGTCCTTCATTGTATGAATATGTTATCATGTTTTGGTATCGCTTTTACTGCTAGCAAGGTGAGTACCATTTTTTTATTTATTATTTTTTTTTTTTGCAATGGTTTGTTGTTTGTTAGATGTCAAAACTAGCTAGCATTAATTTGTTCTTTGTTTGCCAAAATAGAAAGGTTGGTTAATTTAGCAACATCCTTTTTGCTGTTATATAATGTCTATATAATTTGTTAAGGATTTATGATTTAACTGTGGGGCAAAATGGAAGAGCTGTCTTTTATTTTCTTATTTTTTATTTATTTACTATTTTACTTTTATTTTAATTGATTTTTGACTTCCTTTAACTTTTATTTTGCCATGGTATAATTTGATATACAGCTCAAATATTACTGACTTTAAGTAATATTCCAGGCTTTCTCCAATTTAATGTGTGAAACAATGTCTATCAGTGAATAACAAACTGTTATTAAGAAAAAAATATGCCATTACTGTACAACTGTATAATCATAGACATTTGGTTAATTATTAACTTTAACTCTCTGGTGCTCTTCGGTCATTTTTGACCAAAATATTGTACGAAAAAAAAAAAAAGTCATGAAAAGTAGTCACACATACTAGATGACTGGTGGAACGTTTGGTAATGCGCCCAAACAAAATCTTACTGAAAGCAGTTTTAGAGTTTCTTGCAGTTTTAGAGTAAATAATGTTTTGGAAAATGTATATTTCAAATAAAAATTGAAAATAGTAAAAAAAAAAAAATTCTCAGAACAATAAACTTCACTTTTTAAAACTTTTGGCAGCATTCTGCCAAGTGTCTTCTTTAAAAAGAGACCAAACTTAAGTATGTGTTCCAAAGCATTCAAGGTTTATTACAGTTTAAGTTGGAAATTTCATTTTCAGATCTATGCTCCAAAAGTGAATGGATTATAACTATTGCATAAATCAAATTTGGTGCCATAAATCCCCATTAAATACAAAATATTAAATAAAAAAAATATTATCAAACTAAAATGTAGCACATTAATTTAATTGAAACCAAAAAAATGTTTTTTTGACTGCTTTACAAAGAGCACCAAAGACAGCTTTTTTTTTTTGTTGGGGTTTCATTTATGTCTTACTCCATTTTCTGTTCTAGACATCCACAGCACTAGCAGCAGTCCATCCTTCCAGCCCATCCGCAGTCAGATCCCCATCCCCACCGCCCATGTCATGCCTTCCACGGCCGGAACTCTGGCCTCTAAGATCAAGCCACATGTTTCTGAAGAAACCCGGGCGTCCTCCAGCTCTTCCAGCTCTAAGTCATCCCTCCCCAAATCTGCATCTTCCCCCAACCTGGATGCTCAGCACGATGGAAATTTTGAGTTGAATGCAGTCAAGCCTGATTGCCTGAGCCGATATCTCAGCCTAGTAAACGGTCTCGACCACTCGCTCTTCCCCTCTGGAGATCAGACGCGGATGGATGAAGCCCAGAAATTTGATGTGCCTGCCATGGAGCCAACGCTTAATCAGTCAGCTCTTCTCGGGGGTCTTTGCCCTGATGTACGGCAGCAGCTGCAATTGACCGGGCTTGAGGACAATACAGGCTTGCTGGAACAGACTTATAAAGTTCTACCGGAGGCTAGGGCAGGTCTCGCTTGTCCTGTAGACCCATATAGCCAAAGGAACATTCATCCAGGGTCTGGTGCCTCTGGCAGGATGTTCTCCGTACCTCAGGGCCTGCAGACTCAGGCTCTCCTGAGGGACCAGTCCAACACAGGCGCTTATGATCCGTTACTGCAGGAACGCTGTTGTGAGCTGGCCAGCTGGCAGCAGCAGAAGCAGAAACTCGAGAGTCTGCGGCTTCAGGTGGAACAAATGCAGGTTAGAGTTCATCTTGTGTCCTGCTGCATACATGAAAGGAAAAGGGAACAGTTATGTAATCGTGAATCATCCATCTAAAATCAGTAAGAAATTAACTCTGTTTAATTCAACACGTGTTCTGAGTCTTATTGTGAATTATAATTCTTCAGTGCATGTGGTTCCAAAAATAGACAGTGTTTGGCTTTGTTATATCTTTCATCAATCAGTGTTATTTTAATATTATTTGTATAGGTTAGTATTTATTCATATTTTTGAATTGGCTATTATTTATAGATTTTTAATTTTAGTTTTTAAGGTTTAGTAAAGTTTGTATGTGCTTCTGTCATTTTTATTAGTTTTTTTTTTTAAAATGTTTCTATTTTGCTTTTATTTTTATTTCTGTTTTAATAATTTTAGTACTTTATTTCAGTTAGTTGCTAAGGCATTTCTAATTTTTCACCTAATATTGATATTATATTTCAGCAAAAGTGTTTTTAATAGTTTTTTTGTTAGTTAACAAACATGTAAAATGTAATGCTCTGCCTCTAAAACAACTTTTATTTTCTTTATTTACGTAGGCCATGCAGCCAGGGAAAATGTAAATCAATTGCAATTTAGGCTAACAACTAATAACTTGAGATGTAAAATTAGTGTGCCGATACCGGTATCAGATAATTTGTAACATTACCTGATTTTGGTGTTCTGTTTTTTTCTGCTGTCTTGGTTTTGAATAATTTATAGTTTAAATAATTATCTATAGCATGTTTTACATGTTTATTTAGCTAACAAGATAACTTGATTTATAACAGTTTCTAAATATTGAATTATAGCAGAGATTGAAAATCCAGTGCTGTTAATATTTCTGACAGTAATAAACGACATATTTGATTCTATACATCTAAAATTCAAACTACTATTAACAAACACTGAAACAAAAAGCACCACATATTATGAGTGTGAATTGCCCTGCTTTCATGCTTCAAATTGCAACTCTGCTGTCAACTTCGTGCCAGAGACATTTTCTTTACTGCATGAGTTTGTAATGGTCCAAAAATTCTTCTTCTTTTGATTGACAGGAAGTATTTTTCTTTTTGTTTAGTATTCAGTGTCATTTGGCATTGCTTTAAAGTTAACATAGGTGTCAGTCTAGGGCTTACTGTGTTTTTACGCCTGTTTTAAATAAGAGTTCCTGCTTCACCTACTATTTTATTTATTTTTATTGCAGTTAATGACTGGAGGAAGTGGACAGTATGCATCTCTGTATCCAGCAACTCCTCACATGGAGAACAGCAAGTGGGATGCTATCATTAAAGCCAACGAGAACTTACTGAAAGAGAAAGAACTTACCATTGAAAGGTAATGCCAAGTTTTCAGTAGTGTCTTATATCCTACAAAGAGTGAACCTTAACTTATGCTAAACGTAGGAACTTGTGCATTGCAGGCAAAAGCAGCAAATGTCTCAGCTGGAACAGCGTCTCAGAGAGAGTGAGCTGCAGGTGCACAGTGCCCTCATGGGACGTGGAGCCCCTTACACCGATGTGTGTCTTTTGAGACTACAGGTTAGCCCACATGCATGCACATAGCCTTTTCCTCACTCTATATCAAAACATCTCAGTGAATCGTCTGTCTTTATGTGTGTGTGATAGGAAGCCCAGCGGGAAAATACCTTTTTGCGAGCCCAGTTTGCAGAGCGCAACGACTGCTTTACCAAGGAGAAGCTAGAAGCAGATCGGAGACTGGGCGCAGTGGAAGCAGAAACACAACGTCTGAATGAGGTCTTAAAAGAGAGCAGTGAAAAACATGCAGAGGAGTTAAAGAAACAAGAGGAGAGGGTGAGCATATCCAAGCTTCTTCATGTGGCCTACCACATATGACCCTGAATCTCATTGAACTCATGTTTGATTTTATATCGTGTTGCTGCTCTTTACTACACAGATCCGCAGTCGGGACAAGCACATCAACAGCTTGAAAAAGAAATGCCAGAAGGAGTCTGAGCAGAACAGAGAAAAACAGCAGCGGATTGAAACACTCGAGCGATATCTGGCTGACCTCCCGACCATGGAAGACTACCAGGCCCAGCACAAAAAGGTACTGCTCTCTCTGATGGTCAGCCAACAAAACAAAAGCCTTTTTTTCCTGTGGTCTCAGAACAATTGCTCTTAATGCTCAGCTTGAGATGTTCTCTTGTGTTTTATTGCCAGACACCTTTATAGCATCCACTGCACCCATATATCACACATCTGGTCCTATTGTACTCTTTATCTTAAAATAACATACTCCTTACCCTGCTGGCTCACAACATCCCAGCCCCACTCTGCTTTTTCTCCAAGTCATTGTTTTTGATTGTGCTTTGGTTGCTAAAGTATTTTTTTAATCTCAGATGCACCAAAACATCTTAGATTAAATTTTTCTGTAAATTATTTAATCTGTTTGTTTATGCCTTTTAAATATTTTTATTAACTTGTGTGATTTTTAGCTGATTATACCCTGTTCTTGCCATTTATAATAGCCTTAGAACAAATAATGTTGTTTGCATTAGATGGCAAGGATTAGGTTTTATTTTAGTGAGTATCATCCAGTTTCAGAATCTCACATAGAACTTCATTTGGTATTGTACTTTTTTCTTTTTTTTTTCTTTTACAATACCATTCAAAGGTTTGGGGTAATATATTATTTAGTTTTTCAGAAAGAGCGCATCTATTTTGATCAGAGTGACAGTTAAGACATTTATAATGTTACATTTTTCTAATTTATTTCAAATAAATGCTTTCCTTTTGAAATTCTTAATCAAAGAATCCTGCAAAAAATGATCACTGAATACTGGAGTAATGATGCTGTAAATTCAGCTTTGCCATCACAGGAATAATGATATTTTACATAGAAAACTGTTATTCTAAATTGCAATATTTCACATTATTTTATTTTTACTTTATTTTTGATCAAATAAATGCAGCATTAGTGAGCATAAGAGTCTACTTTCAATGAAACATTAAAAATTCTTACAGACCCCAAACTTTTGAATGGTAGTGTATTTATGTTGTATATTATATTGCTCATTTATCACCTGACTCTTTAGATATTGGTATTGGCATTGGCTATTGAAAGACCCATATTGGTTGACCACTATTTTGAGCAACTGTTGTTCTCAGTTGGTTATAGTGCAGTTCTGGATGTTGTGTTGCAGCTAGAGGAGGTAGAGGAGAGGGCAGCTCAGTTGCAGGCCACCGTCGGAGATCTAGAAGTCCAACTGGAGGGGGCCTGCAGTGCTGTGCGCAACAAAGAGACCCAACTGGAAGAACAGAGACGCAAGGAGAGAGAACTACTTACAACAGTCACCAGGTAGGAAAAACCATGCAAACCCATTCAACCATGCATAAAAGATGGATATGGATATGGATGTTTCAAAACCAGGAGTCTACTGATAAGGTTTTGGAGCATTGCTATGCTAATGTCTAATATTATTTGATTTGCTTGTGGTTTTAGTCTCCAGAACAGAGTGCAGGAGAGCCTTGAGGATGGAGTGAGATTGCCCTCTCTTGACATAGAGATGCTACGAGAAGAAAACACTGCCTTGAAAGATGAGCAGCAGCGACTCAAAAAGGTTTTTATTCACATTAGTTTCTTAAAGGACTTGTTAAACAATTGCAGTAACACTTAAAAGAGGTTTGTTAGTAGTGTTGTATCATGGCTCTGTTGATTAATGTGAATGTATGTTCTGTACAAATATATTAAGGTACTATCTTGATGAATTTTTCTTTTAAGGTCATCGAAAAACAACTCAGGATAATGGAGCAGCTTGGCTCACAGATCAGGGTAAAGTTGTATTTTGTTTAACAGGTGCATAATTGGCACTGCTGCTGATTACTGGTTCAAGAAACACTGTTCAGAGTATTTTATTACAGCGTTCTGTCTGCATACACTACCATTCAAAAGTTTGGGTTTCGTACTAGGATTTCTTAATGTTTTTGAAAGAAGACTCTTTTGCTCACCCTGCTTCACTTATTTGATAAAACAATATAGTAAAAACAGTAATATTGTAAAATATTAATACTCTTCAAATAAGTGTTTTCTTTTTTGATATATTTTAAAATGTAATTTATTCCTTTGATGGTAAAGCTGAATTTTGTCCAGTACTCTAGTCTTCAGTGTCACATGATCCTTCAGAAATCATTCTAATATACTGATTTGGTGCTCAAGAAACAATAAATAGAAATCTTTTGTAACATTATAAATGTCTTTCACGGTCACTTTTGATCAATTCAATGCTTCTGTCCTAAATAAAAGTATTAATTTCTTTGAAAATATCTTGCTGACCCCAAACCTGTGAAATGGTAGTGCAGGTGGGAAATGATGTTTAAGAACCGTTAAAGGAAAACGAGCGTCTTTCTGTTCTAGTATTTTTTTTTTTTTTTAAATGGAACTGGTTCTGAATAAGAATTGGTCTTTTTAATCTCAACTTGAAGACTGTAATTATCTGTAATTTAAGTAAATCCCCATCACTAAGAGCCAGTCGTCATATTCTATCATTATATCCTCAGCTATGTTCTTACAATAGTAACTATGAGGTGAGGAATCTTAACAAACAGCTTCCGCAAAGTAGGAGGCTTCTTTAGAAATACCTGATATTTTTTTATGATAAAAGAAAAAATCTGAAGTCTATATATTTGACACTTTTTAGAGCATTTTCTAACCCATGTCCATTTACAATGTTAGTCAAACTATTTTCCACCAAAAGCAGTCGCAGTTTAGTTTATATTAGCCAAATTTACAACCTTAATAATGTGTGTGTGTTGACTTAGACTCTGGAGGACCTGCTCTCTCAGGAGGACTGCAGTAGTCAGGCCCTGCGAGAAGAGGTGGCAGAGAAAGAGGAGGGTCTGCTGCAGTTACGCACTGCTATGAAGGAGGTTAGTTGTTGACCATAATGCATATTCAGCTCTTTGCCTTTGTGTTTTCACTGCACACAGGAGAATTGAGGTGTGCATGTGTTTGTATTTCAGCTTTCAGTGCAGAACCAGGAGCTGATGGAACACAATCTGACACTGCAAGAGCGTCTTCAGGGTGAGGAGCCGCAGGGTGGCCGTGGTTTGCTCCCCGTGGGAGCCCGGCTCACCCAGAGGCTGTATGGAGAGATGGCCGCCTGTCTGTGTGACCTCCGCTCCCTCTGCAACATCCTCACCCAGCGGGCTCAGGGCCATGACCCAAACCTCTCCATGCTGCTCGGCATTGCATGTAAGTGCGCCCTCTGCTGTATTCATGCTATAGAGAGGACTCCATCAGATAATGCCTAGATATAATTGACTATATACACCTGCATTGTAATTTTTTTATTTTTTTTTATGGAATAATCCATAATCTCTATATTTGCTTTACAATGGCTTATGAGTTTTTGTTTCTTTGTTCCTTTTTTTTTTCAACAATCTATTTACAATTCAACAAAATAGCCATTATTGTCAATGTTAAAGCTACACAATGTAACATTTTTCCCTCTAGCGGTTAAAAATAAAACTGCATGTGCCTTGCGGAACAACATCCTTTTGCTTTTACTCTGTCTGCTCCTCTGTGCGGATGAATGTGGTTCGAGGCACATGTGTACAGATACACATGGATACAGGATATCTTATAAGATATAAGTAGATGGGCTAATAAAAAACGTTTTTTTTATAAAAAAGCCAGAGGCTTGCTGTTTTTAAATGATTTATGGTCTTTTTTTTTTTTTTGTCCATCAAACTTTCAGCTTCACACTACTTGCACACCATAAAAGTGGAAATTATGTGATGCATGTGGGAATGAAACATGTATGCAATTGAGCGAAATCCATACAGACAGCTCGAAAATATAAATCATTATTATTTATAAGTGTAAATAATTAAAGTTTATCAAAGTGTAATTGGGTAAAGGCATAGTTTGGAGTTTTAAAAAAGTTATATAGTGTAGCTTTAAAGATTGAAATGTTTAATGCAAGAGTTAAAGGGGTGGTATAATGCCCTTTTCACAAGATGTAAAATAAGTCTTTGATGTCCCCGGAGTGTGTATGTGAAATTTTAGCTCAAAATACCCCACAGATATTTTAATATGGCATGTTAAAATTGTCACTTTTTGAGGGTGAGCATAAACGCACCGTTTTTGTGTGTCCCTTTAAATCCAAATGAGCTGCTGCTCCCGGCACAGAGGGCAGAGCTTCAACAGCTTCCACTCAAAAACTTTTAGCCTTTTATGTTCAAACCAGAGTCAGACAAAGATAGAGACTCAAGAAGAAGTGACAACATGTAGATAACATTTCTGAATGGTTAGTTGATGATTTTATGTAGCTTATGTGTAGTTATCTTCTAGTCATTGATTAGCATATTCTGTCTTGATGATCTATAAATTGTTCTGGGGGCGGGGTTTATGTACATTTTAGGGTTCATGATGACACTAAATGTCATGTAGTCCCAACCAGCCATTTGCTGTAGTCCTTAAAAAGTGATTTCTTTAAAGGAAAATATCTCCCTTTGCTTTGAACTTTGAGCGTTGTAACTTTGAACTTTGAGCGTTGCAGATGTTGTTTATGCTCAAACAGCAACATTACACACAAACTAAAGTTAGAAAAGTGAAATCATAATCAACCACCCCTTTAAAACAGTAAAATTCTAAACAGTAAAATCAAGGAATTAAACGAATTTTAAAGGAATTCATGAAAAGAATATTTAATTTTAAAAATTTTTTTCACTTTAAGTTGATATATTGAAATTTTAATTTTAATGTTGTGTTATATGTATTGTGGCCGTTATCAGCTGTGGCTGACTCCATGTCTGTCTGTTTGCAGCAGCTCCCCCTCCAGTAGGAGAGCAGTGGGAGGACTGGTTGAGCCCCGAGGGGCTGCAGAAGAAGCTGCTTGAAGCTCAGCAACTCCGTCGAGACGTAGAGGAACTGAGAACCACAGTCTCTGACCACTATGCTCAGGATATGGGAGAAAACTGCATCACTCAGTGAGCTCGGACAGTACGGCTTGTGCTCAGTGAGGGTAACTGCACATCACGAGTGCCTTTAAAGACACTACAATCTCTACCAAAACAAATCTTCTTCACGAAGGACTAACGACACTAAGGACATTGTAATCTCGCAAAACAGAGCGCTATTTTTATACAAAGGTTTCATAAGATATTTTTCTAAGATTCTGATGACTTTGTGTGTGATGGAAAGAGAATGATTTAATATAAACCTTTCCATGTATTTGGGAACGCCTGTGAAGTTGACAATCAACTGAAAATATCTCATCTCTAACCTGTAGTTTCGAGTGACGCTCGGGGGTGTGTAACGACAGGTCATTAACTAGCATCCATTATCTTACAGTAAACATAGTATGCCACATCAAAGACAAATCTAAGGCTATGGAAATATTTGGCCACCTCTGGCTGTTTGAGATCACACATAGATGATCTGTAAAACTTTTGATGTTGTTAAGGTGGTGGATAGACATTCCCTAATATTCTATAACAACCAAAGTTCAATATGATCAAAGGCAAACCTGTCAAAACCATTTCAGAGTCTAGATGTACAGAGCATTATGCAGACCAATAAATAGAGACATTTTAAAGCAAGACAGGTTTGTAGGCATAATATTAAATTCTGGTTCTCTGTTAAATAAAAAAGTTCTAAAGTTCTCTTCCTTAAGATACATATAAAAATTCTGTAAACAGTGTTCATGCTCTGTTTAAGATGATCTCTTAAATAATCATTCTTTTCAAAGTTGTCCTGAGAACCTCATTGCATTATTAGGTTCTTTACTGCTGCAAAATTAACACAGACAAAAAATATTTTAGAATATATATATTTTTTGGTCATATAATTTAAACGGGTAACATTTGCTTCTGTATGTGTTGAGGGGCAGGACGATCTTGCCAGTAAAATAATAGGATATATGATGTACTTTGTTCTAATCCATATTTACTGTCTGGTTTATAATTTGTTTAGTCAGCTATAATAATAGCCATGCCATTGAATCAATACATCAGAGGAAATGAACTGGTGAAGCAAATATTGTATTAATGAAAGTCAAACATGGTAACAGGTGCCTTGCGTTCAGTGTCGTTATCTGTATTTACTGAAGTTTTACAGCACAATTTACCAATGTAGACACTAACTGTATTTCTCTACTGTAATGTGCGACTGCCAAGGTATTGGGATTCTTTTACAAAAAGGGACCATAAATTGTGGGAAGTATTGCATGATAAATAGTTGTCTTTGGTCCAGAAACATCACTAACAAGTGTGAATATAATTAGACGATGCAGCAGATGTGTTTTCTGTTGTAAGATCTTAATACAAAACCAGCCAGGCAAGCTTTATATGCCAAAAACTTTATAACAACACACTAAATGTCTCTGTTTATAATATATATAAATATTTCTTAATTGTTTCCGTTTTTAGAAATAAAGATTTGTATTTCATATGTAACATGATGTTGAAATGTTTGTTTCCAGTAGCCTATGTATAATGATATTCTGTGAATGTGTCCTAATCTTGAGTATTTGAGCAGTGTCATCTATCATATAATATTATTGTAACGAGGTTTAAAGGCTCAGGGAAGGAGGCGGCGGGAACCGGCGAACGTTCAACAAACTTTAATATCAAAATAAATAGACACTACAAAATGAAAGTAAAGCGGCAGCCCCTCATGGACGTCTGCCGCATAGAAACATAATAAAACACAACATAAATGGTCCAGGCCTGGTCCTCTCTCGTCTTGCACTGTCGTCACTCCTTTCCTTCCGGAGCTCCTCCGTGGGACTCGAGGCTGGTGTGGCGTCCAGGTAACGCTCATTAAAGGTCCCATTGCATGGATTATTTTAGAATGTTTCCTGGGGTGCCCTTATAATGTTAGTATGTTTTTTTTAGATCAAAAGTTGTTATAATTTAGAAATAAAAGGCATATTTCCTAGCCTGATTTTAGCCTCTGATTTGAACGCTCTGAAGTCTCACAGCAGACACGCCCCTTCAAACAGTGTAAACGCCCACTGCTGTGATTGGCTGACATGCCTGCATATGAAATATCTAGCATTACATGTGGAACTCTCTCGAAAACTTTTACTATTACAGCTATTATACGTTTTTACTGTTTTAATGAATCGTGAGAAGTTTAAGTATTTAGATCTATTCCCATCACATAAAAGGTTGCAGTGATGAGCATTGAGCAGATGACAGCCTGTTGATCACGTGAATGAAGATCTTATCATTGCAACACAGTTTCTGCACTCTCACTAATGATTTCACCAATGCAAACATGAGGTAAGTACAGTAAGAGCTTTGTTGTGCAGTGTAACAGCGTCATTGATTTCATAACGAGTTTTGGCAAGTGTCCAGATAAACTCGCGCTGTGTGATTGACAGCTTGGGCGATTGGAAAGGGATAGTTCTTTGATCGCTTTCTGTATATATTTTACTCACAGTTTAAGTAAGATTATTTTCATCCTGCTAAGAGAAACGACGTGAAGTTGATCGTTTAGTCACTGGCTTGATGCATCATTACTGATGCAGAAACTGTATTGAATGATTCTGAGAGAAAGATTATCTGTCTGAACTCTAACAATTACACATCAGAAATTCACATAACCCACTGGTTCTTCAGAGGCTCGGATGAAGGAACTAAAAAATATTTTTGTGTTCATTTGTACATCCAAACACTGAGCAACTGCCATGCTTTGCTCGTTTGCAAGCCATGATGTCTCTCGAGGAAAAAACAATCACACTCACGCAGCTCATTTTCTCATGGGCGGGCCAAATTCTTTTTGCGGGCAAAGAGAAAGGGGAGGTAACCTTTCCCCTTATGACGACATATGGGGAAGATTTCTAGAATCGCCCGTCTGAGCTTTCATTTTCTCAAAAATACCCAGGGCTTGGTTTACACACATCAAAACATCTAGCCACTGGGGGACCATAGGCAGGCTAGGGAAACTCATATTAAAGTTAAAAAACCTCATAAAGTGAAATTTTCATGCAATGGGACCTTTAACACCCGTGCCACCAGCCTCGCACCGTTCCTACAGCTCTCGGACCCACCCTGCTTGCCCATATTCTCTTTTGGTAATATAGAAATTCTTAGAACTTCTAATAGTTAATTATAATTTGGTAATATAGGAATGATAAAATTTCCATTTTCATTAAAACAGAAAAGTAGTAGTATTCTACAAAAAAACAGGAGTAGCTCAAACAGCCAAACCTGTTAATAGCTGGATGTTTCAGTGTAACTGACCTCACAAAGACAATTTATAAGTTAAAACAGTTCCCTGGAAATTTATACAAATAGTGCCATATGTTCAACAGTTGAAAGATTTACAATAACACGAGTTTAACAAACCATAAACCACTTCAACAGCGTCACATCCTGGTTCATTTACAGATAACAGAAAAATAAAGTTCTCCATTTTATCATAACTTAAAGAGATAGTTTACACAATTTTAATTAGCCCATGATTTACTTACCTCAAGTCATCCTAGGTGTGTATGACATTTTTCTTTCACACAATACAATCAGAGTTATATTAAAAAAATGTCCTGGCTCTTCCAAGCTTTATAATGGATAGATGCACTTCTATGGGCTTTCACTTCACTGCCATTATAAAGCTGGGAAGAGCCGGAATTTTATATATGTATATATATATATATATATATATATATATATATATATATATATATATATATATATATATATATATATATATATATATCTGATTGTATTCGTCTGAAAGAAGAATGTCATATACACCTAGGATGACTTGAAGATGATTAAATCATGGGCTAATTTTCATTTTTGGGTGAACTATCCCTTTAAACATTGTAATTTGAGTTGTTTTTTTATTTATAATTTAATCAAATTGATTGTTCAATTTTTTTTAATGTGTTTGGACATTTCATTATGGATTTATCAATTTCTAAAACATTCTTGTTGATGTATGATCAGTGAGTCATTTGGAGTCGGCAATGCTGTGAAAGTGTGCTAATGACGATGCGTGCTTGTTTTTTAACATCACGTGAGAATGGTTGTTCAGTTTTAGTTAAGCGTTGTTCTGTCTGTGAGATGCAGCTTGTGGACGCAGGAGCAGCGCTGCATTTGGAGTCAGACCACAGGACAGAAGCGTCTGGGTGTCATCACTGTAGCACCGCTGTGGAAATGCACTAATGATGTCGTATGGCGCAGCACCCGGTCCTCTGTCAAAACAGATTGGCTCAAATTATTGTCTGGAAAAGTATGAAAACTTCTGCAGTAATTCTGCTTATTATTATAGAATGCATACATACATTGTGGGTTTTTAATTATTTTATGCATTTTTTTGTTGTTACGTTTCAGTATTGAATGAATTACAAGTATTTCTTTCTGAATTTCTCCTGATCTACAAGATACAGTGCATTTTGGAAAGATTATACAGAATGCTGCCTTAAAGGGATAGTTCACCCAAAAATTTAAATTGTCATCATTTACTCACCCTCAAGGTGTTCCAAACCTGTATGAATTTCTTTCTTCTGCTGAACAAAAAATATATTTGTAAAGAATATGGGTTACCAAACAGTTAATGGGCCTCATTGACTTTCATAGTATGGAAAAAAAAAATACTATGGAAGTCTATGGAGTCCCGTCAACTGTTTGATTACCGACATTCTTCAAAATATCTTCTTTTGTGTTCAGGAAAAAAAAAAAATTCATACAGGTTTGCAACAACTTGAGGGTGAGTAAATGATGACAGATTTTTCATCTTTGGGTGAACTATCCCTTTAAAATTGGGCCTTAAAGTCAGCATGAAACGGAAGTCGTGATGGTCTTTTGTATTATGCCGCATATTCAAGTGAAATGGCTTCTCGAACAAGAAAAAATGTAGGGCAAGATAAGATTTTGTCTCAAGCATATTTCTGATCATTTAAAATGCTAGTAGTATCTCAAACCTTTCCATGTCCAGGTAATGACGGAGATCTCCAACAGTCTCAGTGAAGTACATTTTCATGATAAATGTCTCCATACCATCCTCAGACTTCACTCGCAGTGTGGTGACATCTTTTGCAGATATCTCACTGAATCACACCACGTGGATTGGAAAAGTGAATTATTCAAGTCAGCAACTCTAATAAACTTTTATGCTATATATCAAAGCTCTTCTGTTTGGTCATGACTTAAAGATAAGGTTTTTGATACCGTTCTCTCAAGGCGGATGTTTCCACAGTGGTTGCTGAATAACTCTTGGCACCATCAGGAAAGCCCTTAACAAAACAAAAATTCAGTTCAATGGGAAATGTGATTGAACGACCCTAAACAGAACAGACTGAAACATGACTATACTGACCTGTAGATGAGCCTTCACTGAGTCGCGTATACTAATCACTTTGCCTGCCTTCACTACAGTCTCTGGGAGCTTTCGCAGAAACTGTTCCATAGACAGTTTTTTGCCTAAATGCCACAGAAGATGGATTCAAATCCAAGATGTAAAGTACAATACAGTAGCAGTACATTGTCAAGTCAACAGGTTCAAACCTGGTATCTGACTCTGTTTTGGCACTGTGGAGAGGGTCTGCTCAGATCTGTCCACCAACTGCCTTCTTTCTCCATCTATAGTTTGTCCTCTTCCAGGAAACTCAGACCATGGTCGCCTAACTACAAACTCCTCGTCCCGTCTGTCATGAACCTGTTTGTGTGGTTCAAGAACATTATAACTAATAAACATAGAGTCCTTCCATTAATTTAAGTATATGGGATTTTACACATGCCAAGTAAAAAACTAATGTCTTCTCAACAGGTCACAAGGTTTGGTAAAAGGTATAATGCATGTCTACTGTACACTTGGATCATGTGACACTTAAAGGGATAGTTCACCCAAAAATTTAACTTTTGTCATCTACTCACCCATGTTGTTCCAAACCTGTACGAGTTTCTTTCTTCAGTTGAACACAAAAGATGATATTTTGAAGAATGTTGGTAGCCATTGACTTCCATGGTATTATTTCCTGATTATCAGCATTCTTCATTCTTTTGTGTTCAACAGAAGAAAGGAACTCATACAGGTTTGGAACAACATGAAGGTGAGTGATGAAGTTTTTGGGTGAACTATCCCTTTAAGACTGGCGTAATGATGCTGAAAATTCAGGTTTGTCATCACATTAATAAATAAAATTTTAAAATATCAAAATTCAAAAATCAAATTTTTTACTGTATTTTTGATTGAATAAAATAAATGCAGCCTTGGTGAGCATAATAGACTTTCAAAAACATTTAAAAATCTTACAGACCCAAAATATTAGTGTAGGGTTAGGGGTTTGGTATATCTTTAACCTTATATGAGCAATGGTAATTGTAGTAATGATACTAATCACACCTGTAACGGCACACCATTAGGAAACCTTTCCTTAAGCTCAGAAGGAAAAAACCCATCCATCAAGTCCTGCATGCATTCCTGCAACAACAAGGTAAATCTTACAAGGAACACTCAGTTTGATCATTCATCTAAAGTAAACCGAAGCTAGCTGTAGGAATTGTACAGTATTTCTGTAGTCAAATTTAGTGATGTACTGTAAGTCAAAGGAGGAAAACCACTGAACCTGCGTGGTTGGCTCTTGATAGGAGCGGAATGGACCACTGAACATGACAATGCCGTTTTTGTAGAGCCAAAGAGGTATGGAAGACTTCTGGGTGAGTTTGGCCCCACCGGGAATGGCGGTCACATGGGACTCCCCTTCCCCTGCCACAATGTTCAGATCTTGGATGTTCTGCATGACCAGGTCATAGTTCATTTTGAAACTCTTGCGTATGCAAGTTACTGCTGGAAGTTGGCTGTTAGCGTGCTCGTCATAACCTCCGATCCAGATCATTCCATAATCATTTAGAAACTTCTGTGTGGGCAGAAAAATGCCATTGTGTTGAGCTGCTAATAACTATTTTGTTGCAATTATACAGGAATAACCTGTGTAGTTTTCTGCCTACCATAACATACATTAGTAACAGGTTGAAGAAAACGGCATTATAAACCTCACAACAATCACACAAACTCCTCACCTCCATTTCCAACACTTGGTTTTGAAGCTTGAGGCACAGTTGAACCAATTCTTCATCTTGGTTCTCATTACTTGCAGATTTCTCTGAAGCCAAAGACAAACACATTTGTTTAGACAAGCTTTTATATGACTGGTTAAAATTATTAGCAAAACTAGTACTTAAATGTTAACCCCAAATCATCTATTCAGCCCTGTAATAATGTCCAGATGTTTGACATGTCTCATTTGATTCTTATAACAAAAATAGTAAAACAATGATGAGAATCATATATGAATACATATATATTTTTTAATTAAAATCAGAACAGATTACAATAAATACTTACATTTATTTTATATTATTAAAAACACCATAGAGTACAACAATAAATACTTGAAATTATAGAAATCGCAATTTTAAATAATATATGATTATATTTTTCTCATTACTGTAAGGTGAATTGGGGGATTTAAAAGATATTTAAATCTAGTAATAATGTATTTTCTTTATAGGTTCTTATTGTAATTTGATATTATTGATTTTTTTTTCTATCTTGCTAACTTAATCTTGCTGCAATTTTAACTCCTGTTTGTTTAACACATAATGATTACCTTTTGCCTTTTGCAAAAGATTCAGTTTCTCTTCCAGAACAGCTATTCGTCTTGCCTTGAGCAGGAAGTGTAAGAAAAAGGAAGTGCTGATACAACATGACACATGAAAAATGATATCACTTGTGCACACAGAGACATCTGACATAACACTGATAATTCTAAACACAAACTTGGACACTTAAAATGTACAGCAAAGCAGATTTAGGTGTTTATTCTGTAGGACAGTGAGACCGTAAGAATAAAGCAAGTGTCTTACTTTATGCTCTATATCCACAGCTTGAGTTTTCACCTTTCTCTCAAGCTGACTGATCTTCTGCATCATACTTGACATCAGTTCAAAATCACTCGGTGGAGCTGTGACATTTAGAGAAGATTTAAATGACACCATATTTAAAGTTGTGATGAAGACACATCTACTTTATTTGGTCGATTCAGACATGGTACCTTCTTTTGCCGCCTTCTTTTGCATGACGTTTGATCTTACAGTGGAAAGATTGTTTAGGATGTGTGGCACTGGCTGGTTTTGTGGGAAAATGTTTCGGAATACTTTAGCTTCGTAGTCTGAAACATAAAAATGTATACATGTAAGTGATTTTATATGATCAGATGGTTTATTTCTTGTATTGATGTATTGTGTTCTTTGCATTTAGTATATTTTTATTATATATGGACTGAAACCTGCCATTTGTATAATCTGTAAAGTATGGCATTGGAAAAGCAGTTCAAACTCTTGTGACTCTTGACATTTATCTTGCCATTTCATTTGCTTGTTAGGAGAGATGGGGAAACTGTAAAATGTCTATAAGTCTTACCAGTGTCTGACCTTTCTTTGTATGGCTTTCTTTCCCTAGATCACAAAAACAGATACGACATCTGATTATTTCAAAGATTGTCTGGGTCATTCTTGTAACGCAGAGCATAGTAACTTTAAAAAATGCAATATGATTGTGTTGACATTTAAGAACATCTTTCAATAAAAGGCTACAGCAGACTTTCAAAGAAAAGGAACCTAACATAATTGTCTAATCGAAGTTCATTTAAAATGGTTATATATATATATATATATATATATATATATATATATATATATATATATATGAGAGAGAGAGGGAGAGCTATATATATATATATATATATATATATATATATATATATATATATATATATGACAATATATGTGATAATCAGAGAAAAAGAATGTCTAGAACAGGGGTGGGCAAACTTTTTGGCTCAAGGGCCACACTGGGTTTTAAAAATTTGACAGAGGGCCGGCCCAGTAGCAGATTATGAAGCACAATCTCATGAAAGTGCGTATCTATACCACAAATTTTATTTCTTGTGCCATTTATATGCCAAAAAGGTTTTTTTTTTTTTCTGCGTGCATGCTACACACTGTAAACCCCTTGGTTAGGATTAGGGGTGTGGAGTGCGTGCCTATTACACGCCATAAAGTGCATATCATATGCACGCGAAAACATATTATGCACTACAAATACAATTCGTGGTATTCGCACTTTCATAAGATCGGGCTCAGCAAACAGACAACGTTGTGGCAATGTCTGTGCGAAATTCAACAACTGAGAGATGACATTCTGACAATACATTTTTTATGCTAGATATCCCCCATTTAGTATGTTATGTTTTGATGTTAATTTTTAAAGATGTTAGATAATTATAGCCTATACTTTTTAAATATTGTGTAGCTATCCTTATTATTATTTAATGGCCTAACAGTAAATTAGAAACAAAACATATGCAAGTGTACACTTAGAAGAGTAAAAATTACAGGTTACGTTAATTCAACTTTATTAAAACTGAATGGCAATTTGCACTTCCAAAAGTCATACATTTGTGGAAATAAACAAATATACAAATTTATTTTAAGAATAATAAAATTAAACATAAAAGGCAAAGGCAGATCAGAATATTTAATGAAAAAAAAAACGGGTTCTGTACATGGCAGACAGGGGAGCGTAGTCGAAAGCCGGACGATAAAGGTCGGTAAACGGAATCGTGCAGGATACACAAATCCAGAGGAGCAAAGAAACTAAATAGCAGACAAATCAAAGGAAAAACTAAGGTGTGCAAGCGGTTACCAAACATTTTTTTTCTCATTGAGTTTCCAAAAAAGGAAAAAACATTAACGTGCAACAAGTCTATGCGCTTAAGTTTCTGCAGAGACATTCTCTGGTTTCTGTCTGTTTGGTTTCCATGGTGACGCGTCATTGCTTGTTACGTGACACACACACCGCAGCCACAACAGCGCTGAATGAATGATGATCTGCTTTTATGTCATTTTTCCTTTTTTACATTTGTTAGCTATGGCATGAAATATCTGATATTCTGATTGTCAAATATATGCAACGCAATATATATATAACGCAAAGTATTGCAAGAAAAAAGGCAAAATTAATGCGATCTTAATACAATTTTTTTAAATACTCGACGGGCCGGATTAAACAGCCTAACGGGCCGCATGTGGCCCGCGGGCCGTAGTTTGCCCACCCCTGGTCTAGAATGTCATTTCTAGCGCTGTTGGATTTCCTAAAAAATAATTTAATGTTTTCTAGTGTCAGTGTTTACAGCTTTTTATAAAATATACACATTTATGATTTAGTATTTGTCAGTATTTAACATTCACTATAGGCCTAGTGCATTTTGTCATCACTTACCCATCATCATCATCTCTCTGTATCTCTGGTAGAGGAGCTCGCTTGCTCTTCCTCAGGGTGGACAGCGGTGAGCTCATGTTTCCAAAAACACGAGTTTATTCGGTTCTGAAGATAGAATACAGAAAAGAATCAACAAACAATGTAAAACACAACCCCTCCTAATTCCCAAGAACACGATATTTAGAAAAGCAACACCTTTAACCAATTTGTTTTTGTTTTTTAAGTTACACGCGAATTTCTGTGCTAAACTAAGTTTGTTTTCAGTGCTAGGAAGTTTGTTTGAACAGTTGTCGTTGGAAACGAGAAAGATTCACTTATTCAAATCTCCACTGTGTGGCGCTGCAGATCTGGTAGTTTACTTTAGTTTGAAGAAAATAAATATAGGAATGAACTCCATATATTTAAAAGTTTGAAACAAATAAACACAAATTAAATAAACAAAAACGTGCATTGCTGTTACTGTTACTATTAAAACTCGTTTTCGTTAATTGAAATAAAGCTGAAATAAGGTAATTAAAATAGCCTAATATTAGAGGAAAAACTAAAATTAGAAATTTAGTAAAATTAGAAAATTGGTAGTTGATTTGACAACTAACTGAAAAAATAATATAATATATAAGTTAAGTACTAAAATGACTAAAAATGTAAAAAATCATAAAATTGACAAAATATAAAATTCCTCGTCATATATGTATTATATATATTTTATATATATATTATATATATATATATATATATATATATATACATGTATACATGGGTTTTACATGTATATATATATATATATATACATATATATATATATATATATATATATATATATATATATATATATATATATATATATATATATATATATATATATACACATGTAAAACCGCTATTCACTTAAGGTAACCATAAACAGACAGATTGTTGTTATTATTATTGGACTTTATTTGATTTATGTTGGTTCAATTATTTGTTTTATTGTTTTTTCTGTTTAAATGAAAATAACTTAAAAAAAGAGACAATTAACGTTAGATTCAAAATTCAGAGACAATGAAGCTGTCACGTAGCCTACTTGTTATACTTAGTTATATTATTGGGAGAGGCCATTTACTCCTAGTGCAAATAGTCACCCTTTATACGATTATAATTTATTTCTAAGAACGCACCAATGCCACTATATAAACAACTTTCCTTTACTTGCGATCTATGCTTGCGATCAGCGAGTTGTTGACAGTTCCCAAGTCTCTTTCCGTCGCCCCGCCCCTTTTGCGTGCCCTGCGCGATTACGCCATCAGTGGCCGTCAGGCAGACTCAACGAAAGCACACGGAAGATGCAAAAGAAAAAGGACCCGCTGGTAAGTTTCAAGAAAAGACGTTTTTCCTTTTTCCGTGAGCCATTGCCGGCTTTATAGTGCTCTAAAATACCCACTGCGAGGCTCAGACAAAGCCTTGTTTGTTTAGACGTTACTCCACACTACGCTGTGTGTGAATGTATGCCATGAAACACAGCTAAAACATAATTAGAAGCCCGCTGGTGTGATTTAAACATTAGCAGAAAGCATGCTGTCGCCGCTCGCGCTCGGCGAGCAACCGTCATTCAAATTGACGGCTTCAACGGAAAGCAACGTACACAGGCTAGAATAGCGACGGGAGAAGGTTTAAGGTCAGCCGTCATGTGCTGGGCTGTCAGTGTCCTACCAAAATAACCAGTTAACGTTAACCGTCTCGCGTGACATGTATTAGTGTTATAAATGAAATCAGTAGGATGCTCTTAAGCGCATTTCCGGCTGAGGACGCTTGAAACTTTAGTTGAGAGTGAGAACAAGTGATACATCCAGCCAAAGAGTAGGAATTGAATTGGTTTATTTTGGTCGTATGTAATACATATATTTGTAGTAGAGCATTGAAAAAATATAGGTTTTAGCGGTTTTATCTGACATACAGTCGCGCGCACTTTATAGTTACATCCTGTCAAACGTGTCCTGATTTTTCAGCTGTTATCTAACGTTACAGCTATATCTGCACCTAAACAAACAGGGCAGGAACTATTGTATTATTTCGAGAAATAGGCCTCAGAGTAACCAAATAAGCATCACATGAGTAGTTAAACTGCACCCCAGCCAACCTGCTGTCGTTCTCTGGCTAATGCAGTGTTTAAAGTCCATTGCCACTGTGTGGTGTGTTTGACTAGAGGCTTTTACAAGCACCAATGACAAAAACTCCAGTTCATCGTGCTCTGGCAGAGGGAATGCAATGCATTCATGTAGGCTGTCTCTCAAAACTTAGTTAGATGCCTGCTAGACAGCATGTTTAGGCATTGTAGGCAAGTTCAAGATTCTTAAACACTTGATCAGATAAAATGACCGAAGTCATGGAGGTTTTTCTCGCAGTTATTGCGTGCTATAGGTGTCGTTGTAATTTGCAGACGTACATGTTGCAATAGTATGTCCATTATGATCTGTAGCATTGTTGCCACAGACTCGTCACGTTAGACTGTCAACATATTTCTGCGTTTTCTGATGTGCTTGCAAGTGTAACAGAAAACCAGTCGAGTGTCACGTGACTAGTAGGCAATAATAGAGCACAACAATAGGTTTCTGGAAGTGAAAACCCCTTTTCTTTATATCTATAGAGAGAGATTGGTTTTTAACAACAACATAAAATGAACACACCTTATGTGCAGATTGAGATTTGGACTTAACATTTAGGCCTGTGTAGATTCAATGTAATATTGGGATTTTTGTACTCAAATTGCATCAATTCTTTGTGTCTCAAAAATGCGAATTGAACAAAAGTGAAGTGAACCAGGTTCGTTTGAAGTTTATTCTCTCCGTTTCACACAAGTTTTAATAAGAAACCTGCAGTTATGTCGCTGGTTAATTGTGACAAATTGTATTATGCATGTGTTGCAGTGTGTATTGTATTGTTTTTGCTTTAAATTAGGTTTGTAATTTTGTGATTCATCTCAGAACTTTTTTTTTTAAGTCCCTGTGGAGACATTGAATAGGGCAAGTACTTACATAACCGTGGATTCTTAAAAGCGGGCGGTCAGTGTTGCGCTCTACACCCTGAAGTAATACACAATAGTTCTGTGCAATGCTGATCATTACAGTATGATGTGTTTGTGTATGATTGAGGAGGTGAGGGAGAGTTTAGTGGGTGTCTGACCGGTCACCTTTTGGATGATGATGAGTAAGGTATCTGTTTGCTCTTTCCATGTGTGTGTTATGGGATTTGCGTGTGTGAAGAAGACAGCCTCATTCCACTGGATTTCCCTCTCTGCCGCTGCCCTGTCCTCTGTTTCTCTCTGTTTTTCACAGCACTTGTGGACTGACATCTCTCTGCTATCTAATAGTTCCAGAGAGTCTCTGCCTGTAGGCACTGTCAGGACAGCCAGGAGGAAGATTATAAACTGCTTTCTGTCCCAGCAGCCCCTGCTCCATCTATATATAACTATGCAGTGCATTTAACTTGTGAAGCTCCCATTAGCTTTAGGAGACAGATTGAAGATTGAGAAAATTCTGGAAGTGTGAGGTGTTTTTTGTCGCTGTTTGTTTTATACCCTGAAGGCCCTTTCACACCGGATGCGTAACGAAAAAGCGAAATAGTTTGTGTGCGAATAGTTTGCGTCAAAACCATTCACATCAGCTGCGACGCGAATTTGCGACGTCTGTGACGTTCAGAGAGCTTCAACATTCCAAAACTTTCGCGCGAATCGCGCCAACAGCTGAGAAAACATGGACACTTCATCATCATCATCATCATCATCATCATCATCATCATCATCCAGTCATAGTCATAACATCCAGTGAAGACGAGCTTTTCATTTTCTTTAAAAGACAGAAAAGAAGGTTTTGGGTGCACCTAATCTTAAAGAACAGAAAGTCTGAAGGGGAGTATGCTAATGTGCACAGTTTTTTTTGCGTCTTCAACTAAACATAGTGGGTTTTGTAATGTCACTACACATTACATGTAACACACGAAGTAAGTAAGTTAAAATCATTCGACTAGAAACTGTAGATATCACACAAAGAATGTATAGTATACTAAAAGCAGCCCTAAATAGTCTCACTACATTTTGTTACAAGTTCAAAGTAAACACGGTCTCTGTCTCTATCTTTGACGATAATAGTGTTAGCTTTCTATCCCAAATGTAGTTTGGCCTGCTAGCCTGCACAGCACTATACGACGACTAAAACTATCACACAACATACTCACAGTCGTGATAACCGAGTTGGTTGGCAATGTTACGCCAGTCTTTCAAATCGTTGTCCTTGTAGTATATGATTGGCTGAAGCCGTTTCTGTCGCCGCAAAAGTAAAAAAAAAAATCGTCATCGAAGCGAAAAAAACAAGTCGTTTTTTCGCCGCAGCACATTTGCGTTCGGTGTGGAAGCACTCATTACACAAACAGCTGATCAAAAAATAAAACCATCGTGCGAATTATTCGTGTGTCAAAATCGCGTCCAGTGTGAAAGGGCCTTAAAGTGTAAATTGCAGGTTAAATTTTTCACGAAGGTAATGCAATGTGTTTATTAAACATAAAGATAAGAACCGCCCACCATTGTTTTTTATACCAAAATGCTATATATAATATGAAAAGTTGGCACTTTTAACAGTGGTTTTAACCGCTCCCGCTCCCTTCCACTAGATGGGGCGTGACGTCATAAGAGGAACTCACTAGTAGAGTTACCAGCATAGTCATAGCTATAGATGCCTTACATAAATACAGAAAAGTTGTTTGTATGTTTTATTTGATAAAAAAATTATGGATAAAATAACTCAACTGTAAACATACTCGTGTGTGCTGACTTCAAAGGGACCGTGATCCTGCCTGAAATGAGAATAAGCTATTCGCAAAACAAACGGGTTCAGGCACGTCAGATCAGCCGGTCGCAGGTTGAGCTGTTCCACTAAACAAAACGCGTTCACCTCACGGCAGCACACACTCTCCACTGCTGATAGCCCACACAAACACAGTGATGGGGACATCGATCTCTCTTTTTCTTTTCTGACAATAAACCTCGCTAATTAAATCGTGAGAAATAGCGTGGATTGAGGAAGTGTATTACATGACGTTTGAGGCGTCGATGAGACTAGCGGTGCCTGTGCAGTGTGTGCATCTCTACAGCTAAATAGTAAATAATTGTAAGTAATGTCTTCAGTCGTTGTCCCTCCTTGCTATTCTACATGACGGCAAACTTTTGAAAAGACTGGCTTGTTCCCTTATATTATCCGTGTTAAGTTTGCAGCAGGCTAGCCTAGACTAGCTCTAACGTAGCTAACTTTACTCGCCAACACATGGCCAACCCTCCACTCATTCTCCTCACACCAAGCATTAATAAATCTTTGAGTGCCATGGGTCCTGGCAATTTCCTCCCCTCTCTCACGTCTGACCGGTTAAAAAATCTAGGGCTGTGGTCCATAAAGAATTTGATGGTTTCCCACATCCTCAGTCGTTCTCCAAATAGCCATAATACAGTAGGAATCTAGCAGAGTATGGGTTGTGAGTTCCTCTTATGACGTCATCACCAGTTACTGAAAAAACACGCTACCTTTGAAGAAACCCCAATAAATGTTATTTTAACGCATTTTAAGACAGAAATAATTAAATATATACATATAGAGCACTTTAATCTACACATTAATTGGCTGTGGTGGTTAACCTGCAACTTACACTTTAAGGCCCCGATCACACCTTGCGCGTTTTTCAGGTTCTAAAACGCGAGGCACACAGCACTGTCAGTCGGCCCCAATCACACAGAACTGGCAGTGCGCTGCGTTTTTTATGTTGCTAATCAACCACAGAGTCAGCTGTCCTGTCAGTCTAATCGCGAGCGCTCTAAAAAAACGCAATGACGTCGGGCGCTTTTTCCGCTTGAAGTTGTGTTTTTTTTTTTCAACTGCAAAAATGTGAGGCGCACAGGCCGTGTGTCCTGTCCACCAAAGCGTTTTTTCACGCGGCCGGCATATTTTTTCAATTGTTTTCAATGGGAGCGCCGCGTTTTTAAAATGCCATGAGCGTAACGAGGTGCTGAGCGTTTTTTTCACGCTGAACTGCTGAGCGCTCTGCGTTTTTTACAGGTCGCCGAAAGTTGAAGAATTTTCAACTTTGGGTAAAACGCATAGACAGTAAAAGAAATGGACACAGCGACCCCATTGGATTCAACGGAGAAAAGTTAAGTCAATTAGAAGCACTCACTTCCTGATGGTCGAGCGTACTGCGCAGACTCAAACTGAGCTTGGCGATGTAGATGTGACGTGAGCAACCCGTCTGTCTTCTAGTAGCTGGCCAAGAGAAATCTGAATCATTCCCTTCCGAATCTTGCAGAGACGGAGAGTGTGATTAGGAGGTGTCCATGAGCTAGGAGCAGGAGAAACTTGCTAAGTATTCTGATTAATTATTTTGTCATTTTGCCTCCACGTCCTCCCGATTGCCCGCGAGCTTCTCCTCCTGTCCATACGGGAATTTCTCTACTGTGCGACAGAGAGTCGAGTGGTTATGATGCAATCGTTAGCCTATTTTTAGAAAAACTGCTTCTACGGGGCCATAACGTAAGATACAAGGTAATGGAGCCTTTTATACATTTTCGTGTTTCTTTAGAAATAAATAATTGACAAATGGAGTCTTTAAACGCCTCAGATGTAAAGTTATTCGCTGTCAAATTGAGGCCAAAATGAATGGGAGTCAATGGAATGCTTAACAGCAGGTGAGGGTCTGCTAATCAATGGCGGCGCCCGGGGAAGCTTCAGTGTTTTATGAAACACTGCCCCCCTGGTAAAACGCAGCGCTCATCACTGTCACTTTTTACCCAACTGTCCAATCACAGTGGAGGAGGGGCGGGACTAATACCACACCGACCAACCGCCACATTCTGCTTGTACAACGTCAACAGATGACTACAACAAGCGTAATAACGGGACAACATCATTTAAAACAAGAGCCAGAGAAAATACATTACATTGTATCGACATTTTAATATAGAATCATGAATGTATTTTCACAGGTGTGATCGGGGCCTAACCCAGTCTTGTTCAGAAATGCACAATTTTAAGGAAATGCAACAACAAATTCAGAACAAAAGTTTTTGTGAAATTAATTAGGAAGTAAGGCAGTTGGTAGCATGTGTTTCAGTATGACATTGTGATGCAATCCTGAAAGTTTTAGTTTGGTATTTTCACAAGTGGAATCAATCTTTCTATTTTCCCACCGCTGAGCAGCCAGTGCTGGGATATTTGGTCCCTTGTTTACCTTGGTTTTGGAGAAAAAAAGATTTTCTTTCTCTGTGGGAAGCTCTGTTCTTGTTTCAACAACACTCTTCTCAGAGAAGACTCTCAAAGATGACAATAGTGCTTTTTGTTTTTCACTGAACTGTATGATCTCTGAGCCTGGACTTATTCCATTGTAAATGATAATCTTTTATTTGTTCTTATGCTGGATTTGTATCCTAAATCCGCTTTGTAATTAAGGAATCAAGGTTTACTCCTTTTAATTTGGTCACTAACACACCGAATAGACATCATCTCATCTTATTAGTTGTGCTTAATAGGGCATTATAAGCACTGTTCATAACTTCATACTTATTAGTAGGGCTGTGGCAATAATATCATATCACATGTTTTTTTCTTATAATATTCCACCAATACTTAAAGATAGCTCACTCAAAATGTCATTCCAAACCTTTTACTTTTTCATCTTTGAAACACATAATAAAATATTTTTTGATGACAACTAAGTTCCATTATACGGATGAAAAATACTGAGACATTTCAAAAAATATCTTGGAATAATAAGGCCATATTTACACATAGCCGGGTATTTAGAGAAACAAATATTTCCCCCCTCTCCGTTTTCAATAATAACATTGTGCACACAATATCGTTCTCAAAAAACTATGCCAAACCTATGGGCGGCAGTGTAGGGAGAAAGATAAAGCCATGCAAGCCAATCAGAACTGTAAACATAGGGTGCTCACATGACGTTAAGCATTTTCTGGCGCATAATGTGACGTTTGAGAACCTAAAACCCCGTTTCTTGACACGGCAACACATAACCGGCGTTATCAGAAATCTCCACTTTGGCCGGAGTTTTTTAGAAATAATTGTTTTCTGTGATAAAAACAGGGTTTTCGTGTAAAGGAAAAGGTTCGAGAGGCCAAACCGCAGGGAAATATCTGCATCTTCCCTTCGTGTAAACGGGGCCCTAAGAAGAATAACTACTGTAACAAATTTAGCTGTTGCTCATTGTTAGATGATGTTAGTTAATGCAATAACTAAAGTTATTGTTACAGCAATAAGCAATAAAGTTACAGCACAGAAAATATCTAAGGTACAGTCTGTAGGTGTTCACGATGTTGGTACATTTTTTTTTATTATTTATTCATAGTATTGAAAACATTTTGAATGTTCTGTGTATCGCCCAACCCGACTTCTGTTCAGCTTTGTACATGGTAAGAGAGAAATTAATTGTGTTGTTGTTCTCTCTCTCTCTCTCTCTCTCTCTCTCTCTCTCTCTCTCTCTCTCTCTCTCTCTCTCTCTCTCTCTCTCTCTCTCTCGATCTCTATATCTTTCTCTCTCTCTCTCTCGCTCGCTCTCTTACTCTCTCTCTGTGTCTCTTACTCTAATAGATACGTGTACAACACTTTTTTCACAAACAGAAGGACTGAAATGCACTGAGAAACAATGCAGACTGACCTACAACACAACATAACATAACAACACAAAGCAAAGGAATAAAGGTCTCCCCTCCCCTTGAATTTTGACTATCAAATGTCCAAGAATTTCCATAGACTGGTGAAAATCAAAGAAATAGAGGTGTGGCTATTCAAAGACAATTTCGTGCGTATTTGTGTTCTGGTTTGTTTAGGAGCATTGTGTAAGGCTCAACTTGTCAGATGGAGGTTTGTTAAGGGCATGGCGGGGGCTTGGCGCTGGGGTGTTTTAGTGAACTGCATTTTTCCGTCGTCTTTTTGTGTACTAAGCATTTCTTAACAGATTCTTTTCATACCACATACGTAAGCTCCTACCCTAGAACAGTTGGAAAAGGTGAAGAGAGGTTGATGGGAGAGGGTGCAGTTTCAACTCCGTGGAGGCTCTGCTAGAGTGAATGTGACCTTGTGCCTCTCAGCGGCCTGCAGACGATCAGTCTCGATCATCTAATGGAGAACCCTGAGAGAGCAGTTTGTTCTGTGTCTGTATGGCCTTGAACCTGCGCTTGGCCCAATTCTGTCAGAGGGAGAACCAGGCACAGTTTGTAATTGAGACCCAGATCGGGGGCCCGGGAGATGCACAAACAATTAAAGCTTGATTTATTTATTTATTTATTTATTTTAGATGTGTGTCGCCAGCTAAGTGAGAAGATAAATGGTTGATCTTGCTTTCGATATCACAATTGTTAGTAACTTATTTAGAGTTTTACTATTAAAACATGATGTAAATGTAGAGGAAATGTAGTTTTTTTTTTTTTGAGCTTCTGTTTCCATTCAAAGAAAGTGGATGGACAAAATGGACCAGAAAAGTAGTCCATATACAACAACTGCATGAGTATTTCTAGTCCTCTGAAACTACACATTTGCTGTGCGCAAAGAACCATCTATTTTGCATTTGTTTTCAAACTCACCTGCATTACAAATTACAAAAGATGCAAGAATCAATGGTGTTTAATGACGTCAAACCTGGCATGATGCTTCTTAATTGTCTTTTTTTATTATTGAACTAGGGCTGGGAAAAAAATCGATTTGATTTAAAAATCGAGTTGGTAGGTCAAATCGATTCATATTTTCAAAAAATCGATTTTTTAGATTTTTTTTCCTCCCCCTCTTCAGTATAGCGTACAATACATACATTTTGCATTCCCAAATCTTCATTCAGAGTTTCCGTAGCACGCTCCCTGCGGCGCAGCCCTCGATGCTTCACGACTAGCATGTTTAATTTTTTAACGGTCCTCCACGACGACGACGGCGCGCGAGTGAGTGAGTGAGTGAGGGAGAGTGTGTGTTCGCGAGTGAGTGTGTGTGACTGTGTGTGTGTGTGTGTGTGTGCGCGCGAGAGTGAGTGAGTGAGTGTGTGTGCGTGTGTGTGTGTGTGTGTGAGTGAGTGAGAGTGAGAGAGATAGTGCGTGTATGTGTGCGAGTGTGTGGATGTGTGTGTGTGTGTGTAGGCTATATGAGTGAGCTTGTGTATGTGCGAGTGAATGAGTGTGTGTGAGACAGCTCGCGATGACTGGTCGGAAAACAACGTGTAGTCTGACATGTTTCTTGTCCACGACGTGACAAGATTTTTAGGAGTCAAAATCGTGTAATCTGACAGTGACTATTGTAACAGACAAAAAAAAAAATCGATTCGAATCGTAAATCGAGTTTTTTATTAAAAAATCGCAGATTTTTTTTAGAGGGAAAAATCGCCCAGCTCTATATTGAACACAAGCGTGAATATAATTTAAGAACTCTACCATAGCTCATCAGTTAATTAATAATCTAGTTTTCATTTTTTGAAAGAAATTAATACTTATATTCAGCAAGGGACACATTAAATTGATCAAAATTGACAAACTGATATTTCAGAGGTGTATAATAATGTCAAATAAATGTTGTTCTTTTTATGTATTAACCACAAAAATATTAAGCCACACAACTGTTTCACAGAAATGTTTCTTGAACAGTAAATCAACATTTTAGAATGATTTCTGTGACACTGAAGACTGGAGTAATGATGCTGAAAATTCAGCTGTGCCATCACAAGAATAAATTACACTTTAAAATATATTTAAGAAGCAAACAGTTTTTTTAAATTGGGATAATATTTCGCAATATAAGTTTTTAAATTTTTTTTTAATCAAATAAATGCAGCCTCGGTGAGCATAAGAGACTTATTAAAAAAAAAAAAAAAAATCGTACCGACCCTAAACTTTTTTTCACATTATTTTTTGGGGACTGGTTAGACAAATAAACACTGATACCTATTTTTTTAACATGTAAAATATATTTACATTGTGCATAAACTTTATTTTGGAATAAATAAATCAAACTGCTATGCATTTTATACCGTTATTTGCATGGTACAAAAATGTACCACGGTACAGTACCATCTAGAGCTGTCACTAAGGATTATTTAGGCTAAGTAATCAAGTAATCGGTCAGTTATTTTGATGAATAATCGGTTTAATAAAAAGTTTCAAATAAAGTTTCAAAAGCAAGTAATCATATGGGTTTATTGGCCAACACTCTTAAAATCCACAATGTAATATGTAATATAAACAGTCAACTTATGTACATTACGTATTATAACAAATACCTACAGAGGGTGCCAACGGCCTGGTGATTGTTGTTTTTACACATTCAGCATGATCAAATCGTTGTTTAATATTGGGCAACAATCATTTAATTCAAATGTCCACTTAATCTTTAATATTTGGCCACTTTACGATGCTGCAGCCACTGTAATTTCTTGAACAAGAACATGTGGACATCAAAACATGCAATATAGCATATTTAGAAACATTGATGTATTCTCCTGTGTTGGCTTAGGTGTATAAATGATTTATGTTACAAATCCAGTGAAATGGCACACGTTGCATTCCCAGATGAACGTTATAAGCAACACTAACTTGCAGCATATGCAGAAATGGAGTACCGCACTTCACCCAGAAACCCGCTGCGCATAGATTTATTTAACTGAATAACTTGGGATTTCACAATAGCACTATGCTATGTTATGATTTTAAATGGTTTTAATATATCATGCAGCCTAATAATGCGGTTCATGGATTCTCATCTGTGGAATGCACCATTTGTGGTATTTTGCTTTTAAAAACTTTTAAAAATGTAGTACTTGAATTAAATCGAGGAATCATGACATCCCTAGGACCATCATTTTGCAAATTGACCCGGATAGCTCAGATAGCATTTATTCATTAGTTTAAAGAGTCTGTTCAGAGAGAGGTGAGAACAAGGGATTGGTTCATCCAGGTTTAAGCTCTTGCCACTCTTGATTATGGGAATCCGCTCAGGCTCAGACTCACTAGATCTTCAGTAAGATACGTTTAGCTTTACGCTGGAACTGCTGAGTGAAAGTGCAGGAAGAATGATGTGTAACACTTCAAGATGCTAAGCTGATGTATAAGTCGCTGTACGATTCATGCTGGATTTGATGCTTAACATGATACGGACTGTAAAAGGTAGCCCTGATTTTCTATTTCTTTCAAGATATCTTCTCCGTCGCCTTCTCTTTGTTGTCATTTAGAAGGGCATCACTCTGAATGATACCTGCCAATGACATTTACATTTATTCATTTAGCGGATGCTTTTATCCAAACGCGACTTACAAGGACATCCTTCCTGAGGGGAGCTCTCTTAAAAGGACATTCTCAGAGTGTTTAGAATGGGCTCTGAGCAAATTGTCTGTCTGGTCTCTTTTGCAGCCGTGTCCTGAAATCTAGTCACAGCAAGATTTTGTTTCGATTTGCATGTTGTGCCTAAAAATGTAAACACCCATCTGGGTTGTTTTGTTCTTTCCACTGTAACCTAGTTTGTTTAAAACATAGCACTCTAATATAAACTCTTTGAACATTTAACCTTGGGTAGTTCCGAATGACCCAAGAATATATCTACATTTCATTAACTTTACTTCTGTTCATCTACCTATCACAAGTTATAGCAAGCGTAAATAATTGGTCAAAGGGAAGCTGAAACTTCCTGAACTTAGAAAAAAACAAACTGGCAGAGAATGTAGTTTGACCCTGGCCACTACTAAAATTACAATTGCTCATACTTGACAAGTCAAAGAGTGTTGTCTTTCAAGCAATCCACAAATGCTATAGATTTATATTACCGTTCAAATTTTGGGGTTGGTAAGATGTCTTTGTTTTTTAAAGTAGTCTCTTCTGCTCACCAAGGGTGCATATATTTGAATATTTAAAAGTATAATATAATATAAAAATTACAAACATACTGATCCCAATCTTCTAAACTAATATTGAACGAGGAATGATGGTGCTGACTTAATTAAGTAACCAGCCAGAACACTTTAGCGACCAAGTTTTGCATAGGCAAGTGTTGCTCGTGTTTTCATCAGAATATTTGAAAATCTATTATATTTATCCTGTCTGCTTGTTGTTTACTGATACTGAATCACCCTTTGTATGTTTGTTTGTGAGTTTGAGTGGCAGATGGTGTTGAAAAAAAGATTCTGGTTAGTTGACCAGATCAATATGCAGCAAAGCAAATAGGATAGGATGTTGCAAGGATGTTCATAATGCTCTTTGTGAGGCTGAACCTGATGTTCATGGCTATCTAGATTTTAATGTCATTCTCTTCCCTAATGCGCTCCAGTCCATCTGTTGGGCTCCATTATTGCTGTCGGACGATCTTTCTCCAGTCAGACTGAGGCACAGCTGTGGCTTGCTTTAATGGTGCTTTTTGTAGCTGAAAGCCTATGCAATTTGAGAAAGATTCAGATGATTTTTACTTCCGTCCTATGCCTGGTTGGTCTGGTCAAAATAGTCCATGTGTTTTGCCTAGATTTTTTTTTATGGTTTCCATGTGCAGCACTGAAGGGGTCAAAGTGTCTGGTCCTGTAATCCTTTTGTACATTGCACTCACATTTTTTTGAGGAGAGATTAGTTATGATGACATTTTTTCTTTGAGGGTTATCAGTTGTTAACATGTTAACATCCTCCTCTGTTGATGTTGTGTTTTAATCTGTTTAAATTAATTTATTTTTGTTTTGCTTTTTTCAGCTTGCCGAGTATCAACCCCACTGTGAAAATGAGACCATGGTTCCAGTACTGACTTCAAAAAAAGCCAGTGAACTACCTGTGAACGAGGCTGCCTGTACACTGCAGGTATATTCATGTCACACATTATTTGGTCTTTTCTTAAAAAGGGACTAAATGTATTAAACTGTTCATTTGTTTTTAATTATTTGCAATTAGATATTTCATTTTTTGACAGCTCTAATAGCTGCACAAGTTAACAAAAAGCAACTCCCTGCAATTATGCTATTCATTCAACATTATTTAAAGGTCCCGTATTATGCCCCTTTTCACAAGATGTAAAATAAGTCTCTGATGTCCCCAGAGTGTGTATGTGAAGTTTCAGCTCAAAATACCCAACAGATCATTTTTTACAGCATTTTTAAATTGTCATTTTTTGGGGCTCAGAAAAACGCGCTGTTTTAGTGTGTGCCCTTTAAATGCAAATAAGCTGCTGCTGGACGGCACAGGGGGCGGAGCTTCATGAGCTCGCGCACAGTCTCTCAGGACAATTTCATCTCATGGAATGATGATAATATCAGAAACTCTCAGTAACGGTATTCATTTCGAGTCGGACAATAATGCCTACAGAGTCAGAGTGCTGTATAGAGATGAAACGGGTATAGTTTAGTAGTTTAATTACGGTTATTATAACGTATTTGTCATCTGCTTGTATGTATCCATTATTTATTAATAGCCTACAAGTCTGCTGTCTGAATGATGATCAAACATACTGATGAGTTTAATAAAGTTTATTGTACATCACACAAAAGATGAAGCGTCAGTTTTACTTCAGAAAATCAACGTAAGAGCTGAGTAAACACAGTAAGTTATTAGAAGTGCGCAAGTACATAAACAAATTTCGGTAGAGTTGAGGGAGCATTCCTGTGGGCGGAGGTTAGTCAAAAAACTGTTTTAATGACGTCATTAAAGAAGGAAGTAGAGGGATGTAGTCCAAACGGGCCGTTCAATGTAGTCGACTTATGTTAAATAAAATATCTCGCTTGGCATTGAACTTTGAGCTTTATCATTTTACAGATATTATTTATACTCTAACAACAACATTACACACTAACTAAAGTTTGAAACATGGGATCACGAAGAACGGGACCTTTAATTATATAATTATCAGAGAAAATGTAATTGTGCTACAGAATTGTTGAATGAATTCTTTGTTTGACTTTACACATTCAAGATTGTTGATTATGAAAGAGACTATAAAAAAGGGTTTGTTGACCATATTACTGTTGCATATCTCTTCCATGCCACATTTTGAACTATTAATGGTGGTTTGGACTGTTTCTATGCAGTCTAATAAAATGCCCAAGTAGGGCTGGGCAATAAAACAGTATCAGTATTTATCGGCGGTACACCATTGTCGGTAACGATCTAAAAAAAAATTCGATATAGCAAGTAGAGCCCGACCGATATATCGGCGGGCCGATATTATCGGCCGATATTAGGCATTTTCCAAACTATCGGTATTGGCATTTATAATGGCCGATAAATGAATATTTAAAAAATAAAATAAAAGCAGCTAGGGCTGGACCCGAATATTCGTTCGGTGGGTTGGTATTCGATTTGAAAATTTGACATTGGAATATTCAGGGGTTTTTTTTTTGCACACCTGGGATCCCCCGCGAAATGGTTCTCATTCGCGCTTGAATAAGGCCGGCGACACACTGGCTGCTGGCGTGAGCGTCTCAGCTGCGTGGCGTGTCCGTTTTTATTTCGGCTCCCATGTTAACAGGTTGGAGTTTGCACACTGCCTGTGTGAGACACGCGTCTCAGATGCGGCTCGAGCCACGCGGAAAACGCGTGCATGCTAGAAATAGAACCGACGCCGTGTTCCAGCAACTGGACTGTTCTCTGGCTAGAGCGCAGAACAGCGGAGTTTGTATGGACCGAAGTGCATGCCTGAGCTTGTGTTTTGGGTTAAGCTGCGTTGCTTTGACATTGTGGAAAATATAATAATAGTAGAAACAAAATGTATTAGCCTTTTTACCCTTATTATCAATCTAAATTAATCTAGTTTTTAATTTAACTTAATTTCGTTTTTCTTTATTTAAATTTCGTTTTTCTTTATTTAAATTTCGTTTTTTCTTTATTTAAATTTCGTTTTTCTTTATTTAAATTTCGTTTTTTCTTTATTTAAATTTCGTTTTTCTTTATTTAAATTTCGTTTTTTCTTTATTTATATTTCGTTTTCCTTTTTTTAAATTTCGTTTTTCTTTATTTAAATTTCGTTTCTCTTTATTTATATCTACCCTTTACTGTGTCAGTAATTTGTTAGTCAGAAAAATATTAGACTACCTTAAAAGTATTGCTTAATTTAACAAACGTGTGCGTTTTATATCACTGCAGTGTCCGTTCTCGGAGCATAAGCCCTGCCGGCGTGAGGTGCGCCGCTTCCCGCTCGCGCTGTTCTGTAGTTTACTAAAAGTTTATTAATTCTGAACGTGCGGCATCTCGCGTGTCCATCTATAGGCTATTGCACCAAATGCGACACTACACTCCCTTGTGAAGTCGATTGGATGAACGGTTCTCGAAATAATCAAAATGCAAATGGACATTTGACAGACGCTTTTATCAAAAGCGACTTACATTGCATTTCAAGGTACACATTTACAATCTTAAGTTCTTGCTTTGAACCCTTGAATACACACACACACGGAATGACCTTTGTCTTGTTTAATAATAATACAAATGATGATTATAATAATATCATCATCATTGATTTTTTTTAATTATTACTGTCAATATTAATAATAATAGTTGATATTTATTTTATTTTTTTCAAAGGTTGTTTTCATATCTTAAGTTTGTATTTTTATATATTATATTTATCAGAACTTTTCATGTTTTGTTACACGTTTCTGGATTTTTTAAAAATATATATATATATATCGGCCGATATATCGGAATATTGGATTTTTAAATCACCAAATATTTGTATCGGTATCGGCCTTAAAAATCCTTTATCGGTCAGGCTCTAATAGCAAGTGCTCGATATTTTCATTAAAATGCACGCACATCGCCCGTAGATCTTAAGGGCCGTTTACATATCGCATCTAACATAGCGCGGATGTGCCGCCTTCTCCTCATTTCCAAAGGCTTGCGCTCCCGTGGCGTCTGTCGTTGCTATGCAACCATGAACTGCGCTCTCCACATCATGTTGAATTAACGTTCAGTGAGTGTTTCAGCTTGTGAAAGACGTCAATAAAACCGCTTGTAAACAATGTCACGAAATGTTACATTTACCTCAGAAAAGTCATTTAATAGCCATACACTCGTTAGTCAGCTAGATAATGAACTCTAGAGAGTAGCATTTTGCTAATATTATATGCACTGTATACACATTCATTGTATTTTATTTAGTGCTGCACGATTAATCGTATCGCAATCGCGATGTCAAGCCTACGCGATTATATGACGCAAAATGCGATTTTATATTAAATAAACAAATTAGCGCTGTTAACGCACTTATTAATGCAAATGCTTTTAAACCATTCATGCGCGATAATACATAAAAGAACGAGCTGCCTGTGAATGTCCTCCACACACACACAGAAAGACTCGCACTAATATGCGTGCGCACAAAACAGCATGACAGAATACAGTTCTCTTTCGAACTTGAACGAACAATAACACACACAATTATGCCAAAATGTCTTTTTGTCGAGTGTCTTCATAATAGGGGTGTAACGATACACCAATGCCATGGTTCGGTTCATATCACGGTTTTGGAGCCACGGTTCGGTTCGGTTCGGTTCTGTTTGCTGTGGGGGCAGAGTTCATGGCAGGGAACCAGCAATAATAACACTAGATTAGCTTTTAACTTAATAAAAACAACAACAAAAATAATTTAACTTATTAACTTTAACTTTATTAACTTAACTTTATACAGTGGCTTCACGTTTTCTTTAGAGCAGTTAGCACACCTGAGTTAACTAAAATGAAATAAATGCCTCCACTGACTAGTCAGAAATAAACTGCACACCTGAGTAGGGTTGCCAACTTCAGAAAAGTCAAATGCAGGACAATCATGGTTCTTTATAGGAAAACAAGGGACCCTCAAAATATTTGTACTGTATCGCACAATGTACATCATTTCAGTGTCTGCAGACAGTTAAGTATGTTTAAAAGGTTATCAGACAAACACATTTGTATTGCTTAACCTATTTATGTAGGTTACAATTTAATTCCAAAAATAATTGTAATGTCATACAAACAAAATGTCACATTACAAACAAACCACCATTCAAAATAACAGCATTTATCTGAAATAGAAAGCTTTTTTAACATTATACATAGGCCTACAGTTCAAAAGTTTGAGGTTAGTAAGATTTTTTTTTTGGGAAAGAAATTAAAGAAAGTAATTGACTACTTTTATTCAGCAAGGATGCTTTACATTAATCAAAAGTGACAGTACATTTATAGTGTTACACAAGCTTTCTATTTCAAATAAATCTCTTAAGATCTTTATACATTCTTCAAAGAATCCTGGGGCAAAAAAACAAAACAGTTTTAAACATTAATAAAAATCAGAAATGTTTTGTGAACATATTATTCGCTCAGGTAGATCACATGTTTTCTTGCGTGGCTGGAATGTTGAACAATAATCACATTGTTTGCATTCGCCAAAATTGATTTGCCGAAATCAAAACGTGGACAGTGAAAAGGAATTACCGTTAGCGCGAGAGCGGCGAGACGAGTCCGGCTTGAAGCGGAAGCGACGAGACGGCAGAGGATTATGTTCGCAAAACAAACAATGATTTGTCTCAAAACGATGATTAAAAAAAGCTGTGATATGTCATCATATTGGATGATGACAGGTGTCGGTGATCATTCTCAAGTGTCGTGATAAGCACTGCTGCTGCTGTTGCTGTTGTATCAGTCAGTGGTTGTGACCGGAGGGTCTTCAATCTCAATATGCCGCGGAGTTGCCATCCTGAAGTGCGTATGTAAACTCCCGAGCGTGATCGATCACCCAAATCACTTGACATACACTTTATTTAGTAAATAATATTATAATAATATTTAGTAAAACTACAGCTCTTATTAGTTGTTAAAAGTGTACTCATTAATAACTATTTAATCAAATGTCAAGGAAGAAAAAAATATTTTTGTGACAAAGTGATGTGAGAGTTGGGCCGGGGCAGCAGGGGGCGGGGCGCGTTCGGTTCGACATGAGAGTATCGCGGTTCGAACCGTGGCTGTTGTATCGCGGTTTTTCGGTTCGGTATGAATATCGTTACACCCCTACTTCATAACATAAGAGTAGTCTTATGATGAACATGAAGAGTTGTGATGACTCGTGAAAGAATGAGGCGCGTGTGAGATCCGCATCTCTGAAAGCGGCTGGTCTTAAAGGGATAGTACACAGTAGCCACTAATTACATCTGTCGCTAAAGTTATTCTATTTTTTTTGTTTGTTTTTTTTTGCTTTTTTTTATTGTTTTTCTTTACCCCTGACATGTATGGTTATATGTACTCTTGTATGTAAATTATGTTTTGTTCTTGTTAAAATGCAATCAAAAAAAAAAAAAATCTGTCGCTAAAGTTAATCAAAGAACCAAGCGAACAGAGAAAAACACTCACTGCTCTTGACTAAAGAACTTTTTTCTTTAGGCTGATTATCACTAATCTGTGTGTGCATTTATTTTCCTTGAGAACCAAGCAAGTTGACTCATGAAACCATTTGTTTATTATATCGCATATCGCAATCGTAATCGCAATATTGACCTCAGTTATCGCAATATGACATTTTCCCCAAATCGTGCAGCCCTAATTTTATTCTTAACCTGCTCTTCAATATTTAATGTATGTTTGAATAAATCTGTCATGTTTTTATGACAGCCACCATTTAAATGTTTATATTTCAAAAAAACAAGTAGAAACATAATTGTCATTAAAGTTATTATTATAAAAACTTATATTACATTTTGTGTAATTTAAATGTAGGTAGCCTGTACAAATCAGATAATTTTGAGAGATAATAATTTTAAAATATTTTTTTAATAACATTTGTCATGTACTGTACCTGATATTTACTTCAATGACTCAGTATTCAATTGAATTTAATGGAGAATCATAATTTAATCAAATCGTAAGCTTGTGAATTGAAGCGTGAAATCTTTGCCAATACCCAGCCCTACTAAAAATAATTCTGCTACTCTTTCTAGACCCTTCAAATTTAAAAGTAAATTTTGGTCACAAATGAGACCAGTGGGATATGGGGTAGTCCATAATTATTGCAAAATTACTCAGGCAGGAAAATCAGGATAACAATGTGAAGTAGTTATTATACTAATAAATAAATATTTGACTGCAGAATGCCACAATTGACCAATTAGAATCAGCCATTCCAGAAAACAACTAAAACAACACACTACAACTAAATTGAGTGTTGACTTTAAGTCAATATCCTTTGTTGTTCTTGGATTAGCACTGCCATCTGATTTTAATGCCAGGGTAAGGGGTAGGACTATGATTGTTTGATAGGAATGATGTTTCAGGAACAAGACAGGATCTTGATCCTGGATCATGTTCTAGTTGTTTAAATCTTTAAACATTGAGTGTATAATGCAGTCAAACATGCACCAAAAGCACAGACTGCATGCCTTGACACTGAGGAATTCAAAGCCCATCCCTGCGGATATCACACAGTGTTCCTTAATGAATCACGCCAGGAAGATTAGAGAGTGCTGGGATGCTCTTGCAGTGTCAGCGTGGATGATAGAGCCTGTAGTGCCATGTCCATCACCACACTGACATGGCCATCTGCTCGTCTTCTGAGTCTTTTGAAGACCACTGTCATCAACATTCAATCACAGTCTCTAGGAAGCACTTAAGCCATGAATAGTAGGCCTTGGTTATTACTATTTCAATAGAAAATAAAACAGAACATGTTTTTCATTTGTGTGCCATCAGAAGTTCAGAAGGTCAGATTTGGTTGATCTCAGCAATATTTTGACCCCCATTCCCTAATATTGCCCAGACTGCAGGTCTTTAGGTGCAGGGATCTAGCTTTTTTGCACTCTCATGTTCACGATGCAGTGCTCCAGTCTCAAGATCTTTCTCCACACAGAGAGCAGAGATGCATTGTGGGTGACTGCTGTCTAACAAGAGACTTACTAAAGCTCAAGTTCCAGGACACTGGCTTTATTAGTTGTTTCCATGGCTCCAGCATTCTTATTTGTTAGTGGTTAATGTTAGTTGTCATGGTTACACATCTGATGTGTGTTATTTTGGGAAGGCTGCATTTTTCTGACTTTAATTCCCTCCTTCTCTCCCTCTCTCCCTCTGTTAGGCTGACCTGCAGTTCGGTCTCACCCAGGAGGAGGTTTCACGACGTCGCGTCTACCATGGATGGAACGAGTTTGACATCAGCGAAGATGAACCACTCTGGAAAAAATATATATCTCAGGTTGGGTGGCTAAAAAAAATAAAAGCAAAAAAAAAAATGTATATATATAGAATATGACTTCCTTTGCTGTGGGGTTGTAGACCCAGCCCTATTGGTGTGTGAGTTTTCTTTAGACATCGAAGAAAAAATATTGACCCACACTGTAAAAAAAAAAAAATGTCACTGAATTTTTGCACCCTGTTTGAAGGGCTCCATAAGCATTGTTTCTATTTGAAGTCTTGCAACAAAAAATAACACTATTGTGAATATGCCTTAAAGCTGTAAACCCGGTTCATCCAGTTCTTTCTTCAGATATAGAGATGACAGGTCGCTGTCCTCTGTAAAAAGATTTCAGTCCACCCTGGTCAGGAGGTTTGTGCTGATTGGCTAAATATAGCATTATAACTGGGAGGAATTGTATTTTTTCCCACAGTCACCCGGGCCTTCTTCAGAGCTGGCACACTTTGTCGCCTTCATCCTCTTTGGGTTCCCCTGCAGTGCGATATTTTACACCCCCATTTCTTTAAAATGGCAAAGCCTGTGTACATTTCTAACTGGAAAACTTGTAGCACAAATATGTCATGTCACGACTGTCAAGTGCGACGTGGTTCATGCTGATAATTGCTGCGTGAAAATGTATTGGCCTTTATTTCTCATTACCGCTAATCTTTTTACTTCTTAATTACAAAGGTGGCTTCTTGTCTTATTTAACACCTGTGATCACACTAATTTTCTGAAGACGCCAAAGCTCAGTTCCCAGTTTCACCCTTGTCTTACCTCTGCTTTTCACAGTAGAAACGCTTTTTTGGGCGAGTAAAAGCATCTGAGTCTGTGAACAAAGCTGTCTGAGGTATCACTTGCGTCTCAGAGAGTCGTTTTAAGAGCAACAAGCTGTCATGTCTTTAATCTGTCACTTCACATTCGCTTTTTGCTTTGGGATGTGCCGACCTCCCTCGGTCTCTCTCTTTTGTTTTCCCCCCTGCTTTCTCTCTCTCTCTTCTAGGCACCCTCCCCGTTCACTGCACCATGCTTCACGGACCAGAACGTATCAGACAGGGTTTTTTGTTTGTCAGGCGCGACCACCAGCACTGCTTTAAAATAATCTCCCATACTTCTTTTTTTTCCCTTCTGATTTATTCAAATTCTCAATGGTATTTTTATCACAGCGCCACCAGCCCTAAGCTTAAAAACACGCTGTAAATCCTGATGTGTCACAGTAGACGTGAGAGAACGTCAAAGGACTTTCAGCAGACAGCAAAGTCAAACCCAGTTTGTTTTGCTTTCCTGTGTGTAACCTGCCTGTTACTGTGTGGCCGTGGTTTGGTTTTAAAAAGTCTGCCATATTGCTCGCTCAAAAGAAATGATTTAGCTCATCTTGTGTGATGCTGTTAATTGCCGGTTATGCAGACGCGCCGATCCGCAGGTGTCAGATCCTGCCATAGATTAAAGCTGCATTCTCTGTATGTGGCCAATCAAAGAAAGCAACACACACTCCCATCGTTTTAATCTTTAATTTCTTCAGCTTTACCAGCTTGTCATTAATCATTTCTGGTGCCGTTGGTTATCAGGTGACCTTGGAGGTTTTGAAATAAACCAAATAACATACATTTCCTGTCTAAGAAGTGTCAGTCCACTGCAAGCATTGAATCAGACTAAAATTCACTTTTGAGCTGTTTTAACTGAAATTAATTTGCGCTGACATATTTTAAAGTCCCCCTGTGGCGAAAATGTCTTTGTGGTTTTCAAAACAAACCATGTACAAAATCATAAGTCAACACCATTGCTGAGTATTTTTTCTTTAAACGGCTGTGAAAAAGGCATGAAGATTTTTTTTCAAGGAAATCATGTTTAAATATGTCATTTTGGTGATCAAAGATGATATTTAAGGGATAAAATTATTGACTACAGGGGGACTTTAAAACATGTCAGTGCCATTGTTTTGTCTCAACTCTCAAGATGCACACCAGCAATGTTTTTTTTCTAAGGCATGTTTATAAAAGCTACTTAAATGTCCTAATTGAATGAAGGCCTAATCCTGGCTTAGTCTAAGCCCTGTCTCTGAAACCAGGCCTTTCTTTTCAGTAGACTATAAAACTGGTGTTTGTAGAACGAGAACTAATATATTTCTATACCCTGTCTATCATTTATGTTTTTTTGCATGACACATGTCTCTCCTAGGGCTGGGTGATGCAGATAAAAAAATATGCAAATCATTTTCAGCTTTCTGATGATATTCAGTACATCTTAATATGTATTTGCTCAGTAAATTGAGTAAAAATCTATTTAAACACCAAAGTTTCCACATAATTATACAGTAGTGGCTAAAAGTGATGTCTGGAGGGGATATATTTGTTTTTAATAACCCTAAAAGTTTTATTAAACCAGCAAAATATGAGGAAAATATTGAATATTTTTACAATTTTAAATATGAGAGAAGAACAAAACACAACGTGGTTAAGGTATTTATTTTGTAAAATTATTTATTATTTATATAATTTATTTATAAAATAGATAGATAGATAGATAGATAGATAGATAGATAGATAGATAGATAGATAGATAGATAGATAATAACAGAAATACCCAACTCTTTTGGGATTTTTCCTACTAAACTAACTTATTTTACAGCAGCATATAAATTTTTTCTGAGCACTGTAGACCAATACTGCAAATCGTTTCGGGCTGTGGTCTCTTGCTGTCTGTGAAGATGCGTATGTACCTGTGGTATCTGAAAAAGCAGACTATATAACAAAGAGGTCAATATTTGTTGCTGTCATGTATAGCTAACATTGATTATTTTACTTCAAACCCAGAGGCAGATAAACTCAGACCTTCACCTTGAGATGTGGGACACAATGAATTCTGAGAAGCATTGCGCCCCCATGCAGTCTATTTTTCTGATTTTTTCTCTTTTTCTTTTGGCCTCCAGTTTAAAGACCCACTCATCCTGTTGCTGCTGGCGTCCGCTGTCATCAGCGTGTTGATGCGTCAGTTTGACGATGCCGTCAGTATCACCGTGGTAAGTTCCTGCTCACTCCCCCTCTGTCAGACTTTTTCTTTTTGATTTTTGATACTTGATCAGTTTATTAACACTCTTGTGTCATTCTTTTTGCAGGCCATTATTATCGTTGTTACAGTTGCCTTTGTACAGGTAAATCCAACATACACTGATGACATTACCTGAAGCTATAGACCTGAGAGCGTATGCAAATGTCAGAATACTTTTGAGATACTTTGGAAAAACTTGAAGTCTATATAATGAGGTGTAGTGAGAGTGTATGTGGTGGACATTTCTGTTCTGCTTCATTTCAGGAATACCGCTCAGAAAAATCGCTTGAGGAACTAGGGAAACTTGTGCCTCCAGAATGCCATTGGTGAGCATTATCTACAGAATTCAAAAAGTGCTTTACCTTCCACAGCTTTAATAGATTATATGTCAAAAATAAGTGGCTATTAGAATTGGCTCAGGTTTAACAAATAAATGACACAAAATCAATCCTGCTTTTGGGAAAGTATTTACACTACTGTTCCATTGTTTTAAAATGAAAATTCTGTCATCATATACTCACCCTCATGTTGTTTCAAACCTGTATGAATTTCTGCTGAACAGAAAGGAAGATATTTAGAAGAATGTCAGTAACCAGACAGTTTCTGGTACCATTGACTTCCATAGTAGGAAAAAATATATACTATGGAAGTCAATGGTACCAGAAACTGTCTGGTTACTGACATTCTTCTAAATATATTCCTTTCTGTTCAGCAGAAGAAAGAAATTCATACAGGTTTGAAACAACATGAGGGTGAGTATATGATGACAGAATTTTCATTTTAAAGTGGAGTATCCCTTTAATATTTTTGAGGAAGCAGTGGTATGCTTTTTTCAGGATCCAAATAGAAAGTTTAAAAAGAGCAGCATTTATTTGAAATGGAGATCTTTAAAAATCCTTTGTTAAATCGTCCATTTTGATCAATTAATGCATCCTCATTGAGTAATAGTAATAATTTCTTTAAAAAAAGTCTCTAAAAGATCTCTAACTTTTAAACGGTAGTGTGTGTTTCATTTGAATAATTTCTGGAACAAAAGTCTTTTACTTTTGATGATGATTAGTAAACGCATACATTAGTCACACATTTTTACTATCAGATGACGATCCACCAAATGTGCCTCATACCAGGGTCACTGTCTGTGAAACATATATTATTGGACTGTGATATTTAAAATCCTCTAAGAACACTGTTTTTCATTCTACTGAAATCCTCAGTTCTTTTTTTAAAATAAATCTTAAATCTTAAACATCTTATGTAGGTTTTTAGTTGTTTTATCTATTACCTTTACCTGTATTTTACCTTAAAAATAGACTTAAAAAATAAGCTTCTTTCTTTAACTTTTTTTTTTACTATTTGATATGTGAGGGTTATCTGTGGGTAAGGTCTTGATGTCTTAGGTGTATTTTCCAGAGCTTTACACCCACCAAATGTGTGAGAAAAAGACAGCTTTTCAGACAACATATGGAGAGTTAGAACGGGAGGTGTAATTTCCATTTCAAACACACAAAGTCTCATATTTGCACTTCAAAACTGGGCCCGGCGACAGTCTCGAGCTCTGTTCTCAAACACCTGTAGAACAGCACTCAGCGCACACCACAATGTGTTATCCTCCTTTTCTCTGCCACTCTGATTCTGGCAACAAGCATTTTTTTATTGCCAAGACTGTTGGAACTACATTCACAAAAGTATATGACCTTCATCTAGACCGCAGGGCACAAATCTCAAGTTCTGTCCACACGACTTCACTGGCCTAATTTCAAACCGTTCAACGCTCAATCCCTCTGATGCCCTCTCTATTTCTCTTTCCAACTCATCTACTCTCTCCTTGTACTCCAGTGTTCGAGAAGGACGTCTGGAGCATCTTCTGGCTCGAGAGCTTGTACCTGGAGACACTGTCTGTCTATCAGTCGGAGAGAGAGTCCCAGCTGACCTGCGTCTTTTCGAGGTGTGAAATGAATATATATATATATCTCCTTGTCTCTTTCTCCTCTTCCATGTGTCTCTTTTATGCACAATATTCTATTATGAATTATAATTTGGTCATATTCTGATTATGTAAACTCCAATTATTTATTATTACCATAAACAGATTAAGCCAGTACTACAGTTTCTACAGACATTTAATTCAGAATGTTCACTGTAACAGAATGTCCAAACAAAGTTAATTTTGTGTTATATTAAATGATGGCTTATCCAGAATTGGATTTAATTGGAAAGTGATGCACATGTATGGTTAGTTGACAAATGTCCAAGAAAAAGTACTTTTTTTAGAAAACTTTACTTTTTAAGAAAAAATACATATATTTATGGAGTATGAAAACTGCAGTTTCAGAAAATAGTAGTGGTTTTTCTCATTTTGTCAATGACTTCATATATTTTTTTCACGTTTTCACTCAACAGTACTGTAAATGTGTCCTATGGTGTGACATTTCTTAAAGTGATATTTATTTTACATGAAAGTACTAATTAGAATCATTTTCACCATGAATAGATGAACTTCCCTACGAATGTCAATGAAACTTTTTCGCCAACCTTACAAAACTGTTTGAAATGGTACCTATCTAAGAGGAGATATTATTGTAACTCCCCTAATGCCAAACTTGACTCTTTTTTTTTTTAAAAGATATTTTAAAATCAGTATATTTTTCTGTTGTTTTATGTTTGTCAAAGGACAAAGATAGTCATTGCATAAAAAGAGTCAGAATATATAGTGTTTATTGTAACAATTATAAAGGAGGACATTTGTTTTTTTGTTGAAACTTTATCTATTTGTTTTAATAGCTTCTTAAGGAGGTCTTGTCCTATTGTGTGACATCTGTGTCCTATGGTGTGACATGCCAAAGTGTCACACCAAAGGACATTTCCTGTGACATTTCCTGTCACACCAAAGGACATTTGAGCTTTTGTGGCAGTTAATAACCATGCTAATACTAGCTGAACTGTCATTAGCAATTGGCATGATACATTTGCATAATATTACATAGACCTGCTGTTAAAAATACAAATTTGAATTAGAAAATGAAATTTAGGGGTGTAACACCAAAAGACAAAAAAACTTAACAACTTCAGTGGTCTGAAAACATAGTTAATTATTTGAACAATTCTGAGAGAAATATTTGCCATGTGCAATGCTCATGGGCTTCATAGGGGTCTTCAGTCACATGACCTTGATTGGGGTCTTTCAACTAAATGTAGTTGTCCATGATATTGCCCAACTTAATATCAGGTTATTGCATAACACCAAAGGACATTTTTTTCTGTGACAAACTTTATGAAATTACTACACTTTTAGAAATGTATGTATAGGAAAAGTGATGGCCACTTAGTGAAATAGACACTTGCACAATTATGCCAGGAGTGTTCATTAAGATTTTTAAACATTATTTTCTTTATTTATTAGAGTTAATATTTATGAAATAATTTTGTCTACCATCATACCATAGGACGATTTTGAGATTTGGTTCAAAGTTGTACAAAAATAATAATAATAACTTGTGTATTAAAACAACAAATTCATGTAAAACAAGAAAATGTTTAACCATTTACAGTATTCTAAATGATGAAAATGTGAAATAAATTATTGTTTATCTTCTGTGACGGTGAAAAAGCCACGTCAACTACCCGTGTGCACAAATATGTGCTTTGCGTCTTTCTGAATTGCACATTCAAATGGCAGTTAGTGGTGGAAATTCTTGTGCTTGAAATAGCAGCAATGTTCTAATGGCCTGTTAGTGAAGCTGAACCTTCCCTGCCCTGCAGGCGTTGGATCTGACAGTTGATGAGTCCAGTTTGACAGGAGAAACCACACCCTGCACCAAGACCTCTGCCCCTCAGCCGTCTGCCACCAATGGCGATATCACGTCCCGCAGTAACATTGCCTTCATGGGTACGCTGGTGCGCTGTGGGAAGGCCAAGGTACAGTTACATCTAGACCTGAACTGAATCTACCCCTCCATAGAGGTCCTCAAAGAACTCATAATTCAAGCTGCCTTCATTCATAAAATTGTACATATCCCCCACTGCTTGCATGTTTTTGCTTTTCTTCAGTGTAATTGCATTTTGAAAGAGTAAATGTTTCAATAAGGTAAAATTTTGCTGGTGCACTGTGGGAAGGCTAAGGTACTGTTACATCTTTGTTATTGCTATTTGATGCATCGGACCACAAGGTACAGCACCTGTCAAAAGTTTGAAAACAACAATAATAATAATAAATGTTTCTTGAGCAGCAAATCAGCATATTAGAATGATTGACATTGAAGACTGGAGTAATGATGCTGAAAATTCAGCTTTGTCATCACAGGAATAAATTACCTTTTTAAATTTTATTGAAATAGAAAACAATTATTTTAAATTGTAATGACATTTTACAATATTACTGTTTTTACTGTATTTGTGGTTAAATAAATGCAGCCTTCTTTCAAAAACATTAAAAAAGGTAATGTTTCCACAGTGTGTGTTCCAAAAAGTTCTGCACCACCAATAATAACCCCATTACCATTTGCAAAATGTAAAAAATGCCCCTTTTAAACATGTTTGTTTATAGTTATCACTGAATTGTGATCTGTGTGAAACGTTTTGAAGTTCAAAGTCAAGTCACACAGTTATTGTTCTCCTGAACGTTCATTGTGGATGTCCAAGTACTCAGATATTCACTTAATTATTGTTTTGTATTTTTTTTTGTAAATAAATATTGAATAATTGTTTATTTTATCATATTAAATAGTGTTTGTTTATTTAATTGGTTATTTATCCATTCTTCAGTTTTCCCTACATAATTAGAAAATGTGAAAAAAGTATAAAGAATCTATGTGAGACATTTTTCTATTTTTCATTAAATGAGATTAATCATTTGCACACATTTTTAATAATTTTGCTTTTAAATTGTAGGGCATTGTCATAGGCACTGGAGAAAATTCTGAATTTGGTGAAGTTTTTAAGATGATGCAAGCAGAGGAGGTAATCAAGCATAAACCAGAGAGATTGATGCTCTAAAAAACATTTGCTTCATATTTAAATGTTTTCTTTCTTTCTTTTTGCTTTTTAAACAGGCTCCTAAAACCCCATTACAGAAAAGCATGGATTTGCTGGGAAAACAGCTCTCCCTTTATTCCTTTGGGATAATCGGTAGACATCTTGTTAAGATTGTCCAATTAACATTCATTGCACTTTCATGAGCTAGTGATACATAACATCTCATTAAATATGCAAACCCTAATTTCTGTTTTGTCATACCTGCCTTCGCTCTCTGTGATGGCACTAATATATTTCCATTTTCAGGGGTGATCATGATGGTCGGATGGCTTCAGGGGAAGAATATTCTAGACATGTTCACCATAGGCGTCAGGTATGTCCTTAATTAGCCTAGAAGAATGTGACTTGATGTGTAGTGCAGGTTTCAGTCTTTTAAATGTTGCATCATTGCTCTTCTCTTCAGCCTGGCCGTGGCAGCTATCCCAGAAGGCCTCCCCATCGTGGTGACGGTGACTTTGGCACTGGGAGTGATGAGGATGGTGAAGAAACGAGCAATCATTAAAAAATTGCCCATAGTGGAGACTCTGGGTATGCACTACATTGTGACGTAAACCAGTGGTTTTGGTTCATGACCCAGATTTTGCTTTGGACATCATGTGGTGAACCAGTAGATTACCAAAATTGTTTATCATGCAAAATGTTTGAATGGTTTCTCTCTCAAAGCACATTGTAGTGGGCAGTTATTCATGCCCACATTCCAAGTCTGAGGGCATGACACGCAAACCTACTTGTGTTGGTGTCTGGCTAGAATTAATCAAGTCGCAATTAATTTTTTGCAAAATACCTTTGAATTTATTTAGCAAGTTGTTTTTCATGCTATCTGCAAAGGGTTGGGAATGTTCACAAAACACTGATCAATTGAATTAAAGGACACGCTGTAAATGATCTGTATTCTATTGTCAATGGAACTCTCATCTATTGTTCTGACAAAGTCCTTGTGTCAGGAAGTTCCTTCCTGTTGGCCAGCTCACAGGAGAACAAAAAAGTCACTTTGGTGGTTTCTCCCCTCTGTGGCCTTACATAATCATCAGTCATGAGAATCAGTCAGCCCACAGTGTCAAATGACCAGCCACACTCACACTGAACATGCACTAATATAATGCGGAGTAAACACATTCAATCGGACCAAAACGCTTTTGTGAGTGTCAGTAACATTTTAACATTTTCAAGAAATGTTTATTGCTTTGCTTAGAACCATTTTCAATCATGTGATGAATTTAATGGCTTTTTACTAATAATGAAACAACGCTTTTGCTTAGTAGCACTTCAAGATGTGCTATATTATGGACGTAATATAATGGACATAGTCAGGACCAGGATTGTTTGGTGCAGCGTGCAGAGTAGTTTATCTCTAAAACTATATTTGATTGTAAGTTTGGGCTGAACTAATCGCAGATGGTTAGATGATTGACCAATTACAATACAGGACTGGAACTGTTTTATAAACATATTTTATAAAATATATTTAATTATTTGACATTATTTCTTTTTCAATAAAACAAAAAATATTGAATTTTTTTTTTTTTTTAATTCAACTCAAATATTATTAGATGAGCCATTTCCCATTTGTAAAACTGTTACCACTTAAAGGCCATACATTTACATTTTATCATAGGGGTGTTGTCACTCCACACAGATGTTGTTTGTGTTAATATGTGAGAATATTGTGTAGGTGTCTTGGACAGTATTTTTAATACTGGGTCTCATTTGCATTTTCTCTTGCACTGATTTCATGGAAATCAGAATATCTTTGTTGTCTGTATTAAACTGAGAAACCTCCCTCTCCTCTCCAGGCTGCTGTAATGTGATCTGCTCAGATAAGACAGGCACTCTCACTAAAAATGAGATGACAGTTACTCACCTGTTCAGCTCTGATGGACAGCATGCTGAGGTAAGAGCCTTGAAACTTTCAGGAGGGTAAAATTACACTACATGACCAACGAATGTGGACACCCAAACACTAAAGCCATATGTGATTGTTGGGCACTTAATTTTTTATTGGTAGTTAATCCGTCCTTATAGCTCCCATTTTAGGAAGATTTTCCACCCCACATTGGAAAATAAATGCAAAAGTGGCCAGCTGGCCACACAAGGATAGGTTCAATTTGAAAGAATGACTAGTGAAAGTCTTAGGAACATCAGTTAGAATAAGTATTTAATATATATTTACACTACAGTTTGGGGTCAGTTTTCTTATTAAATTAATACTTTTAATCAGCAAACACACATTAAATTTATCAAAAGTGACAGTAAATATGTTTGTAATATTACAAAAGATTTCTGTTTCAAAATGTTTTTCTTTTGAACTTTCAATTAATGAAATTTATCAGAGCGTCCACAAAAATAAGCAACACTAGTGTTTTTAAAATTTATAATTGGAAATCTTTCTTGAGCGTTAAATCATTACATCAGAATGATCTCTGAAGGATCATGTTATTTTGAAGACTTCATTAATGGGTGCTGAAAATTATTTAATTACAATAAATTACAATCTAAAATATGTTAACAGAAAACAACTTTTTAAAATTGTAATAATAATTCACAATGTTACTGCTTTTGCTGTATTTTTGATCAAATAATTGTATCCTTGGTGAGCATAAGAGACTTCTTTCAAAAACATTACAAAAATCTTACCAACTCCAAACTTTGAACGGGTCAAAATTTGTTATTGTTGTGCCATGCTCTGTTAGGTCTCGTTTGTCCTAAAGCCATTACCACATTAGATATGCAATCTGCAGTGTTTCATCAGCCCTATGGATCTGAAGAGAAGCCTCTGGTTTTCTCTCCCAGGAACAGAAGCAGTGTCTCAGATGCCTGATGGCATCAGTGTATAGTCCTGAATTCATTGCTGTGCTATCGGCGTGCTCTAATAAATCTTCAAAGCAGTCGGCTGAGGAGTAGATTGAGTCTCTCACTATTTAAACTTACTAGGTCGCTTCTCCCAGGTCTATTACATCATGCTTTTTTATTTCACATCCCTCTGGGCTTCAAACAGAGCACTGTCAAAAAGACTGCTAAAAGTCATCTATCGTCTGTGTTCGAGCTTTGTGTGACAGTGCATTTGCGTGTATGTTAAAGTTTAAAGTCTTTCCTCAAAATGTAATAACTTCCTTGGAAAGAATGTTTCATGATTCCTTCAGTTTCTTTTAAAAATAAAGTATTATATCTCTATACTCAATTCGACATAGTCCCATCCTACTTTTTTGTTTCACTTATAAATGTCATACTACTTAAGTTAAATAGGTTGTGAACGTTGTTTCATGTTGACTTTAAAGGTGTTCAGATGTTTCTTAATTGATTTAGCTTTTTTTACAGGTCACCGGTGTCGGGTACAACAATTCTGGCGAGGTATTGCTGGATGGAGAGGTGGTGCATGGTTTCTCCAACACCTCCATCAGCAGGATCGTGGAGGTGAGGTTAAGAGGTAAATATTATGAAAAGCAGAGCTTTTTGGATACTATAATGTGACACATTTCGTTTGGTGTCTGAAATTCTGTAGGCTGGCTGTGTGTGCAATGATGCCTTGATCAGGAGCAACACCCTGATGGGCCGCCCTACTGAAGGCGCCCTCATCGCCTTGGCTATGAAGGTACAGTATGTTGCGTCCTGCATGATATTCTGATAATTATTGTTCTTTTGTGATATCACATGCAACTGTATCATAACTAAACCCAAACAGTATGGTTGGACGTGCCTGTGTTGCCTCTTCCCACCTGTTCAAACATGAGGCAGCCTGTGGCAATAATGCCTGCATGATACTGTCTGTCACCTCGTGTCACCTTATTTAGGCAAACAGAGAGTGTTTGAATCCGCTCACTCATGCTAATTAAGATGAGCAGACATGCTTTCACACCCCATAGAACAGTTTGCTGTGGCAACAGCACCTCCCTTGAGGCTCCCGGTTGTTAACGTCTGGTACATTAATAATATTGTTTTCACCACAGGGACATTTACTTGGGATTTAAACTGAGAGAATTGTGATTCAAATACAAGGGTAAAAATAACTAGATTTTTACGTTTTTCTTGTCTGCACCAAACTCAAAGCCACAATTTTAGGGTGTTCTAGGTCAGGCCCTTAACTATAAGAATTGCACAGGGGCCTGTGTGAAAGAGTTTCAGACTTTTCACTGTTTGTTGAGGCATCCTTGCTTCAGTTTTCCACATGAGCGGCAAAGACCTTGTCTCGTATTATCTGACCTTGCCTTTCTTTTATATTCTGATTTTGTATCTATCCACTCTGTTTTATCTGAGTTTTTCGTGGAACCGAAACTGATCAGTCTCTTTGAGATTAGATTGGATTTTCTATATCTTCCTTTAAGGATTCAAGTGAGCTGAGTATGTAACCACATGTCAATTTATTTTCTGTTGTTTATAGATGGGTTTGGAGGGACTGCAGCAGGAGTTTGTGCGGTTGGAAGAGATTCCCTTCTCCTCAGAGCAGAAGTGGATGGCAGTCCGCGTCGTCCATCGCACTCAGCAAGTAAGCTGTGCCACATGGCATAAAGCACTTTGTAAACTTAGAGTAGATGGTGGAAGGTAATTGGAGCTGAAATTCCTTGGCAATATCATAGTGCATGTTGAAATTTACATTCACTTTGCTGATCCTATTGATTTACTTAACAAACATGTCTTAAAATGGATGGACAGTGCCCAAATGTTTTTCCACTTGGCTGGCTATTTATTATTACTCTCAGGCTGAGACTGAGTGCTCTTAAAGTACTCTCTGGAAATCTTAAGATCCAATCTGTGTGGCCAGCTTCATGCAGTTTATGGAAGTCAGGATGCACAACTGTTTATCAGTCCACCGGGAAACAAGTGTGTTTAGGTACCAGGCTGCTGCATAAGAACAACTATTTGCTAGATTCACTGCTTTGTTTTCTGTGTTATGCCTTGGAAATAATCTGTACCAAAGACTTTATGTACACAGACTGTGTGCTCATATTCATTTGTTCCGCCATAAGGAATAAGTCCCGTCTTCTATATAAAAGAGCCAATTGATGATTGGTTAAGTCATCACAGCACCTCAGCTGCCGTTAGAAGCTCCGGTTGCTATTCTGAGATGCTTGCTTAAGACCGCACATGTGCATTGGCTGGTCTAGCCTGAAAAATAAGCTTTTTTAACGCTTTTTTGCGCATAAGAAACACCATTTATGAGACAGTTGTCAGATTTCATTGGTGATTTAAAATATAAAAATTTAATCGTAAGCTTGGTGAACAGCTTTGGAGAATTTGATGTTTTCTCATTTAAAACAGATAGGAGCTGTACTTACATGAATGAAATAGCTGCCCGAGAGGTGTTTCAAAGATGGCCACCGAGTGAAATGACTTGCCTTAAAGGGAATTTGTCGGAACTTAATTGTTAGACATCAATTCTGATCAGAGTCTTCAATCAATCGTTTTATCTGGTTTGTGTGTATGACCATTTTCGAAGACTTAAGTAATCATTTAAATGAGCTACCATTTTATTGCATGTTGGTCTGTTAATGTGGTGGTGACCCCTTCAAGGCCCTGATATATTCAGGGAAATGTCTTTTTCATTATTCGCCTAGTGTAAAAGGGTAAACTGATGTTTGAAACACTGCTGAGTGCGACGGTTAGATGAATATGTAAATTTTTACCAGCCGTAACAAACTTTTCCGGAGAGTTCGCTTTGGCAAGCTGTTTCGAACTCCTAAAATGAACTTTAAACAAAGTTAATTTTGGCCTGATTTTGTTCAAAAAGATGTCACATCATTTCATTCTTCGTTTTAGCTTGAAGTATATCGGGGCCTTAAATGTTAAATGTTAAAAGGGTGGTCACTTTACATATAAATTACACAGCCCTTTCCTTTCTAACTGGGCAGTACTTGCTCTGAATAAGCTACAAAGTTATTCTGTAGTCAAAAGTCTGATTATACGAAACTAATTATATCTTTCCTTACATCTGATTTAAATAACAGGATAAGCCTGCCATGTTCTTTGTGAAGGGCGCCTATGAGCAGATCATCCGCTTCTGTACTTCCTACAACAGTAAAGGTGTCAGTCTGCCTCTGACTCACCAGCAGAGGGAACTCTACCAGCAGCAGAAGAGCTATATGGGCACTGCGGGTCTCAGAGGTACAGCACTTGTTACATACTGTTTGAAAGTTTAAGACCAGTAAGATTGTTTTTTTGTTTGTTTTTTAAAGAAATTAATACATTTATTCTTTAAGGATGCTTTAAACTTCAGTCACAGCTTATATGATTCTTAAGAGCATTCCTGAAAAGTTCAGCTCATTTGGTTTTCCGAACTGTGGCTTAATGTCAAACAGCTTTCCTGCCATTATCAAATCGCACATAACTTTGAAATGACACGCATGCTCTTTGTGTCAACTCTTATAGTGTATCCTAAGTTGCTCCTTTCCAAGGCTTTTTTCCATCTTACAGCTGGCCTGCTTATCATTTGGCTTGTTTTTATAAGATAGAGTTGTCTCAGAGGACGCAGGAGAAGTGCTTTCACTTATTGACATTCCTCTCTATTAGCTTCCTTTAATTAAAGACATTTCATGGAGGACACAGTAATAATATTGAGATCAAGCAGGTTTTGGCAGAAGCTGATGCTCTTCATCTGTCCTCTGGCAGTGCTGGCGTTTGCTTCTGGATCTGAGATGGGCGCTCTTACCTTCCTGGGGCTAGTGGGCATCATCGACCCTCCCAGAGCTGGAGTGAAAGAGGCTGTGGTGACTCTCATCAGCTCTGGAGTGGCAGTGAAGATGATCACAGGGGATTCTAAAGAGACTGCAGTGTCAATTGGTATGACATTCAACCATATATATATTTATGAGTAGACTTAGAATGTTTAAAGGGATAGTTCACCCAAAAAAATTCTTTCATTAATTACTAAACCCTCATGTCGTTCCAAGCCCATTAAGACTTTCGTTCAACTTCGGAACACAAATATAGATCTCTTTAATGAAATATTTGAGCTTTCTGTCCCTCCATTGACAGCTATGTAACTACCACTTTGACTCTTCAAAAAAGTTCATAAAGAGATTGTAAAAGTAATCCATATGAATTGAGTGATTTAGTCCAAATTTTCTGAAGAGCCTCGATCGCTTTATATGATGTACAGATTAAATTTAGGCTTTTATTCTGTCAATGGAGGGACAGAAAGCTCTCAGATTTCATAAAAAATATTTTCATTTGTGTTCCGAAGATAAACGAAAGTCTTACGGGTTTTGAATGACATGAGGGTGAATAATTAGTGACAGAATTTTCATTTTTGGGTGAATTAACCCTTTAATGTTAGAAAAAAAAATTGCTGTAAATGAACATTTAGAAGAATATTTAATCATTTTATAGACACTAGGGCTGTTTTCGACTAAGGATTTTCATAGTTGAATCTGATTCGTTAGATTTTGCCGTAGTCGACTGATAGTCGAACCTTTTTTTTTTTTTTCTTTTTTTTTTAGATAGCATCTAGATTTTTTCCATTTCAAACAAAAGAGCTAAAAAACACATATATATCACACATATATCATAACATTTCATAAACATGAGGAGCAATATGAGAGAGAAATTTGGTGATGGTTGTTTAGGTACATTAAACCACTTAAAGCTTTTTCGCGCCCATGAGAACCGCGTGGAGTCAGCTTTTTAACGCACATGAGAACCGTGTGGAGTCAACTCACAGCCGCTCCGCTGCCCTGCTGAAAATGTGAAGCAGAAACGCTTAATATCAGATAACGATAATAATTGGACTCTGGGTTCGATTTTTTGACCATTTTCAGTGGTTATGAGGAGCAATATGAGAGGGAAATTTGGTAATCGTTGTTTAGGTACATTAAACAACGTAAAGCTTTTTAACGCACATGAGAACCGTGTGGAGTCAGCTTTTTAACGCACATGAGAACCGTGTGGAGTCAACTCACAGCCGCTCCGCAGCCCTGCTGAAAATGTGAAGCATAAACGCTTAATATCAGTTAACGTCCATAATAATTGGACTCTGGCTTCGATTTTTTTTACCATTTTAAGTGGTTATGAGGAGCAACATGAGAGGGGAATTTGGTAATCATTGTTTAGGTACATTAAACCACGTAAAGCTTTTTAACGCACATGAGAACCGTGTGGAGTCAACTCACAGCCGCTCCGCAGCCCTGCTGAAAATGTGAAGCAGATTTTTGAATACATTTTTATTTATTTACATTAGTAAGCTACAGGACATCGTCTTTCAAAACATGACCTGCGCGAAAGTGAAAAAATAAAATAAAAATGGTACCCAGCCCTTCTGAAAATGCGAATGCGTCTCTGTCCCCAGCACATTTCAAACCAAACTGACGCCCATGTATTCGACTATGAGGTTCATAGTCGAATCAGACTTCTCCGAATCGAATCGTCGAATCCTCGACTATTAGAAGTCAGCCTTAATAGACAGCAATGTAGTGACAAACAATTAAATATTAACATTAATATATTATTAATATAAACAATATGTTTACTAAACCATTTGAATACATTACAAACATTTTTTGGTAATAATGCAAACAAGTTGTTGAATCACAGTTTTGCATCAATTCATGAAAGTAGTGATTCTTGGAAATAGATTTTGTACTTACTAACTCTAATGCCTTTGTTTTTGAGTTTGAAGTCACAAGTTTGAATCAAGTGTAAAAATAAAAGATGCCTTTATAGATTTTAACTTTTTAGTTCTGACATTAAACATTCTGAATATGCTTATTTTTAAATAAATATATGCACAATATGTATTTTTGTTATTATATACACACACACACACACACACACACACGTATATTGTCATTCTTATGAGTAGCAAGACTAGGAAGAACTAATTTAAGTAGACTTAATGGCCAAGTAGAAAGCATTTCAAATAATTAATTTTGCAGCATCAGCAAAGCCATCGTGAATATATCATGAATATTCAATATGACACTCTACTCGCATACATTTATTCTATTGCCTTTCTCCACCACAGCAAGTCGACTGGGTCTCTATACCAAAGGTTCTCAATCTCTGTCTGGAGATGAAGTCGACCAGATGGACATCCAGCATCTCTCTCAGATAGTGTCCAGGGTATGAACATGCCTTTACACACTCCAAGCTTCCTCTCAGCACTACGATCCAAAAGATCCACAGCTGAGTTTTGGACGGCTGTCAAATCCACAAGTGTTGAAAAGTCTTGAGCATTGTACATTAGCTGATAGAAATAAGAGCAGCCTTTTGGTCTTTTCCATTCCACTGCACTATTTTTCTATTTTTTTTTTCCAATGTAAACACGTGCTAGACGGATGAGCGTTTTAAAAATTTGCCGCTCAAGTTAAAAATTAAAACACTTTTTTTTTTTTTTCGTTCCACTGACATGATGTCTCACGTTTTTAACAGCAAAAACGGGTTCTGTGTGAACCGGCCCTAAGAAGCAGCATGAAATGAATATGTTACCTGTCTCCACAGATAGCGGTATTCTACAGAGCCAGCCCTAGACACAAGTTAAAGATAGTTAAGGTGAGTGCACCAAACAGATTGTTTGTGATTTGTACTCCGCATATGGCCATGTTTATTAACCTGTTTTTCTGGCTTCAGTCCTTACAGAACATCGGTGCAGTTGTGGCTATGACGGGAGACGGTGTTAATGACGCAGTGGCTCTGAAGGCAGCAGACATCGGTGTGGCTATGGGTCAGACCGGCACTGATGTCTGCAAAGAGGCAGCAGACATGATCCTCGTAGACGACGACTTTCAAACCATCTTGTGAGCATACGGTTTCTTTTTTTTTTTTTTGTGGCTTTATCAGAATTTTGCGGACTGTTGACGTGACATCTGATGCGTTTACACGTGTCCTCAATCCTTTGTTTCTCACTCTAGGTCTGCCATTGAAGAAGGGAAAGGGATTTACAACAACATTAAGAACTTTGTGCGCTTTCAGCTGAGCACGTGAGTTGGCATATTTATATAATATAAATAAAAATGGTATTTTAAAGCTGAATTTTCAGCATCATTACTCCAGTCTTCAGAAGCTAAGTTTCCATCCAAACGTGAAGCAAATCTTTTCAAAATTTGCAAAAAAAAGAAAAAACAACAAATTAGGTGCGTTTCTATTAAGTTGTTCGAGCGGATGACGGCGGTATTGGTAACATAGTAACCTTCAAAAACCACCTCAAGCGAGCGTACAAACTTTTTTGTGAATTAAGGGATTTTTCCATTTGCTGTTTTCATCACTTGTTCCTGATGCGATACTTCAAAATGCACATAAAAATGGAATGGAAACATAGATAGTGTCACATGATCCTCCAGAAATCATTCTATTATGCTGATTTGGTCGTCAAAAAAACTTTTTTCTTGTTAATAATGGTAATAAAGTTATAGAAATAGAAAGTTCAAAAGAACCGAATTTATTTGAAATCCTTGATGAACAGAATTATTAATTTCTTTTTTATATTATATTTTTTATATGTGATTATATATAAACATTTAAATGTATATATTATCTATTCTTTATATTTTTGTATTAATTTTACGTTTATTACTTTTACTTATACTATACAATAATTTTTTTCTTGTGTGTATATAATACTTGAGACGATCCAGGTTATGAATAATGATAAAGTAATCTCTAAATCTTTGTGCTCACTTTCTTTAGGAGCATTGCTGCCCTTACTCTCATCTCCCTGGCAACACTTATGAATTTCCCCAACCCTCTGAATGCCATGCAAATCCTCTGGATCAACATCATCATGGACGGGCCGCCAGCCCAGAGGTAATAAATTGATTACAAACAGATTTATCACCACCATTGGTCAGGAAAACTATTTTTGGTGCAAGAATATTGATAGTCTGAATAAGAATGAACTTTAAATCTTTTTCTAGTTTGGGAGTGGAGCCTGTTGATCGGGACGTGATCAGGAAACCTCCGCGGAACGTCCGAGACAGCATCATCACGCGCAGTCTGATAGTGAAAATCCTCGTGTCGTCCTTCATCATCGTTTGCGGCACTCTGTTTGTGTTCTGGAGAGAGGTAGGCAGTATTCAGCTGATGAAGGCCTCCCTGCACATCATTTGTGTTCTGCTTTGTTTTTCATTTGTGTTCCATTTATATTCAAAACAGGGCATTAGGTAAATGACTAAACGATTTGTTAACACTGTGACTTGTGTTTGTTAAAGGCATCATGCAATGCTTTTTGTATATTACCTTTGTGGTGTTTTTTTGCTCGTCTACTTGAGAATTAATTTGGAGCCTTGGTACAGGAGTGCAATTACCTTTCCTAGCCTTTAATTGGTTTGCAACACTTTAAACAAGAGCTGTAAAATGATTAAGTACTGTTTTTCTCTGGGTAAGTAGCATCCAAACGGCTTTGGAAAATGAAGTACATTAAACCTGATGAAATAATTGTCTCCTTAAAGCTACAGGAACAATGCTAAAAGATTGTCAAGGAACCACAAAAGCATGTCCTTGATTTTTATCTGATTTTTGTCCCACCACTTCCCTTAAGTCTAATAAATATTTTTGTTTTGTTTTTAGCTGCGTGACAACGAGATCACTCCACGGGACACCACAATGACGTTTACCTGTTTTGTGTTCTTTGATATGTTCAACGCTCTCAGTTCTCGATCACAGGTATAAGCAACATCAAAAATCAATAAAATGCACAAGCATGTTTCTGGTTTACTTTCTCATGGGATGTATTAAGAATGTGTGGTGAGCAGAATCCTAAACACTGCCACCTGCTGTAGAGTCATGTTGTTCAAAAAGTTCAAAATGGCAGTGTGCGCTTTGGTGTCTTTAAGGCCTGGATTTTATGCCAGTACATCATTAGAAGTCTCTCTTCACTGTTTTTGTCATCCTGCAGACACGGATGGTGCACGAGATGGGCTTATGCAGTAACAGGATGTTCTGCTATGCTGTGCTGGGCTCCATCATGGGCCAACTCCTGGTCATATACTTCCCTCCACTACAGAAGGTCTTTCAAACAGAGAGTCTCAGCATTTTAGGTATGCAAACATAAAAATACAGGAAACCATAGTACACCGCATTTTTCTTATCACACGCAGTGGAGCCCAAAAAATATGTAAAATACAGAAGAAATCTATTCTGTGCTATTTCTTGTTCTCTAATAAGGAAATATGTGACATTGATCATGCAAACTCTGTCAGATGTTCTTGCTTCCATTGAATTTCAAGATGCTTGGAACATTCTCGAATTATCCTAGAACTTTTTGTTCTTTTAGTATTATTTATACGCTATTATAGTAGTATTTTGAATTAACTTTCATTTCATTATATTTTCAGTTTTCATTTTAGTTTAAGTTTTAGTCATTTTGTTGTGATTGTCCATTTTTAGTTGTTTTGTCATTTTTATTAGTTAATTTCTATTTATCTTTATTTTTATTTCAGTTTAAAAAAAAGTTGTACTTCATCTTAAACTTGGTTTTAGTGGTAAATAGCCCTGTCCTAGAGAACATGATTATCATGTTCACATTAATGATTGCAGCATTCAAAAATTAAATGTTTAATACAAATGGCCAGATTTACTAAACAGGGCAGATTAGCGTGAGAGCACAATTCCAAAAAAGACACATTCTGACAATCTGTCAGCTACACTGTTTACTTCTGATTATACCATGGTCTGGGTGAATACTCGATTCTGATTGGCTGCAGGGTGTCCGTTAAAAAGTGATAATGTACACCTAAATAAACCGTCAGGCGTAACCAAGGAAACCAAGTTATTGTTTGTAACTTGTAACTTTAGATTTCGATTGTAAAAATAATTAAAATATAAACTGTTTTAAAAATGTGTTATTTGGCAAGTGACCATGGTATAAGCAGGTTAATGCCCTTCGAGGTGTCCTTTGTCAGGTATTAATGGACTTCGGTCAGCTACGCGTCGGGCGTCGGACAGTTCGCGCCTCGCCGTCGTCCATTAATACCTGATAATGGACACCTGGTCGGGCATTAACCCTTACATGTTATAGTTTGGTTCCAAAATGTGATAAATCCATTTTGATTAATTTGAGTAAAAATGTGTTTTCTTTACCAAGAAACCAACAATTACTAAAAACACACACAAAAACTGATTTTGCACGGGCACTTTGCACTGCTCCCTGAATCGACACGCTTATTCATTTGTGGATGTAAACTGAATCTATAAGTCAGCTATGCTGTTTACTTCTGAATATTATATTTAATTCTGGTGCGCTTAACGTTATCGCTACTGTGTAATAGTAGCCTATGCTATTCACCAACTAAACATATCCTATTCAATGCGTTCAGTCTCTTAAAAAGCAAACAATTTGTGAAAAGGCAACTACAAATGATGCCCGTCATTTGTAGTTGCCTTTTCACAAACTGTTTGCTCAAGCATAGCGTTTTCTCAGAGTTCACTGTGTGCTTTCTACCATGCACAAATAAAAATGTCACCGAACTTTTGCTGTGTAATTGTAACAATGAGCATTCAATCACACCAAACCAACAATTACTAAAAACACACACACAAACTGATTTTGCACGGGCATTTTGCACTAGTATTTTAAATTTTGACTCAATATGTTCAGCTAATAAAATAAATGAATTGGCATATTATGTAATTAATTTGAACACCATTTTTTCTGTGTATTTAATTGGATATTTCACGTGTTCACTGATATATGCACCGTCCTCTCTGTGCAGATCTGCTGTTCCTGCTGGGCCTCACGTCCTCTGTCTGTGTGGTATCGGAAGTTATAAAGAAATTAGAGCGACTCAGAGGTGGAGAAAAAATGGCAGACACTGAGGATTTCCATGATGTATGACACACATTGTGTCCCGTGCAGGAGATGGTGGGTGGGGCTGCGGCATGTGGTTCAGCATGTCGCTCGGGCCGGTCTCATACCGTACGAAACAATCCAGAGTGATCATTCAGGCCCGACCTGTATGTGCAGTTCCTTTTTGAAGGTCAAGACCAGGGGCTGATTTTGGAGCAATCTGACGTGCGCCCTTGCCGAAGGAGATACTTTGGTGTGCTGCTTTATGACTGTACTACTTCCCATAGCATCTGGGCGAACTTTATTTATGAGATGCTGTATCTGTCCATACAGTGGCTGTTTTGATTTCATGATTTAAGGGATGTATTATGATTTTTCTGTATTATTATTATAATTATTATTATTATTATTAAAAGGATTTTGTGCTTTCTAAATCTATTGTTTAAACATTTCTGGTTAGAGGTTTGTGGAACAATGTGGATAATGCCTTTCTGCATTCCAGATTCTAAAATTAGTCTAAATTATGCTTGAAATATCATTTATTTTCTGTTGGAAAAAGCTTTTGCCCTCTTAAACCATGAGTGTTCCAGTGTTTGGTGGAACGGACCACTTGTTTTGGGTCATGATGAGACTGTGGGTGTGAATTAATGCGTACGTGATGTGCCAAACCATCACATCATTTACTTAGAAAAATGTTACCAAATTGAACACCTTGCAACCGGCCCTGCTTTGAGTCTGTTGAAGATACGGGATCCCACAATATGATGGCATTACGAGATTACAGGGTCCCACCTTATGACGACCTTCAAGGTACATGCACTAAAAGTTCTTTTCCCTTTATATTAGACTGATGGTTAATACAACTGGCTTGTACAATTACTTATCAGTTCCTCTATTTACATATTTTCAGTACTATATTATTACTTTCCTTATGTTAATACACTGGTATCTGGGCCATCTGAAGATAGATTTTGCCTTTTTCACCTTACTTTGGCTTTTATCTATAGTGTTATTTATTTTCTCACCAGCTTGGTGCTTGGTTAGGTGAATGCTTAATGATGTAGTTGGTTAAATGGGTGCTCATGTTGGCTGTACAGAAATGTTAGACTAACACTAACCCCATGTCGAAACACCTCAGTGCAGCCCACCAGCATTAAACTATTCCCATCTGCCAACTCTGTATCTTGTTTCTGTGGGACAGGGAAATATGATGCACTTGAGTTTTTACAGTGTGTGATCTTATCTCTCCTCTGTGTTGCAGATAGTGGTTCTTTATGGCCATATTGTTCAATTTCTTTAATGCCCATTCTGTTTTCTATCGCTCTAGCTTTGAAAACAAAACAATGTAATACACTGATAATAAACAGTATAAACAAATTAAATGAAGGGTGATAGGTAAAAAGCGTTTTTTATTTTTATTTTTTGAGATTGTATTTATTTTATTGTGGTTTGCACAGCTGAAACCAGTAATCTGTTGTGGTCATTTCAGAACACAATTGTACAATACAATTTTTTACAAATAAATAAAAATCTGTATCTGAAGTTGATCACTGACTAATCTGATTATTTAAGTTGCAAGTTCATACATTTATGTGGTAAAACAGAAATCTGTAAAGTTATTACAAAAGAAAGATTAAAATGGAAAATAATTTAATACTTCAATTAAAAAGTTTCATGTTTTTAAATATGTTCCTTAAAATACTCTGGTAAATAGAATGTATCCTTCTTGATACCAATGTCCAACAGCTAAATACAAATATCTTATAAAGTAATTATAATTTAATTCAGAAAAGCAAAGTCATGCAGTAAATAATGCAGGATAGCAAAACTAGGATTGTGCATGACGTGATTCTGATATCATACAGTGGACATATCATTTTAACATTTATTCTGGTGCAATGCCTTGCCCTTTTCCATTGTAAGTGCATTACTGCAAACTAATGATTTTTTGTTTGTTTTTACTAGTCAAAGCATCTCCTCTCATGTTTCTTGGAGGGATTATTAACATTGCGAACTTTAGCCTTGTGTCTGGTACGGGCAGTGTACAAACAGTCAGCCTTTTTCCACCCATTGAGATCATCATCTTCATTATGTTTCACAAAGCTATTTTAAAACGGTCTATAGTGTTAGACAAGTCTAAAATTTGCTCATAGACTAGTCTAATGCAAGTTAGACTGTTTCACAAAAATAAAGACTGACTTAATTTAGACCAAAAAAATTAGACACCTTACCCCCAGGCTAACTTAGGTCTAAGACTCTATGTTACCTTGGCAACCAGCAGTAACAATCAGTTACATTACAAACTGCCAAAAGAAAAGGGAAAATGGCTCATAATTCAAACATTTCTTCTTGTTACTACATTCCCAAGTAAAATGTCCTTGTAACTGTTAGGGCCGTTACATAGTCAGCGCAGGGCCGGCCCGCGGCATAGGCAGTATAGGCAAATGCTAAAGGCGCCACTCATCCATAGGGGCGCCAAAATGAGTGAACGAGTGAATTGTTTTTTTTTTTTAATTTAAAAAAAATAATAATTTAATAATACTATTTAAACCATTACTTCGAAATACTACCAAATAAAGCAAAAAAAAAAAAGTCCGGCACATCAATCTTCCCCCGCCGAGCGAGTGCTTAAAGTGCGTCAGAAAAAGAGCGCGCACGCGATCAGTTGTTGGTAATTTGTTCAAAGAGTATAGAAGTAACAAGAGGCGAAACTCAATAGAACGTTCCATTGCAACAAACTCCCCCATGCGCAGAGCTGCAGCTCCGCCATCTTGGACTGAACGCAACACAGCTGTCATAGAATTGAACGATACCGGGTTCAAATTCAAAAGCGGTTAAATGAACTAAAAAAGTAGTTTATAGTTTTTAATATCTCTAGAGCAGACATCCCATGTCTCCCGGAAGAACCGGGAGTCTCCCGCATATTGATAGCGGCTTTCTGATGCCCGCAAATTAGCTAAAACCACCCGGAATCTAGAGCGAGCGAGCAAGAGCGTGCAGCTCCAAACCGTAGAGCACACGGCAGAAAGGGTGAGGGAGCGAGATATCAACATATCAACCTAAAATGTGGAACACAACTTGTTCAGATTTTTTGCTTTCATTTTCTTGCAGTTCTAGAGTAAAATATATTTTGTATAAAATATAAATAATTATATTTTTTAAATTTGTACATTTTAATAAACTCAAACTTATATAACTTTTTTCTATTTCACTTTCATAATTTATTTCACTTCAACAATAATCTGACAAATTAAAACAAGACCAACCATATGTCTAAATTCCAAAGCATTCTTGAATTACAACCATTTAAGTTTGGATAGTGATTTTCATGTTTATGCGAAAAAAAGGTGACAGGTAAAGGGTTAATTTCGTGATAACAATGAATTAATAAAGCGGTCATTTGCCAGGTTAGGTGTTCATATATCTCTGAAAGTATGCGATTTAAAAAGCCCATTTCGAGTCTTGACAATTTCGACCAAATACATTAGCAAACTGTTACTGCGGTTATGGGATAGCTTACATTAACGTTACTTTACCTGTTATCGTTGACGTTAGCTCACTTTAAAGTTCATAAAACCTTTTCTACTTTACCTCTCTGGATCTTTAGGGAATCTATGAGATGCTAGTTGATTGGTTGTACACTGGTAAGTTGTTGCAGTTGATGGCAGAACACTGTTTTCTTTGTTTCCAATTATTTCCAGACATATTGTTAATGCTGTACAGTAGTTGTGCTAACGGTAAAGTCGTTGGTTCAGTCCAAAATGGCGGCCGCGCTACCGAAGCGCCACCTAGTGGCTGTTGTCAAAACTGCAACGGAGTTTCGCCTCTTGTTACTTCTATACTCTTTGATTTGTTGTGTAGCGTGCGCGACGCCACATCCAATGTAGACAGCATTGCTTTTGGTTTGCTTTTGTTTGTTTTAACCATAGACAGTATATAAACTGGACACAGCGACCCCATAGGTTTCAACGGAGAGAAGTTGAAGCACATAAGGAGCAGTCATTTCCTGATTGCCAGGCGTACTGCGCAGACTCAAACTGAGCTTGACGACGGGGATGTGACGTGAGCAGCCTGCCTGACAGTTGTAAGTTTTCTAGCAGCTGTGCCTGACGAAATCGGAACCATTCCCTTCCGAATCTTGCAGAGACGGAGAGTGTGAGAAGGAGCTGTCCATGAGCTAGGAGCAGGAGCAACGTCATGACTCTCTATGGGCTTCTCCTTTGACTTTATGCCTCCGCGTCCCCCAAATTGCCCGCGAGCTTCTCTTCCTGTCTCTACGGTAATTTCCAGAGAGTCGCGTGGTTTTGACGCAATCGTTAGCCTACTTTTACAAAAACTGCTTCTACGGGGGCATAACGTAAGATACAAGGTAATGGAGCCTTTTATACATTGTCGTGTTTCTTTAGAAATAAATAATGGACAAATGGAGTCTTTAAACGCCTCAGATGTAAAGTTATTCGCTGTCAAAGTGACGCCAAAATGAATGGAAGTCAATGGGATGCTAACAGCAGGTGAAGGCTTGTTAGCCAATGGCGGCTCCCGGGGGTACCTTCAAACTAATACGAAACGCTTACCCACTGGTTTTAACACACTCAGGCTCCCCTGTAGAAACGGCCCTGGCAGCTCGCGCCAGTTCTAGACACGGTGAAAGTTTCCTGATTGTGACGGATGGCCAAATTTACATGACACATTATAAATTAGCATTATAGTCTGCGATAGATACAGTGCCAAAAAGAAGAGGATAAAAGGGATAAAGACAGGTAAAGTGCATGATGTAGTGAATTAACAGTTTATCTAATTGCATAGTAGTAGCCTAAGATACTATAATTTAATGGCATTTATTTTAACCTTAAACTTAATGTTAGCAGTTGTGAGTTCTCCAGAGGCCACAGACAGTGTGATTTTGTATAACAATCATGTCAGTTTTAAGACGCATTTTTTTACCACTTTTTTAATTAATGTTTTACACTACAGTTGTGCAGTTTTGGGGGATATATGGCATTTTTAAAATTTATTTGCAAAAATTAGTAATGATATTTATTTACAGGTTTATTAAAAATAGCAAAGTTCACATTAAATCTGTATTGTAAAACGCGCTATAAAAGATAATGGGGACTTGACTTGAATGCTAGATGTAATACACTACAGGCCAAAAATTTGGACACATTACTATTTTTAATGTTTTTGAAAGAAGTTCTTCTATCATTTATTTCTGTGATTCTGTGAATTTTCAGGATCATTACTCCAGTCTTCAGTGTCACATGTGACATCCAGTCTATTACATGATCCTTTAGAAATCATTCTAATATTCTGATTTATTATGAGTGCTGGAAACAGTTCTGGTGCCGTATATATTTGATGAATAAAAGGTTAAAAAGAACTGCATTTATTGAAAATAAAAAAAATATTTTCTAATAATATAAATCTTCCTTACTATCACTTTTTATCAATTTAACACATCCTTGCTGAATAAAAGTATTGATTTATTTCAAAAAAGAAAGAAAAAAAATTACTGACCCCAAATTACTGACCAGTATATATTGTTGTTACAAAAGATTTATATTTTTAAAACATTTGCTTATTTTTTTATTTTTATTTTTTTACTTTTTATTCATCAAATTATCCTAAAAAGTATCACAGGTTATGAAAAAATATTAAGTAGCAGAACTGTTCCCAACTTTGATAATGAATCATCATATTATAATGATTTCTAAAGGATAATGTGATAGTAATGGTCCTGAAAGTTTAGCTTTGCATCACAGAAATAAATGATAATTTAAAGTATAATGAATTGAAAACCAATTATTTTAAATTGTAATAATATATCACAATATTACATTTTTTTCTGTATTTTTGATCAAATAAATGCAGGCTTGATGAGCAGAAGAAACTTCTTTGAAAAACATTAAAAATAGTAATGTTTCCAAACTTTTGGCCTGTAGTGTGTGTGTGTGTGTGTGTGTGTGTGTGTGTGTATATATATATATATATATATATATATATATATATATATATATATATATATATATACTGTATATCATGAACACAATGACGGGGTGAAATGGGCTGTGATGCATGGGGCGCCAGGTAAAATCTTGCCTAGGGCAGCAAATTGGTCAGGGCCGGCCCTGAGTCAGCGCGAGCAACGATCGACACGCTCCCTTTCATACGCAAGCGTCACGGGCGATGCGTGAAATGCAATACACCGTGACTGCTCAAACAGGGGGTAGTAGAGTCATAGTGAAGTCATAGCTCTGAATGCCCGTCTATTTCGCTTCAAACGCTCGCTTTATACGCGCGTCCTATTCGCCTTGGACGCGCGAATGGATTTAAAATGTTCAAGCGTCGAACTAGACGCGAATTTGACGCTCTATTCGCGTTTGGTGTGAACGCTGCATAATAACAGGCTGCGTCAAGATTGCAATGCTGGAATGTGTGTGTGTGTGTGTGTGTCAGAGAGAGAGAGAGGCACGGGCGCGATCGAACAGTGGAAACAAAAACATACTCTGTCATTTATACTCCTCCAACAAACACATATTTTCCGCTGGAGTAAACTGCACTGAGCGGTTGAATGCGCTTACTCGATCCGCCCATGTTTTTTGTTTTGAAAAGTGTCTTATTTTACCCAGAATGCATTGCAGTGTAGTCCTACTTGAGATAGTCAGAGTCTTAAGTGCTTTGTGCAACGGTCTGATTTATATGTCTATCTGAAGTCTGACTATCTACTATATCTAAGCCATAGTCAAAGTCTATCTTTGTGAAACCGGCCCCAGATGTTCAAAGCAACTGCTCAGATCATCTATAGGCTGATTCTGGCCATCTCTCTTCTCGAGCCCAGTTTTCATTTTCTTGATGAAGTCTTCACCCACTAAGCTCACGATTGCATCCTTCAGCTGTTTGAAGAGTTGATCAGCGCTTGAGCCCCTCATCAGCAGAGACTCCAGAGCGATGCCTCTCCTGAGCTCTCCAACAACCTGGTGCACCAGTGTTCCACGGTACAAGCTAAACAACACCAGAACACACTTAGTATTCATTTCCAACAACACTAATGGACACTTCTAAGATGTAAATAGTAATGTATATATATATATATTTTAGGGCTGTCAAAAGATTAATCGCGATTAATCGCATCCAAAATAAAAGTTTGTGTTTAAATAATATATGTGTGTGTACTGTGTATAATTAAATTTGTATATATAAATACACACACATGCTTGTATATATTTAAGAAAAATGTATAAATTATAAATTATATATAAATATATACAGTATATGTATGCAAATATTTCTTAAATATATACATGCATGTGTGTGTATTTATATATACAAAATAATTATACACAGTACACACACATATATTATGTAAATACAAACTTTTATTTTGGATGCGATTAATCGCGATTCATCTTTTGACAGCCCTAATATATGTATAACTTGTGTATTATATTTTTAAGTTATATTTTGGGCCTTGTTATGGTCTATTGTGTAGAGATCAGACAGGAAAGCACGGGGTGGAGAGAGAGGAATGGGATCGGCAATCAGGAACCACCAGGGATTTGTAAAAATGGAGATCAAAAGGATAAATATCAAAAAAGGATGGTTTAGGAGTAATAAAGGATGTTGTACCGTGCACACTCTGGTTCAGATAGCGGATCCAATAGTAAACGATTGAGATTTAGGCTCCACTTCAGGCACGACTGCCACTGGCTGTATAGATGAGCTGCTTCATCATCCAGATAGATCCTTCCTCGACCAGTTTGTAGTTTTTGAAGTCTCAACACCATGTCTAAACCCCCAAACCAAAAAAAAAAAAAAAAAATGAACATGTTATGACATTCCTTTTTCCAAAATGTTATGAACTGGCTCAACACACATTTCTGAAAACCTCAGCAATGTTTCGCCATTTTGCCCATGGCATTTAGCTAATCATTACACCATATCACCTTTTTTGTGTGACAATGGTGGCATATGTGCCGGAGGCTGCTTTATTACTTTATTGCATGCTATAAAAAACGACAGCTAACAGAATGATGATGTATGATAATGTCAATACCGGTTTCTGTTTTAGTCGTACTGCTGAGCTTTCCATTGACCATTCCCAGTAGCAGCCCCCAAAGATGCACTTGGCACGGCTGAGGTTGCGCGTTTACAAGCCAGTAATGTGTCACAAACATTTGCAACTGTAGAGCACGTGGGATCCCTCTTAACATCGCGGATGACACACCCAAAGTGTCGAGGAACACCTGAAGTCGCACGTCATGTGGTTCCTTGAATCATTAGAAAGACAAACACTGTAAAACAAACAGTTTCATTTCACTTCAAAACAGTGCTAAGACATCTTCATTACCTTGTATAATGTTTCCAGTTGAAGTTCTTCCATCACCTTGGTCCGTATGGCTTCAACCTTCTGATTGCTTAGTTTTATGTGTTGTCTCCCGTATTCCTCTACATAGCACTTGCTTGTGCCAGTGACTGCTTTAACGGCTAACGCTTGTTTATTTGCTGTCTGTTTTCCTCCTAACAACAGTAACCCGTATATCACCTGGCGTATGGGACGAGAGATTTCACTGCTACAAGGGAGTTGGAAATTTTCAACCTGGTGCGTCAAGGAAACCCTTTGGTGTACCAGTACATCGATAACAGAGGAGCCCATCCTCCCCTCAAGTAGAGGCCTCAAGGTCCATTTAGGTAGAACTTGCAGAGGACCTGTCAAAGCTGACTGTGGAAGCACCTTCGAGTCGAAGAACTGGGCAAGAGAGCCAGAGATGAGCTTATACTCTTTGATTCCTTTCCAAAGTGCGTTTTGAACGATGACTTTTTCTTTATTGTCTGTACATTTCAGCAAGGCACTTATAGCTTCTTCCGGCCCTGGAAACTGGGATAACCAGTTAAGCATCCCATCAATACGAGCATTTTCCGTGCCGGTTACCGAGTACTCCTTCCAATTCGGGTACTTGATATTTTGTAACTTCACATAATCGTTGCCTAAGATGGAAGCGAAGATTGGGAGAAGGTCAGCATTCATTTTGAAAGATGCACAGAATTTTCCCAATGTGAAGTGTTTGGCTTGGATGAATTTTTTGTTTGTCCGTTTGTCCACTCTCACTTTTTTCCAATTGAAATGTGTGATTGGCAAGACTCCTGCTCTGAGGTTGAATATATAGAAGTCACTGTCGTTGGACAAAACAGGACAATTCCACTCTTTAGCCAAGGCAGCAATTTCCCAATCAGCCTCTTCAAGACACTGAACCACTGGTACCTTGAGCTTATGAAGGAGCTGTCTTAACACATTTTTAATGAGTATAGGAAGGGCTCGCCCTCTCTTCCCCATAGACCAGGCATAGGCCGCATTTATTTTCTGCTGTTTTCGTTTCATGTCAGTGTCAAATTTTTTGTCTGTGTGGTCGGCGCCGCCATCAAGTACAACGTAAGGGCTAATGTCACAGGCTGCGAGGTTCCCAAAGAACTTTGTGATCAGCTCCTCAAAGGCATCATAGTCTCCTCCATGCATCTGATCCAGTTTGCAGTCAAAGTACAGCAAATAATATAAGTTACATCCATCGATTATTAGTCGTTTGTCTCTAAAAGCCCAGCTCCTTAAATAATCTGTGTCGCTGCTTTCAATGAATGTGTTCAATCCTTGGACTCCCATGTTGACAAACAGTCGTCACCGACTTTCAGCAATTTTGTTTTTTACTTGAGCTGGGAAAACATGAATAATTTTCTAATTATTGAGATAGGCTACAATAAATTAATGAACACTTTTTTGCCATTGAGATAACTGGGGAAAAAGTGTCCCAATGAACCTGAATTCACCCCTATTTAATATCAGCGTATTACGACATTGATGCATACAGCACTAAGTCACTGGTCATTTTAAGCAGACAAATACAAATTTTAAATGTAAATAACACAATACTATTGTCGTTAGATTTTCTTTTAGTTATACAACAATTTGTGTGAGTTAGATTTAAAGGAAAAGAGATAAAATTACGAAATAACATTTCATATAATGAAAATGATGTAGAATATTTATTATTTTACAACATTTTCATTATATAAAATGTTATTTCGTAATTTTATCTCTTTTCCTTTAACCGTCACGATAATGACATGCAAAATGTTTACAGGCATGGAGCGTTTTTCCAAAATAAATAATCAACTTCATAATTCCTCTTATATCAAAAGTAAGATATTGTTCTTGATTTGGTCGGATAACAATTCGACAGTAATAGAAATAAGTAGTAGAAATAATCTTAAAGTAGCCTACTAATTGAAAAGTACTTACCGAATGTTGAGGCATGAGAGTGTGTGAGACGTCTGTAGCTTCATGTATGCCGATCCGAATAATACGCAGATCTTATTATATAAAAACAGACAGAAAACCGAAACTTAATTATGACGTTTGGAATTGCACATCGAAACTTGGCGGCTGCAGCATCATAATCACGAGGATGCCATGAATACTTCTAACATGTCAACATAGGCTTTATATAGCCTACAATAACACTAATAATTCTACCAAACAAATCAGATTAGTCAATCTCTGTTGTGTGGTATAAAAAAAAAAAAAAAAAAAAAAAAAAAAAACACTCGAGAGTCGTTTTGTTAATAGTCCTGAACGTTTTGTATTTTAAATAGGTCTATGTATAAAGTAACATAAAATATACACACATAGATTTTCATAGACCATGCTATTTATTATTAAAAGAAGGCTATCTCTGTTAGGCTACTATTTTTATTTTATGTTACTATAGCCTATACACAAAAGAAAACATTTATAAAAAATCTTAATAGTGAGTGTTTTGTACCTAAAAACATACATAGGTGTGTGTGTGAATGCATAATAAGCTGTCTTCTAAAATATCTATCTGTCTATCGCATGAATCATCACCCTGTTGCTGTGCAAAACACTTTGTGTATTGCAGTTGCAGTTACACCCCTGATCTAAGAGATATGACAGGTCGCAGCTTGCTAACTGTGCATGTGCAGTATGAGTGTTATCACTCTAGCTTGTTTCTGATTGGAGAAAAATGACATTTTGCAACCATCCCCTGTTGCAACTGTCCCCGGTCTCAGGGGTTTTCTAACTTGTGTGCGTGTGGACCAAGAATCAAGAATTTTCGCGGACCACTTCATAATGCACATAATAAAATATGTCTACACACAGTCCTAAGTTACCTGAATTAATCCGCACCACTAAATAGGCTCACTAGCACTAAAACTATAACTGGTCATCACATCAGTACAACAGGCTTGTTAAAAGAAAGTTTACTGCACACAACGGCTGGCACATATATTATTTATTTATTTACTCAAGCGTCCGAGGGCATAATCAGGTTCATTTGAACAACAGGCTTATTTCCATAGCAATGGAGTATGAAATCTATACATGTTTGTTTTACAAGTCCTCAAAAAGTAGGCTTGAGTTTGTCCACTTAACAGCACATCCGCAAAACATTTCAGAAACGCGAGATCAAGAAACTAACTGGAAATTAAAATAATAACAGGCCTTATTCATTCCATTTATAAACATTTCGTTTCATACAAACTGCCTGTAAAGGCTATGCGTGTGTGATAATGAGAACATATCTGCCTCTGCCTCTTTTCTCTTCAGAGAACCTGTTGCTACACCGATCCATGTTGTGGTTCTAACGGCACTGAACTTGAACGTCACGGCCGAGCGCTACTAGCCTATTTTAGTAATCACACAATAACTTGACAATTTAATTTAAATTTTATATCAATATAGGCCTACATATTATTTTTACTCTTTATTTTTTTTATGGGAATTTCCTGGTAAAATGAAGGTAAATAATAAAATATTATTTTATATTTTATTTTGCCTTTCCACGGACCACCTGCAGTACCCTCACGGACCACAGTTTGGAAATGGCCGCCCTACAACAACGTTAGCACATTTAGGATAAGTTGGCAAGTTTGTCAACTGTTACTTTCAGAATCAGAACAACACTGTGATGTTTTAAAGAACATATAAAATCAACAGATTCATTGTGCGGCTGCAGTTCTCTGCTTTTCAATGTTGAAAACGAAAATGGCTGCCTCATCTAGTCTAATATGTTTATCTTATATTAGGCAGTTTGAGGCAGTTTATGCAAAGCAGTTAAAAGAGCATGCATTTTGAATGACAAATATGCTTTGCTAAATGAAATACGACACGGATGCGATTCGGTTCAGTGAGAAGGTTGTGATGATCAGGTAAGAATATCTATGAGAAGCTTACTGATAGATAGATTTAGGTTGTATAATGGTCATAAGGCCCATTAAGAAAGACAACGTCCTGTGGAATGTCTACTTTTGGGGGGTTGTACATTAATAAAACTGGTAAGAATTTTAGAAAATAACTGAAGTAGAAACAGCAACATGATGCTTTAGTATTTTTGTGATATTATGAGTGGGTTAGGGTTAATAGGCAACTGTTTGCCTATTTTATAATGAAGGATTTTGAAGTAGGATATTTATTAGTTCATTCTCATTCATGAAAGTGCTTCTTCATGAATCTTGAAAAAAAATGTTGTATAACTAAAAGAAAATCTAACGACAATATTTTTATTTGTCTGCTTAAAATGACCAGTGACTTGTAGTGCTTTAAGAATCAAGTGTTGACATCTGCGTGAGTTAATGTGTTTTTTATGGTCTGTCGACTGTCTGTGCGCTTTGTACATTCCATTAGATTAATTACATAATTTAAAACAAATAAAGAGAGCAATTTGAATAAATCTTTTTAAGTTACATTTTAAAATAACATTATATATTTAATTGTCATAGTGATTTAAAGTTTTAGTTTAGTTCAGATTTAAAGTTGATAGTTTAAGTTGAGTAAATGCAGAAAAAAAGAATCATTCAAAACGTTGCCTTAATTTTTCCTATTTCTTAGAACACCTCATTTTTTACAATGTAGCAAAAAGTTATATATGCTGAAGTGAAAACAAGTGCACCTGTAACTCTTACATCATTGATTGATGATGTTACAAAGCAAGCAGTGTAAAATGGTGTAAATTATATTGCATAGTCATAATACCGAGACATGGGTCACATGCTCTTTCAGATCACTGACTAAAATCAGGACCGAAGTCATGCTGACTATTCTTCTGATCACGGCAATGCTTGGCCAAGGTAAGCAGTGCGTCATTTTATCCTCTTGAAGCCTAATAAAAGGCATGTTCATTTGACATGTTCCTGATATTAATAACTCTTGATTTGACAGGCCAGTCATGGGACAGCCTTGGGGTAAACTTCATCACAGCATTTCCAGAGAACATAGCCTTTTACTATCCAGTTAATCCAGTGAATACTCTCAATATCACCGCTGTCCATGCCGACACCGTGGTGACAGTCTCCATCTCAGATAGAACCTGGACATACCAGGACACACTGCCAGCAGGAAAGCCTGTAACTGTGACCCTGCCACTAGGTATTGAGAAATACAGTTTCGTTCAAACTCTTCAGACCGTCAAAATCAGCAGCACGGAGAGCATCGTGGTGCAGTCGATCAGTCAGCGAGGAGATAGTGTACAAACTAATGTCGTTCAGCCTTTGAAAAATCTCGGTACCTTTTATTCCATCCCTGCACTGAATTACAGCAAGATGATAAATACTTTCTTTCAGTCGACAAGAAATACAAGCAAGAGATGCAGCTCCTACAGGCTGGTCATTATCAATGGAGAAGATATGAGTAATTTAATCACAATTGTAAAAAAGCCTAGAAACATTATTTACATTCTTGATCCGTACGCCGTACTTCAGCTCCAAACCGACGGGACAGAAATTGCAGTTAAATCTGATTATAAAGTAGCTGTGATGCTGACCCATCCATGTGAAGAGATGTCAGGATGCAAATGCAACATGGTGGTGAACCAACTTTATCCCGACACTCTGTGGGATAGCAGGTTCGCTGTACCAAGCATACTGAACGTTTGGCTACATCTGACGTCCTCAACGAATATCACTGCCACTGGCGGGAATATACAATCGGGTACTTTTGAAGCCTATTCCTCAAAACTCCTGTCTCTCCCATCTTTGCAGTTAGGATCTCAGTTCATCAACACTTCTGATCCTGCTTCCCTCAGGCTTGTCAGTCCAGGCTTCATCATTGAACCGATCCCACTGTCCAGGTTCTCTGCGTGCTACCTAGTAGTGCCTGTCAACTTGATAAGTGCCAAGGCCTTAGTTATAGCAGAAACGGAATACAGGGATAGTGTGTATGTAGATGGGGATTTGCTTTCATCCACTCAATGGAGCACTATCAGCGATTCAGAGTACTCGTCTGTATTAGTGTCTCTTGATGACACGCATGTCATTTGGCATCCGTCCACAAAGATTGCCGTGTATGTGTTTGAGATGAGCGCAACCCTGTATGGAGGCCCAGCTATATCTTTAAGCGCAAACCCAGGTAAGAAACCTATTTATTGATGGGTGCGCTCATTATTGTTATTTTTGTATTGCATTCTTCTAACATCAACACAAAGTATGAAATGCTTTAAAGGTTAAAGAGATAGTTCATCCAAAAATGAAAATTCTGTCATTACTTTCCCTCAAGTCCATGTATGTTGTTTTGGACCCCATTGACTTTCATTGTAAGGGCAAAAACAGTTCTTCAAAATATATTTCTGTTGTCTTCCACAGAAGAAAATCATATAGGTTCGGAATAAAATGAAGGAAAGTAAATAATGACAGAATTTTCATTTTTGGGTGAACTGTCCCTTTAAGTATGTTGAAATAGGGCTAGTTGTCACACTACTACTATGTCCGCTTATTTATATTTATTTTATTTATTTATTTATTAAAGGGTTAGTTCACCCAAAAATGAAAAGATATCTTAATCTGTGTTCCGAAGATGAGCTAAAGTCTTACAGGCTTGGAACAACATGAGGGTGAGTAATTAATGACAGAATTTTCATTTTTGGTTGAACTAACCCTTTAAGTCAGTTCTATATAGACACACATCTTGTTATTTTTTAACTATTATTGCACAGGAAAAAAAGATACAGTTAAGTTAACACATGTTGACCCAAACCTCCCATTATTAATACATTTTTCAGCAAAATGGAAACAATTCGTGAAACAACAAATATGTATACGTTGACATACAAAAATAATATAAAATTGTTTTTCTAACAGAAATTTTAAATGATAAAATATAAAATTATAATACTATTTATAAACTGTTTATACACTTTTGTCCTAACTAAGAGCAAAGTTAAATCTTTTGGTTCAAATCTGCCATAATTAACACTTTCCTGAATGTACAGTAGCCTATACTATGTGGTTTTATTTGTATACAATATGATGATATTTGAATCTGGAGAGGTAAAATCACAGAAATTATACTAATTTATGACAGTTTTGAACAAAGTATTTGAAACCAACTTGCAAAAGCACTAACTAAAGAAAATACTTTGTGAAAATGGATTTTTGTCTTTAAACCTTTTAGTTACTGAGTGTGACAACAAGCCTATGTATGCTAAGCCTGTACTGCTTACTTACTTACAAACATGAGTGTTGTGTTTGTCTGCATTTAGACCCTGTTGGCTGTGGAGTGATCCCTCCTAAGTTCGACATCATCTTAACACCTCAAACCTGGCCTGAATCCCATAAACACTGTATGCTCATAAGTGACGAGCTTTTCAGTCCGAGCAATAAAGTGGAGCAAATGGAGATGGTCGACTTTCTGAATAGTGAAGGTTTAAATGAGAGGCTCTGGATCGGACTGCGGCGTAGTCTGCTCACATTAGAGTGGTATCGGCAGAAGGGTAAGGAAGTTCATAATATGACATACACGCGGTGGGGAACCGGGGAGCCACATGCTGCTGTGGAGGCCATGTGCGCTTCAGTATTCCCAAATTCAAACACAGGTTTCAATTGGAAAAGTGTGCCCTGCTGTGCTCAGTTGAAGTCTATCTGCTACTCAAGTACTCATTACTTTCCTCTGGATTTACCCTCAGATGAGAACGCCAATAATTCTAATAGTTATGCTAAAGGAGATGCATAGTAAAAACTGGCCAGCACAAAAAATTACAAAATATTTAAGGAACAAATCAGTGACATCTGAGAATAACATTTTTGCTTCTTTATATTTTACAATTCATGGCATTAAATGCCATATTGTTAATATACAAATCTACTTAAACGTTATATTTAATGCTAGTAAATAGAACAGATTAAAGATGCTAGATCACATATTGGTAGACATGAAGATGTTTGGTCACGAATACCTCCAGGAAGTTCCCATTGCCTTTATAACCATGAATATTGTATGTATAGATATTATGTACAATGTTCACACTTTATCTATAGGAACATGGATTTATATGTAGTTATCAGCACTTGGTATTTCCAGTATATAGATGTATACTTTTTAAAAAAAAGACATTCATTAACAGATTTCAAGGTACAAAGTCGACATGAAACATAAGTTATGATAGTCTTTTGTTCCCAATTGTAAGTGAAATGGCTTCTCTAATAAGAAAAAAATGTAGGGCGGGGCTTGATTTTGTCCATGGGGAATTGATTGGATGGTTGTGGTTTGCTATTGCCGTGATCTCATGTGAGTGACAGGTTGCCCCGCCCTCACGTCAGTACACATCATCTGACTGCAAAGTTATTTTGACAAAAGATTACATGAATTTTAAGAAATAATGATGTGTGCACGGAAGTAATTTATAATAAATACTGCAATATTTAAATTTTAAAACAAGAATTGTGAACTGATTTCATGGTGACTTTAAAAAACATTTTCACAGAGCATCATCATGTTTGTATGTCATATTTGTATACATGTCTAGGAAGTTGTAGAATTTCAATAAACTTAAGCATTCAGACCTCAAACCTAGCGCATGCATCATTTAGCCTTTAATGGCATTGAGAAACTGAGTGATGACAGCATGTTATATGACAAATAGCTCTATGTCAGCAGCTCATTATGCAAACTAATGTGGCGACACTAAATGTGTTTTGAATGTAAAATGTGTCTGTGTTGCTGGATAAACACACAAATGAAGATTCTTTTGCTCAGAGAGTGGAAGAACTGAGGCCTTGAAGCATCAGGTAAGTCTTGTTTGATACTGTATGACGTAACAGAATGTTAGATATTAATACTGAACTACATAGGCATGCGTATGAACGTTCTGTCTGTATTGCTATCATAAATTTAAGAACAGTTTGAATCAAGAAGTTTTTCATTAAGTTTTCATTAAGATTCAGTTTGAATCATTAAGTTATGTCAACATATGTTTTTACATTGCTTTAACTCATCAAAATATGTTAAGCAATTTTCAACTTTTTCAAAAATTTATCAAGATTGAACTCATTTTTTTAAGTTAATGTAATTTTAGCTTTAGCTTTTTTTTTTACAGTGCACTTTTATATCACTTAAAGCTTTTCATCAATGTAACGTCTACATTACAGAGTTTTATTCAGTATAAATTCAATGTAAGTCAAATATGTTATTTAATATGACTGGTTCAACCTGATTTTTAAGGTCAGTTCAAGTAGAAATATTTCCTTAAAGTCAGCTGCACAGCTTCTACAGTGCTCATCTCTCTATTTTAATCACATTCCCAGCGAAATCTTGTATGTTTTGTTATTTCACATTTTGTGTAATTAACTCTCATCATTATTTTTCCTCTTGATTGTCAGATTTGTCCGATATAACACCAGTAGCTGCTCAAATCAGCTGAGAACCACAGAGTAACGGTGATGCTGTCTCATCTTCTCTTCATGTCACTGGTTTGCCAGGGTAAACCATCTCTCACATTTTTACACATTTATGTTCAAAGTAGATTCAAAGTAGGACAAATAAGTAGTACTACATTAACACTTCAGCATACTAATATGTAATAAACAAGATTAACTAATATTTAAGTAATATTACATTTAGGACTGAGATAGTTCCTCATTAGGTAATAAATAATTACTGAATGAGATTAGCATCAATAAGAACGTGTTGTTGGCATCCTTCTGTCTCTAGAGACAATGGAGTCTGCACCTTAGTTGAGAAGTGTTTACTGAGTTGTGGAGCTGCATCGCCGGCTGTGGCTGAATAAGCCAATGCGGGAGCTGCAGTTCCTACCACACTTACTGCAAGTGTGGTCATTGGTAGGGGCCATAGGAGAAGCAGTCGCAGGCTGGGTTTTCTGCTGTTTACAGCTCTTCCTTTCCCTACGCTGGATCTCTCTCTTCTCCTCTGCCTGCTTAACACCAGTTTTGACATCTGCACGCCAGCTAGAGCGGTCGGAGGTTGCTGTCGCAAGATCTGCTGGGTTGATGCTGCATGACTTCAGATCCCTCTTGCAGACATCCTTGTAGCGCAGGGCAGGTCGTCCGGTTGGCCGTGTTCCTGTGGCTAGCTCGCCATAGAGGATATCCTTTGGGATGCGGCCATCGTCCATCCTGCATACGTGTCCGAGCCAGCGCAGGCGCCTCTGGGTGAGGATGGCGAACATGCTTGACATGCCTGCCTGGGCCAAAACGCCTGCGTTGGAGACGCGATCCTGCCAGGTGATGCCGAGGAGTCGTCTGAGGTTGCGCATGTGGAAGGCGTTCAGTCTTCGCTCTTGGTGCGTGAACAGGGTCCAAGCCTCACTGCCGTACAGAAGGGTGCTCAGCACGCACGCTTGGTACGCCTTCATCTTTGTGTTGAGGGTCAACATGGGGTTGTCCCACACATGCTTCGCTAGGCGGGCCATGGCGGTTGCTGCTTTGCCTATCCTTGCGTTAAGCTCGGCGTCAAAGGATAGGTTGCTGGAGACTGTGGAGCCGAGGTATGTGAACTTGTCCACCACCTCCAGGATGTGGTCGCCAATGGTAATTGTGGGAGTGGTGCTGACATCCTGTCCCATGATGATGGTCTTCTTGAGGCTGATGGTAAGGCCAAACTCTGTGCATGCCTCAGCGAAACGAGTGATGAGTCGCTGAAGGGCAGCTTCAGTGTGAGCAGTGAGGGCGGCATCATCGGCAAAGAGCATTTCCCGTATGAGGACCTTGCGCACCTTGGTCTTCGCTCTGAGGCGAGCGAGGTTAAAGAGGTTCCCGTCACTCCGTGTGTGGAGGAAGATGCCATCTTCGGACTCGCTGAATGCGTAGCGCAGGAGCAGGGAGAAGAATATGCCGAACAGTGTCAGGGCCAGGACACACCCTTGTTTCACGCCGTTCTTGATTGGGAAGGGGTCCGATGCTGATCCGTCGTACTGTACTGTGCCAGACATGTTGTCGTGGAACGACTCGACCAACTTCAGAAGCTTGGGGGGGCATCCAATCTTGTGGAGGAGGGCGAAGAGGCCAGACAGACTGACTAAGTCAAACGCATTGGTCAGGTCGATGAAGGCGAGGAACAAGGGACGTCGCTGTTCGCGGCACTTTTCCTGCAGCTGCCTGAGGGAGAACACCATGTCGATGTTTGAGCACTTGGCCCGTAACCCACACTGCGACTCAGGATACACGCGGTCAGCAATCGCCTGCAGGCGGTTGAGGACTACCCTGGCGAAGGCTTTTCCCACGATGCTGAGGAGAGAGATCCCGCGATAGTTGTTGCAATCGCTGCGGTCGCCCTTGTTCTTGTAGAGCGTGACGATCTTCGCATCCCGCATGTCTTGGGATATTGCTCCCTCTTTCCAGCACTGGAGCAAAAGCTCATGGAGATGTCCGAGGAGGGAGCTCTCTTTTGCTGCCTTCACACCTCTGGTGGGATTCCGTCGCTGCCTGGTGCTTTCCCACAGGACAGCGAGTCAATGGCCTTGCTGAGCTCCTCGATGGTGGGTGGGGAGTCGAGTTCTTCCATGGTGGGTAGTAGGGTGGTGTTTTCCATGGCTGTGTCGGTGACGACGTTCTCCCTGGAGTACAGCTCCCCATAGTGCTCAACCCATCTCTCCATCTGCTCGCCACGGTCCTTGATGATGTTGCCGGAGGTGGACTTGAGGGGTGCGATCTTGGTGACACTTGGTCCAAATGCTTTCTTCATCCCCTCGTACATGACGTGGGTGTTTCCGCAGTCCGCAGAGGTCTGGATGTCGCTGCAAAGCTTCAGCCAGTAATCATTGGCGCACCTGCGGGCGACCCTCTTGGCGTTATTGCGGGCTTCTCTGTAGGCGGCCAGTGTCTTCTTGGAGGGCTTCCTCTTGTACTCCAGAAGCGCAGCACCCTTGGCGGCTATGGCAGGCTCCATCTCTTCAATCCCAGCCTCAAACCAGTCCTCGTTTTTCCTGGCTCTCCTCCCGAAGGTGTCTGAAGCGGCTTGGTATATGGCGTCGCGGATGAAGTCCCAGCGAGCTGTGGCGCAGTCTGTGGGGCAGTCTTTCAGGGCCTTGTCAATGGCCTCAGCGAAGCATTCACGCAGCTCAGGTTTTGAAGTTCTGGCTGTATCGATGCGAGGCCGGCCCTTCTGCTTGGAGCGGTCATGGAGGGAGCAGAACTCAAGTAGCCACTGACCGTTCTCGTTCAGTTTGCCAACTCCAAAGTGACCGATGCAACGTGGCCAGGAGGTGTGGGCTGTGCCTACCCGGGCGTTGAAGTCTCCGAGCAGGAACAGGTTGTCCTTCGCTGGGATCTCTCTGATCCTTGCCTCGAGCTCCTCATAGAATGCATCTTTAGCCTCGGCTGTGGAGCTGAGTGTGGGGGCGTAGACACTAAAGATGTGTGTAGGTCCCGAGGAGGTAGTGAGGCGGAGTGAGAGGATGCGCTCAGTTCCCTGAGAAGGAGGTTCGACTGACGATAGGAGGATGTTGCGGACTGCAAAGCCAACGCCATGGAGTCGGCGCTCGTCTGACTCCAGGCCTTGCCAGAAGAACGTGTAGTCCTTCTCCTTGAGACTGCCACTGGAGGCGAGGCGTGTCTCCTGGAGGGCCGCGATGTCAATGTTCCGCTTGGCCAGCTCGCGGTCGATGATGGCTGTTTTCCTGGCGTCGTCAACTTGCTTGAGGTCGTCAGAGAGGCCAGGGCACATTGTTCTGACGTTCCAGGTAGCCAGCCATAGGGCTAGCGGTTTCTGTTCCTTTTTCTTTTGGTGTTTGCCTGGTGCTCGATTTTACAACAAGCTTGTCGATTTTGTCTAAGCTTCACGCACCCGATGAAGCAAGCAAGTTGTGGCGGGGTAGTACCTTATTGCCCGGGGGCTGCCTGGGTTGGGGCGGGCGGTAACTTCCCAATGGAGTCAGGGGACTCCTCCCATCGTCGAGAGCAACCCCTAGCGCCCGGCTCTACACCAAACGAGCCTGGGCTTATCACTGGTGTCTGCTGCTCCCGTGTTGGATCAACGCTGAGACAGCGAAGCTGGAGTGACCTCTCCAGGTGCAGGCCTGGGCGAGTGGTAAGAAGGTCCTGGAGTGCCCAGTGCCAGGACCCCCTCTCGGCGTTGCTGGCAGAGTCCGGCGGAAAGGCAAGCCGATACGGCCGGTCAACTTGCTAATAACTAATAACTAACTATGACATATCATAAAGAATGACTAATTATTTACTAGTCAACATTAACGTGTCTGAGATGTGAGCAATAGTCTTTTTTTACTCTTAATGTGGTCGGAAAATGCATCACTAAATACTCAAGTGTTACTAGTCACTCTTCAAGAACAACTAGTGATCTTTTTTTACTTTAAAATAATGGTCCAGATTACTAGTAGTGACTAGGTGATGCATTTTATGTCTATATTCAGTGTAAAAAAGATGATTGATTACGTCTCAGACACACAATAATGTTGTGATTAGTAATTCATTGGTAATTCTTTATCATTTTTCAGAGTTTGTTGATAGTTGAAGTTGAAGTGAGTTGAATCTCATTTAGCAATTATTGATTTCCTAATAAGGAACTATCTTAGTCCTAAATTTGAAATTACTTACTGATTAAGCTTGTTTCCATATTAGTTAATATGGAAATTAGTTAGTTATTTTAACCATCAATGTCAATAGAGAACCTTTATTTTTAAGAGTGTGTAATTAGATGGTCATTAAGAAAATAGCCAGGTCTTCACCATGTGACCATCTGACAGCACATTCTCCTACTTGTAATACGGCTGATTAACAAATAAGCAAATAAAAGGGCATGAAATATTGATTGGAGTTTAAATGATTTTATTATGTATGAGTGTAAAAGAGTGCAGAGTGATTGTAGGAAATCCAGAATTGAAGGAAATCGTAATTGTGGGAATGTTATATCATCTATACTCTGTATAAAAATAATGAACTCTAAACTGACGATTTGACAGGGCTGTCAGTGGAGAGCTATGGAAAAGACTTCATCACGACATTCCCGGAGAATATTGCCAACTACCATCCACAAGAGTCCTCCAACACGCTCCAAATTACTGCTTTCTACAGCGACACCACCGTCTCGATCACCATCAACCACACAAACGTATATAATGAAAAGCTACAATCTGGGCAGACTAAAGTTGTTCATTTTCCCGAGTATGTCGAGCAATATCAGTTCACACGCTCCTTTTATTCCGTCAGAATCAGTAGCAGCAAATTGATCGTGGTTCTTTGGATCAGTCAGCGAGGCGACAGCATGCAGTCTAATTTCGTTCAACCTGTAAAGAATCTCGGAAAGCTGTATTCAATCCCCTTCATCAATTACAATCAGATGCTGGCATCCTTGTACAACACGGAGGAACTGTTAGCTCTGGACAACTGGAGATGCATCATTATCAATGCTTGGAACACCATGAACGCCATCTCCATCCAAACAGTTGGCATGAATGCTCAACAAGCCTTTAACTTTACGCTCAGACCGTACGAACTTTACCAGTTCCAAACCAATGGGTCAGAGATTAAAGTGTACTCTAAGAACTCCGTGGCTGTGCTGTTGACCCATCCGTGCGCTGAAACTACCCGGTGTGATTGCAACATGGTGATGAACCATGTTCTCCCCGAAAATCTGTGGGGTCGGACTTTTGTTGTGCCGTCGGTGAAGAACCTGAATTCAACATGGCTGCAAGTGACATCCACAACGAATGTCATGATCAGAAGTCAGAATATAGCGATTCTAGCCTCAAATCCTTCAGATCTAATTACCTTCCCGTACCTCAAAAGTGGACCCCAGCTCATCACTGCATCAAACTATGTGTCCATCAGGCTTATCAGTCCAGGCCTCGTCTTAGAACTCATGCCAGAGAGCATGTTTGCTGCCTGTTACCTGCTGCAGATGAACTCAACAGGAGCTGAGGCCTTGGTCATAGCCGAAACAGCCAGTAGAGGTGATGTGTATGTAGACGCCGATTTGTTTTCATCCACTGACTGGAAAACCGTTGCCAATTCAAACTACTCTTCGGTAACAGTGTCGCTTAGTGGCACGCATATCATCTGGCATCCAGCATCCAGGATCGGAGTGTACATGTTTGAGAGAATGGAGAGTGGAATTCCTTACGGAGGCCCAGCTGTGATCTTAAATGAAGATCCAGGTAAAGTGATACCTTTCTTATCCTAGAGTGAATGTGATAATGATTTTGATTAGAGTCAACATGAAATGTTTTTTTTTTTTTTTACTTCTGAAATGTTACGTAATTCTGAAGAAAGAAATTGTACAGCAGAATTTTATTTTATTTAATTGATCAAATCAGGAATTGGTTTGCGATTGGATCGCTTTAGTGATCAGCAAAATCTGGATGCTATCATCTGGATGTTTGAATGACACGTGACATGAAACTGGATTCAGACACAATATGTTTTATATATATTTATATATTTATTTATTTACAATGCACAGTATAATAATACTACTTTTATACACAACCGTGCAAAAGTTTGAGGTTAGTAAGATTTTTATTTTTGAAATAAATCAATATTTTTATTCAGCAAGGATGCATTAAATTGATAAAAAGGGACTTAAAAAAAATGAATGATGTTCTTTTAAACTTTTTATTTAAATAAGTATCCTGAAAACAAAATGTATCATGGTTTACACAAAAATATTAAATATTTTCAACATTGATAATAATAAGAAGAAATGTTTCTTGAGCAGCAAATCAGCATATTAAAATGATTTCTGAAGGGTCATGTGACACTGAAGACTGGAGAAAATGCTGAAAATTCAGCTTTGCCCTCACGGGAGTAGATTACATTTTCAAATAGAAGACAGTTATTTTAAATATATTTTATATCAATAATATTTCACAATTTTACGTTTTTACTGTATTTAATCAAATGGCCTTCCTGTATCTCAAACGGTAGCGCGTTGGCGGTCATGGGTTTCGATTCCCAGGGAAAGCAAGAACTGATAAGAATGTAAATGTGTACCTTGAAATGCAATATAAGTTGCTTTGGATAAAAGCGTCTGCCAAATGCATAAATGTAAATAAATGCACCCTTGGTGAGCATAATAAAGTTCTTTTAAAAACAAAAAAAAAATTAACAGAAATTTTTAGAGCTTGACAGTAAAAATCAGTCTTCTTTCATCATATAGAAAATATAATCAGATAATCTTCAAACAAACAAACAAAATGTGTTCCTATTGTTTTCTTATGTAAATGCATCACAAATGTTCCTATCTATGCACAGATGAATAAAGCAAAATTGAGTTTTACAGTAATTGACAAATATATCATCCTACTTGGTTACATTAAAGTATGAATGAAATCAAAATTCCCAGTGATTACTGAAAACGTCACTGTATGTTTGAATGCACATAGATCGTGATGGCTGTATGGCAGATCCTGCACTATATAACAGCACTACTGAGGTCATGACGTGGCCCGAGTCCCATGATTACTGCTTAAATGCAACTTTACAGCTGAGCACACCAAGCAGCGCAAGGGCCCAAAGGGAGATGACCAACTTTCTGCAAAAAGACAGCGGTCCCAGGTACTGGATCGGGCTGCGGCGCAGTCTGCTCACATTAGAGTGGTACTGGAAGAACGGCAATAACAGCGAATACAGCATAAACTACACAAAGTGGGCTCATGGGCATCAAGAGAACCTTTGGAAATCTTTGTGCGCTTCTGTGTCTAAGGACGCCAACAATGATTTCTCCTGGAAGAGTGTGCCCTGTTGCTCCAAGATGAGGCCCGTCTGCTACAAAAAGGCCCTATACTTCAGTGATTTGACCTTTGATAAACTAGATAATCATGTTTACATCGTTAACCAATCAAGAGTTTAATCATTATATAACGACTAATTTCTCAATTATATAAAAACTTTTACTATTTCATGTCTGTTAATTTATTTTTTGTTGTTTTATGCATAATATAAAGCCATTTTAACACTTTTTGTTTTCAACATTAAAATATGTAGCTCTTTTAAAAACGCAATAAAGTATGTTATTGACCATGATAGTTAATGAATTATTTTATGGCTTACTGTTATCGTACAAACTGAATAGGCTCTCAAGCTGGACAACTGTAAAAACTGTTGGAATGTAGGGTGATCTAAAGTGCAGGCACCTAAAGTGAAATTAGTTAAGGTGAATACAATGTCATACGTTCACAATGCTCTTGAAAAGGGCCACTCCTTCAAGCCTGTTTGGCTTGTGGTGCATTTTGGGTATGTTCACCTCTGTTGGCTTACGCCTTTCAGCTTGCCATCGCCTCCATGCTGCAATGTCATCTAGGCAAATCTAGGGTTCTTAAACACATAGACACCTATACATATACATTCAGTGTGTATATATATATATATATATATATATATATATATATGAAGAGTTCAGATGCAAAAGCCTCTAAGTGCCATCTGAATTTTTTTTCTAGAATGATCATTTTTATAAAGCTTGTATATTTAAGTTAAGTAATTTCACTTAAATGACAATTAATAGGTCATTTGCATTGCCATTTAAGTGAAATTATTGAACTTAAATATACGAGCTTGATAAAAATGATCATTCTAGAAGAAATTTTCAGATGGCACTTAGAGGCTTTTGCATCTGAACTCTTCATATATATATATACAGTGTATATATATATATGTATGTACATATATTTATATTAGTTATTTTGTGTAACTAATTTACAAATTCAATTGTTTTCAATCAATTATTTTTTTAATTCATAATTTGTGTCTTCCCCTTTATTGTGCTCTACCCCTAATGTTTTTTTTTTAGTATTTGTCATTTATCAGTGTAGCTCAGGGATGGGCAACTTCGGTCCTGGAGGGTGTTCGGTCCAATGTCCTACAGAGTTTAGCTCCAACCCTAATCAAACACACCTGAACAAGCTAATCAAGGTCCTCAGGATTACTAGAAAGTTACAGGCAGGTGATTTTTTCCGGGTTGGAGCTAAACTCTGTAGGACAGTGGCCCTCCAGGACCGAAGTTGCCCATCCCTGGTGTAGCTATAATCCAAGTTTACACTCTAAAATGTTTTTATCTAATGCAGGCTACATGTTTATCATAGATGTTAATTGTTAACATCACGTGAGTGAACTTGTGCTGTATACAGTGTTGTTTTTATCAGTAATGCCACATTTGCCTGTCTATGCTGTAAACAACTGTGGCGAAACGATTGTAATAACAATTGGAAACATGTTTTTAAATGCTCTTGAGCAAATCTGGTGGATGTACGGTATGGCATTTTAGGAATTTAGTAGCATGATTTTGCATTGTGAAAGTCATTATGTCAACTGAAGCATGTATCAGTATTTCAATTGCGTAGCCAGGATCCTATGCAAATCTGAGAGCAAAGCATACATTTTGAAAGTCAAATGAGTTTTAACTAAAATAAGGGCAAATAGGTGATTCTTAGAGGAGAACAGTGCAGACCAAGACATCTGGTAAGAGTTTTTGCTGTAATTGAGTTTCTGCAAAGAAATTCATATTTACCTTGTATGAAATGCAGAGAAAATCTTAAGACATATAAGACAACTTTTTTGTTGTTTCATTGTCTTTTACCTGGATGATATTAGATTGTTTTTACTTTTTTGACAATCTATGGATTTTAGAATTTTTTGTCATCAGTTTAATTCAGTTTGTTCTAATTAGTTGCTTTGTGATGGGATTCTGTGTTGCATGTATTTAAAAACCTTCAATATATTAATGTGTGCCAGAACATATTTTACAATCAATTTTTGTTATTCCTCTTAGTCTTTCTTTTCTTCCAGCAAGTTAAAGCCATAATCATGCTTGTTGTTCTGCTGATCGCATCAATGTTTTGCCAAGGTAAGGGAAGCTCTTTTACTATCTTCTGTGTCTGTGGTTTGGATAAAGCTGTCTACTAAGTGAATAAATGTAATATTAATTTACTGATGATTTTCTGATCTGGTTTCTCCCAGATTGGGCAGTTTCTGTTGTACTCTTAAATACCAACTGAAAATGTTTTATGAGCTGCTGTTATTTTTAAGTTATTTGGAATGCAGTACAGCTCATGTACAATGAATATTTTTATTTAAGGTCTTACAGTAGTGAGCTATGGAGACAACTTCATCACTGCCTTTCCAGAGAACCTCGGTTTCTTCTATCCATCCTCTCCCCGGAACTATCTAAAAGTCACAGCCCTTTATGACAACACTACATTCACAGTCTTCTACAAAAACACACAGAAAAACTTACAAATTCAGCAGTCAGGGCAGACCATGGATGTGCTGTTTACAGATTATTTTGAAGTAAATAAGATAGGCTCTTCAATCTTATCTATCAGAGTTACCAGTGACAAAAACATCACAGTGGTTTCTGAAAGTCAGCGGGCATCAAGCATCCAGACCAGTGTCGTCCAGCCCACGGTAAATCTCGGTACAGACTATATGATCCCTCTGCTGGATTACCCAGGGTATCTTGAATCCTTCAACCTTCCTAGGCTTGTCAGTACAACCATGAAATACAACTCATTCAAGTTACTCATTATCAATGCGGTGGACAGTCAAAACACCATCACTGTAGTCAAGCAAACATCAACAGATGTTCAAGAAGAGACGTTCGATATCGATTCCTACCAGCTGGTCCAGCTTCAGACCAACGGTTCCGTGCTGAGGGTCAGATCTAGCAAAGAAGTAGCTGTGATATTCACCCACCCATGTGTTGAGACTGCAGACTGTAACTGTAACATGGTAATGAATCAGATTCTTCCCACAAAGTTTCAGGGTCGGAGCTTTATCGTGCCATCCATCTTCAATGTGGCCGAGACCCAGTTACTTGTGCTGTCAGAAAACTCATCTTCGCTCTTTCACAATGGTAGCCAGTTAGAAGCTACTTACTCAGATCTTCTGCCGTTTTCAAACCTGGAGACATCTCAACTGGTAAATGCTTCGGACAGAGTGTCCCTCAGACTTGTCAGTCCGGGCCTCATTGTGGAGTTGATCCCAGACACCATGTTTTTTGCTTGCTATCTGCTGCAGTTTTATTCACAAAATGGCAGGGCTGTGGTGATAGCTGAAACAGACAGCAAAGATGATGTGCGCACACATAAAGGTTTGCTTTCAGCATCTGAATGGACTGCAATTGCCGGCACAAAGTACTCTTCGACTGAAGTAACTATTGCAGACCGAAGAGCCACAATTTGGCATCCAACCTCAAAGATTGCTGTATATATGTTGGAATATATGTCTACAAAAGTAGTTTTTGGAGGCCCAGCTATTCCCATCAATGAAAAACCAGGTAAAAAAAAAAAATCTATCTATCTATCTATCTATCTATCTATCTATCTATCTATCTATCTATCTATCTATCTATCTATCTATCTATCTATCTATCTATCTATCTATCTATCTATCTGTCTATCTATCTATCTATCTGTCTAGATAAACTTTTCTTTTTTAGTTAAAATTACTGTTATACTGCATGATGTTAATTCTACTTCCTTTCATTCAAATTTGATTAGCAATTCTGGGTAACAGAATGGTCTTCTTTTTAAAATACTGATCCAAATGATTAGTAGTTCTTTTAGAAGGATGTCTTAACACTTGAGGCATTACTATCTAAAACCTTACAAAAAACTCAAACGCTGAATGATTGCAGTCATTACTAGATATATATATATATATATATATCAATAAAATAAAATTCTGTATCAAAATCTATAAGGAAAGACCAGTACATTGTTTAGGCTTGGTTTGTAGGGAATTACAAACCTGCGCACATATATTCAAATGCACATAACTGTAGAACCAATTCCTAATGCGCATGTGAACGCCATCAGCGTTTCTCACAGGTTCGCGTTTAAAGTCTGTGTAGAGAGAATGGTGTCGTCTTAGCGGCCCCTAATTTAATAACAAATGATCGTTGCGACGGAAGCAAATCAATCAAAACTAACTTTAGCTGAAAAATAACTTTATTAAAGAACCGCTATAAAGCCAAAACAATCTCTGTTACCCTAAATTATACGTTTACCTCTGTAAAGCTGCTTTGAAACAATCTACATTGTTAAAAGCGCTATATACATGAAGTTGACTTGACTTGACTTGACTAGAGAGCTTTCATGTTTTTCACTTTAGAATACTGATCCAAATAATTAGCCATTCCTTCTGAAGGATTTGGTAATACTTGAGTCACCATGATCGACCGTCACTTTAGAATTAATTACATTATGCTAATAGTGAACTACCACATTCGACTAAGCACTATTAATTAATTAATCAGAGTTCCCTTGTTAGTTAATATTTACTAAGTTAATAGTGTGTCACTCATTTGTTCCTGTGTAGTTCTTCATTAATGATGGAACAATATTCTAAAGTGCTACCCAATTCTGAATCCTGTTTGGTACCTCAATTCAATTTCAGGAACTGAATTAATAGAATAATAATAAAAAAAGAAACATTCTCAATTCAATTCTGAATGGTACACATCCCCAGCTACAAGGCATGTAATTGTGAAGGTAAAAATGTTCATTTATTTATGCATTCAGATCTTCATGGCTGTGTGTTGGTTCCTGGAGCATTTGCAGTTGGACCTGACCCTCTGAATTGGACGAAGTCGCTTGAGTACTGCGTGAATAATGGAAATCAGTTTGCCTGTCCTGTAAGCAAAGCCGTCCTGGAGGACATGGCTGATAACCTGACCACGGAGGACGGGACGGGCTGGATCGGTCTCCGCCGCAGTCTACTAACTACAGAGTGGTACTGGCAGGAGGAGTATGAACCCAGTGTCAGTTACGTCCACTGGGATGATGGGCAACCGTTGGACTTTTCGAATGGCTTATGTGCTTCAATGTCCCTGGACCCTAAAAAAGATTTCAAATGGCGGAGTGCACGCTGCTGTGAAAAAAAGAAGCCTGTCTGCTACAAAAGGCCAGCATGCCTCAATCCTTCACAAAACTGGTTTCAAAACTATATTCCTTAAGTTTAGTGCTTGTTAGTAATGCTATTCTTCTTTAGGCTCATTAACTTTATATTTGTATCACCACCTGCATATCTGAGCTGTATTTTACAATAAATGTAATTCGTCTTCATATTAGATTTATTTTAGACGGATAATAAAATTAAATAAGGTTAATGACTTTTTGAAAATATGTCAAGCAGTTGCGTTGATACCACGAATGTATGGAAATGTTTTAAACATTCAAACAGATGGATCCTGAATTATGTTTTCAACTTAGCTTAGACATCAATTCAAATGGAAGCAGGAAATAAATCCTGGAGTTATGAATGCCACATCAACAATAAAATGTATAGAATTAAAATTCGGTTTGGTATCAGAGTTTTTTAAATGTATGCAGTCCTTATTTGTGCCTTATTAAATATTAATTCACCACTTTCTATGGTATCACCTGTACATATCTAGTAAAACATTTAGTGACCAATATTGTGTACAGTAGCAAGTTGCTGTATCAAAGAAAATATGTAAATATGTAAAATCACTGTGTGCAAACAGAATCCACTCAACAGACATTGTCTCAGGCCTGATGTGAACTGAATCTGACTCTGCAGGACTGCATGAATCAAATGTATCGCTTGGCAAGCTTAATAGCTCTAATCTCACCCTGTAGGAACCATTAATCATGACTTCATTATGACTTTAATAACTGTAATCATCCCTTATGGCATTGTTCTGTATGTTTGAGCCTCGAAAACTATATGATTTAAAGAAATCTCTATTATTTGATTAAATAAATAAATATGCTTTCATAAATCACAGCATACCAAACATTCTCTAGATAGAATATTATAGTCTCTAGAGCCAATTAATGTGTGTGTTGAGTTTTGTAGGTGCAAATTCTCTCTAACCAAGGCTGGATAGATGAGGGTATTTACTACCCACAGCACTAACTTGTCGGAATGTAAAACAACTACACTCACCTAAAGGATTATTAAGAACACCTATTCAATTTCTCATTAATGCAATTATCTAAACAACCAATCACATGGCAGTTGCTTCAATGCATTTAGGGGTGTGGTCCTGGTCAAGACAATCTCCTGAACTCCAAACTGAATGTCAGAATGGGAAAGAAAGGTGATATAAGCAATTTTGAGCGTGGCATGGTTGTTGGTGCCAGTCGGGCCGGTCTGAGTATTTCACAATCTGCTCAGTTACTAGGATTTTCACGCACAACCATTTCTAGGGTTTACAAAGAATGGTGTGAAAAGGGAAAAACATCCAGTATGCGGCAGTCCTGTGGTCGAAAATGCCTTGTTGATGCTAGAGGTCAGAGGAGAATGGGCCGACTGATTCAAGCTGATAGAAGAGCAACTTTGACTGAAATAACCACTCGTTACAACCGAGGTATGCAGCAAAGCATTTGTGAAGCCACAACACGCACAACCTTGAGGCGGATGGGCTACAACAGCAGAAGACCCCACCGGGTACCACTCATCTCCACTACAAATAGGAAAAAGAGGCTACAATTTGCACGAGCTCACCAAAATTGGACAGCTGAAGACTGGAAAAATGTTGCCTGGTCTGATGAGTCTCAATTTCTGTTGAGACATTCAGATTGTAGAGTCAGAATTTTGCGTAAACAGAATGAGAACATGGATCCATCATGCCTTGTTACCACTGTGCAGGCTGGTGGTGGTGGTGTAATGGTGTGGGGGATGTTTTCTTGGCACACTTTAGGCCCCGTAGTGCCAATTGGGCATCGTTTAAATGCCACGGCCTACCTGAGCATTGTTTCTGACCATGTCCATCCCTTTATGACCACCATGTACCCATCCTCTGATGGCTACTTCCAGCAGGATAATGCACCATGTCACAAAGCTCGAATCATTTCAAATTGGTTTCTTGAACATGACAATGAGTTCACTGTACTAAAATGGCCCTCACAGTCACCAGATCTCAACCCAATAGAGCATCTTTGGGATGTGGTGGAACGGGAGCTTCGTGCCCTGGATGTGCATCCCACAAATCTCCATCAACTGCAAGATGCTATCCTATCAATTTGGGCCAACATTTCTAAAGAATACTTTCAGCACCTTGTTGAATCAATGCCACGTAGAGTTAAGGCGAAATGGGGTCAAACACAGTATTAGTATGGTGTTCCTAATAATCCTTTATGTCATAGCTACTGTGCATTCAGGCCATTGTCAGCAGAGATGCTATAGTGAAGCAAACATTGACAAGCACTCAAGAGAAGATCAAGTCTGTCCAGCTTCAGATTAACGGTTCAATGGAATGGATGCTATGATCAGCATTGTCGCAAGACCGTCTTTATTAGTACCCGAAGGTAACCAGATAGGGTAACCAAACAGTTGATGGGCCCCATTGACTTAAAAGATACTATGGAAGTCAATGAGGCCCATCAACTGGTTACCAACATTCTTCAAAATATCATCTTTTGTGTTCAGCAGAAGAAAGAAATGAATAGGCTACAGGTTTGGAACAACTTAATTTGCACCCAAAATTCGTGGGTGAACTATCCATTTAAAATGCCATGCAAAGTGCGTCATCTCATCTACTATTTCTATTTAAAAATGCAATCGCTGCAGGTACAAAAGCATTCCTGTATCGTTTTGTTCTCCACCTAGGGGCCACAAACCGACAACAAGAACGAAGGAGCTGGAATCCAACATGGAAACAGCCTTTAATAGGCTAATAGAGCTCGCCTTACATCGCAGCTGTGTGGATAGAGACCTGATAGGTTGAGTTGAAGCTCACAGATTATCTTACAATTTGGTTGAGAATTTCTGTTTTTCAGAGACAGATTACCAAACCACGACACAGGGGAGGAGGACACGATTGATTCAAAGAAAGCCTGATAAAAAAGGGTCATCATAGACTTATCAATGTGAAATCTGGATAGTTTTCTGAGGTAAAACAGATGCTGGTGTCACTTTTAACATAGGCTACAGATTCACAGTTCTTCTCAAAGGTCAATTTTGAGCCTACGACTGTCTGTCACAGACCACAGCCTGGTCTTTACTGATCGTATCATAATGTGAAACATGAGTTCTAAAATCTATAATCATATCCTTTGTGATGCAGGGAGGAAATCCAGTCAGATGATTAAGTCAAATTGTATTTCTTAACAGCAGACAATCAAATAATAAATGAAAAGTAAAATGAATTCACATAATCAGGATTAAAAGTTTAATAATGAAACATAGGCTACATGAACAGTTAAAATCACTTCTATATTTCTAAGTAAAATATAATATAAATTCAAACACTCTGAGTATAATATTCTTGCCTAAAGGTATAAGTTGTTTGAGAGAGCTCTCTTATGCAGATGCTTATCAGCACAGGGCTAAGTTCCTCTTTACTATCACATTGAGCAAACACTAACGACAAAGACATATCGTTCTTTTGTGGTTTCACAACGTGGAGGGGGGCCGTACACACATTGTCTCGTACCCCAAAGGTGTCAGAAAGTTGTTAATCTTAATACAATACAGAACAACTGCACGTCTCTTCTGCAAGATCTGTAGCTAAGATAACATTCGTTTATCACTTTATTCTAAGACATTAGAGCATTTGTGGTCTGTCTATATAGATTCTTGACCTCATCTAAACAGCAAATACTAAAGTTCACCCTGAGTCAATCAGCTAGATTTGAGGCATAAAGATTAATAAAACAAAAGCATTAAACATCAAATTATAATAATGGTAAACACATGATAGTAATGAGAAACCCATCAAAATGATAATAATGATTTCTTAGAATATGATGATTACATTTGATTAAATTATATTTAAGATCTACCGTAAGTAATTAAATGATAAAACATAAGTAAATGATCAAACATAAGTAAGATATGATTTTTTTCTTTTGCTGCTTCGTCACTTTGTTTAAGTTCTAGCTCCAAAAAAGGTTTTTCTTGGAAGGGACAAAATCCTCAATGGCAGGCCCATGATGGGCTAATAATATAATAAAGGTTCTTCATTGACATAATTTAATAAAGAACTTTTAACATCTATTGAATCTTTCCATTCCACAGATTCTTTATAGTGAAAAATGTTCTTCAGATTATTAAAATGTTCTTCGCAAGAAGAAAAAAAGTAGAAGGAACTGTTAACATTTAAAAACTGTTAACTCAAAGGTTCTTTATTGAGGAACCAAAAATGGTTGGAAAACCAATAGCTGCAAACCCCTCCCTTCTGGAACCTTTATGTTTAACGCCCGTTTCACACATACTCCGTGTGCAGTGCATATGCGGTGCGTGTTGCAGTGCAGGAGCAGCACACGCAATAGTGCTTTCACATATGCTGCGTTTGCAGTGCGTAACTGATTCGCTGCTGTTATACCACAAATACATACTCACTGTATTTCAAATCCAGAAGATATCAGCAACTTTTATTTTAAAAAAGTTTTTTTTTGTCAGTATTGCGATTCTCTTTGTACACATATACACTGTTTAATAGACGTATTCACGTTTAAACACAATTTAAACAACATATTATTAAAAGCATTACTTCTATATAATTATATATTAAGTTGCTCAAGCAAGTGGTAAAAATATTTTACCATGTAGGCTATACTATTAAAATCGCATAGCCTACATTTTAAATTAAAACTTAAAATTGACAAAAACAGCAGACTCATACCCTTGCCTTTCTTTTGCATAATTTAAATCTTTATACAATAAATCTTGCATGTCACTAATAACTTGTTTTTCCACCTCCACGAATGAGACGAGTGTTGTTCATTATGTTGTCTTATTGAAGTAAATGGTATTTTCCCTTGATTTACCCCGGTCTTAACGTCTCAGCATTCCGATTGTCTTTGTACCCAGCAAGCAATTTTGCGTCTAATAGACGTCTAATAGACGTCTAAACATAGCCTAGACGTCTAGGCTAAAATCAGGCTAATTTTAGGCTGTCAGTGAAAATCTAATAGACGTCTAACCATAGCCCAAGAATAGACGTCTAACCATAGCCCAAGAATAGACGTCTAACCATAGCCCAAGAACTAATCATTAATTAGACGGCTATTAAACGACTACATATATACGTCTAATAGACAGTCAATATGGGTCTAGGCTAAAACAAGGCTGAATTTGGGCTGTCAGTGAAAATCTAATAGACGTCTAACCATAGCCCAAGAATAGACGCCTAACCATAGCCCAAGAACTAGTCATTAATTATACGGCTATTAAACGACTACATATATACGTCTAATAGACAGGCAATATGGGTCTAGGCTAAACCAAGGCTGAATTTGGGCTGTCAGTGAAAATCTAATAGATGTCTAACCATAGCCCAAGAATAGACATCAATTACACTACATATACATGTAATAGACAACAAAATGAGGCATAAGGATTTTCACTCAAATATAACAGGTTCTCATAAAGGAAAATCCATCCAAACTAATTGAATATAAAGGATTTATTTAGAACAATTATATTAACAACTTAGACAACATTCAAACATAAAAATGAACATAAAATAGTGGAAAATTTGTAAAACGACTTAAGATACTAAAATTTTTAAAAATTAATTGTTAGCTTTATATTCATAACCACCACTCCCTGCTCTCCCTGATGCTTGTTTAAAAAGACCAGAAATTTAATTTTTTATTTCCCATTCAGTCGCCGAAGGAAAGTTGGTCATCACTGCGTCTGTCAAATAAGAAAAAGAAAAATATTATTGCTCAAGAAAAGCATTGTTGACAATCATTTTTAACTAATTACAGTCATTCACTTTTGCTAGGTTGCACACTAGAGCTGGCCAATATAGAGTTAACGGAATATAGATTGAGACTATATAATTTATATCAATATTATTAATAAATTAATATCAATAATTGAAATTTTTTGCCTGCATAATGGTGATGCACTAATTATATATATATATATATATATATATATATATATATATATATATATATATATATATATATATATTAGGGGTGTAACGATACACGTATTGAACGATTCTGTACGAGGCTTTTGGTTCGATTTCAGTATGGATTTTTAAACAGAACTGTTCATTAGACAATTTTTCCTTCTAACCAAAATTTTTTAATTACAAATGTAGGCACGTCAAAAAGCCTGCTCTTAATGTAAGAGAAATCATAACAAATCGTGACAACAATCATGCTCTTTCAGGTAGTGACCATATAGACCTGCATTATATGACTGACTGACAAGAACGGTTTGACCCAAAATATCAAAATTAAAACTACTGCGGAAACAAAGACACCTACATCTTGGATGCCCTTAAGGTAAGCTAAAACATACCAAAATTTAATTTCAAAGCAAACTATCCCTATAAATCATTCTTTATCACTTACTCGTATAACTCTAATAAACATAAAAAGATACTTATAGGGGTAGTTCACTTAAAAAGAAAAAAAAAAAATCATGTAATCATTTACTCACTTTCACTTGGTTCCAAACCTGTATGGCTTTCTTCTGTTGAACACACACAAAAAAATATATATTATGAATAATGTTGGTAACAAGACATTTAATGGTAGTCAGTGACAAGTGTTCTGTATATTCAATTGCTGTACTTTGTTGACTGATTGCTGGATAATTTGCGATAGTGTCTTTAAAGTGGATTACATCACTCCAGTTCTGATGTTTTTACACTGGCTATCTGTCTGTCAAAGAATTCATATCAAAATACTACAGTTAGTTATTAAATTAACATTTTAAGGCCAAAGTAAATTTCTAATCTTCTGATGCATTATGAACCATCCAGAGCAGACCTCTCAGGTCATCTGGGACAGTAGCCACTAGCCAGCTACTTTTATATCCCCAAAGTCAAAAGAAAACATGGAGAAGCAGCATTCAGTTTTTATGCACCATATATCTGAAACAAATTCACTGAAAACTGAATGTATGCTGCATATTTGAATTCTTTTAAATCAAGTTTAAAGACTTTACTGTTTGCCACTACCTTTTATTAATTGGAAAGGAACAATTTTTTTTTATAATTTCTTTTCATGTTGCATATGTTGCTGTTAAGTTTTATGTAAAGTACTTTGAAAATTTGCATTAAATCAAAAACTATTATTACTTACTCTAATCTAATATAAAAACAAAAATATATTAGTATCTTTAATAATAAAATGATAAGTTTCATAGTTTCATGAAACTTCTCATTTTAAAAATAAAATAAGTTTCATAGTTTCATGCTTACCACCTTGAATTTAGATACATTTTAGATTAAGGGCACAGCTGCAATAACACGTGCAGGTACGTTAACTTGTTGGAGAAAAATAGTAGGCTTACTCTGCATTGGTAATGTTAAAATGTCACGGTCTACACATTATAAAAACGAACTACTTTAAACAATAAACATAACAAAAATAACACGCATACTTACAAGATCGAAGTAGAAATTTGAAGGTTTTCAGAGTGTCGCTCGCCCGTTGCTCTCCGACAGCAGCCTCGTGTAAAATAAAATTGAAAATGGAGGAAATGTGTATATCGCGAGATCTGGCTAAAGTGATCTAGTCGCGCAATGCCAGTAGTCCCAGTAGTCATGTCTCAGTAGTGTTTCGATTGTGCCATCTAGCGGTTGAGAAATGCAATTGCATTTGATTTAATTTGAAATGATAGACAGCCATATCGTAGATTATGTATGAATGTTATGTTTATGTGTGACAGCAAACATTAAGCTGTGTGAGCGAAAACATTTTTAAGACTAATATTCTTATACTATATCGCTGGTCTGAATCAGGGCTATAGCCAAGCCGTACGTAGACCAGATTGCCTTCATTTCGCCAGGTGGGCTAAAGCAGACCGCATATAGCCCGTCCAATTCAGAGCTAAATCGTGACTACAGATCGACCATGTCTTGAAATGACACATTGAACCTTGTAGATATCATTACCAATGCGAACATGATGCAATATCAACCATTTCATGCACTGCCTGGCAAAAAACTACAATTAATCAGTTTTGACTAAGTGGGCTACAATAGCCGGGTCTGAATACGAGCTAAATCGTGGCTACGCATAGCCTATATAACATGTAAAATAAAGCAAACCAAACAACTTGTAATCACAGTAGACTTTGCTTACATGATGGAATATCATACATCTCACAAGTTATTTTGGAAAAAAATACATTTATCCAGATTAAATGTTATTTGGGCTAAAAGTGGGTTACGCATAGCCGGGTCTGAATACGAGCTAAATCGTGGCTACGCACAGCCTATAACATGTAGCCTAAAATAAAGTAAGCCAAACAACTTGTAATCACGGTAGACTTTGCTTACATGATGGATCATACATCTATCAAGTTATTTTGGAAAAAAAATACATTTATCCAGATTAAATGTTATTTGGGCTAAAAGTGGGTTACGCATAGCCGGGTCTGAATACGAGCTAATCGTGGCTACGCACAGCCTACACATATAACATGTAAAATAAAGCAAACCAAACAACTTGTAATCACAGTAGACTTTGCTTACATGATGGAATATCATACATCTCACAAGTTATTTTGGAAAAAAATACATTTATCCAGATTAAATGTTATTTGGGCTAAAAGTGGGTTACGCATAGCCGGGTCTGAATACGAGCTAAATCGTGGCTACGCACAGCCTACACATATAACATGTAAAATAAAGCAAACCAAACAACTTGTAATCACAGTAGACTTTGCTTACATGATGGAATATCATACATCTCACAAGTTATTTTGGAAAAAAATACATTTATCCAGATTAAATGTTATTTGGGCTAAAAGTGGGTTACACATAGCCGGACTATATCGGGTCTATATTTAACCCAGACGTTGAAAAGACGGCTATTGCTTGCTGGGTACGCATATACACTCTTTAACAGACGCACGTTTAAACACAATTTAAACAACGTCAGCCTATTATTCAATGGATTACTTTTACTTATATTAAGTTGCTCAAGCAAGTGGGCAAATATTTAACCATGTACTTTATATTAAATCGCAAACATTTTAAATTAAAACCTAAAATTGACAAAAACAGCCGACTCTCATGCCTTTTCTTTTTCATTTAAATTTGAATACAATAAATCTTGCATATCACAAAGAACTTGTTTTTCCACCTCCACGAATGAGACAAGTGTTGTTCATTATGTCACCTTGTTGAGGTAAATTGTAGCTTTCCTTGCTTTACCCCGGTCTTAAAGTGAAAAAAAAAAAAAGTATTTAAATACATTTATGTTGAGATTACTACATTTTATTTAATTAATCGCATTTATGGTGAAATTGCTACATTTTTAGGTCAATCTGTGTTCATTTTGACCACGAAACATGCTGTCACTTTAATTCAGCGCGTGCAGCACAGCAAAAATAGACTCGGTGCGGAAACGATCGCTGCACTGCTGTATACGCACCGCAACTGGAACGGATCGCCGGACTGCATCCGTGTGCAGTGTGAAAGCTCTAACCTGTTAACATGGGTACGGAAAAAAATACGCACCGCATACGCACTGCAAACGGAGTATGTGTGAAACGGGCGTACACCGACCTGATAATGATTTTCCTGGTAATAGTTCAGCAGTCATGTCACGTTGTGTGTTTGCAAAAGATAGCCTATAGTTTCCGATTCAGTTTGATTCATTCGGACAGTTCAGTCTCACACACTGAATCGTTTGCTGCGATTCTCACACACCGTAACGGGATATTTTATAATACAGAAAACAAAAACAGCAATGGATGAGGTCATATCAACCAACAGTATGAAACAATACTCGCAAATGTCTTCTAGACGGTTTTATCAGTAGCCTATCATAAAAAATATCAAAACATGAATATACTTTTGGTAGCCTACTTATGATTGTGATAATTATGATTCAATTTCAGTTTATTCAATCTCACTGGTTTATCAGTTCCTAATTCTGAACGCTTGGTGGCGCTGCGCTCTAATAAATCACTCTTATTCACGGTCTGAGCTGTTACAACCATAGATATCATATAAAGGCTAGATGTCTCGTCCGCGCTGCTGGCCAATGGAGCTCGACATCCGCACACGGCGGCCATCTTACGACAGGGTGCTCGCTCACTCATAACATGGTGCATGTACTTTTAAATAACCATAACTTGCTCAATTTTCTACCGATTTTCAAACGGCTTGGTTGTTATAAACGTCAGAGATGTAGCTATTATACTGCATACATATGAATAATTATGTTCAAAATGTTTAGCATTCAGAATTATAGCCACGTTAATAACGTTTGTAAGAAACCAAACCGTTTGTAAATCCGTCCAGATTTCAGCGAGATAAGAGGATTTGTGCGCGTGCTGCTCACTCACCTTAATCCACAGAGCCCTGTCCTAAGATGGCCGCCGGTGATGCCGGAAGTGACTCCGCCTTAAGACATCTAGCCTTTATATGATATCTATGGTTACAACAGCTGTTTTAGGCTACAAGGGACCATCAGAAAAATAAAAATACATTAAGACGTAAAGATTTATGGATTTTAAAATGTAAATCATAAAATAGAATTGAGGACAAAAGCAAAACTTTTTTAGTTCATATAATGTTATCCTGACTGAATTCTCAGTAATTCCAGAGATTATTCTGAATACATTATTCTCCTCATATGTGGTCTTTGCATGAGCTCGCTTGTTAATATTACATTTATTTTACCCCTTCAGAAAATATTTAATTAATGCATGTGAGCAAAGCATAAAGGAAACAAAATATATTTATAGGCAGAATCCATTACATAATTAGTTATGTTATATGTAAATTATTTTTTTGGGGTCATGCTTTAATTATTTGGTTAAGCATGTTCTAAGATTTTAAAAAATTACTAAATCAAAACTACACTTCCCATGAACAGTAAGTTTGTCATAATAGTTCTCACGTGTCACTCTGAATAATGATGCGGTTTTCGATAACATATAAACACATGTGACAACTTGCCACGAGCTGTCATTTATGAAAATCATCCTTGTTCTGAGGACACTGCCAAATATGATAGTTAATAGTTTTAGTTTGGAAAATGGTTGTTTATTCTACTTTACGTGGATATGGTAGCGTTGCCACCCGTCCCGATTTTCCAGGGATTGTTCTCTTTTTTTGAGCGACAGTCCCGGAAAATTTATATTCTTTTCCGGGACACGAATTGTCCCGTTTATTTGTGTGAAAAAAATGTACTTCTAAAGTAGAATTTCCTGGTTTCAAATTAAACCGTTTCCTTCTGTTACTGCAGAGCTGCCACACGCAATTGACACTTTTCACACGCTCTCACGCCACACATCCATTTTCTCACGCACAGAAAAATCGCGAAGCAAAGAGGACACGGAGACCTACAGACTAGACAGAGCAGGTTACTTATGGTACAAAAATAAATAAAATCTCAGCTCTCAGATTCTATCAATTTTATTACGAAATTACAATAAACACAGTTTTGACGTTTGTAAATGTGACGTGAAAGATCCCTAGCGGCACTTGAACCGATCATCTCTAGCTAATAGTAGCCTAAATAAACACGAATAAATAAATGAATAAAGTTATTATAATAAAAACGCATTATATTTAATTTAAGTTATTTTTAACCTTAAATAATACTACCAGCTGATAGGGCTCTCTGTATGTGCATTAGGTGAGATTTTTTTCTTGAGAAATATTAATGCCTATCTTGTGTGCCTAATATTTATCCAAATTAGTCAATTAAATCAAATCACAAGAATTGAACTGATAGAAATCTTTAAATTTGTTTCAAGCAATCTATAAATTACAGAAACGTCTGTGTGTGTGTCTGTCTGTTAACCGCATATCTCTCGAACCGTTAGTCCGATGGATTTCAAACTCGACAGGTGTCTTGCCACGGGCACACGAGTAAGTGCAGTGCCAAGTTTGACGTTGTTTGAATGAGAAATGCAAAAGATATCGTTAAATATATCATTTTTAAAAGGTTGTGGTTTAAAAATAAACATTCTGACATAAACACTCAGTCAGCTACACTGTTTACTTCTGAATATTATAGTTTGGTTCCTTCTGAATATTATAGTTTTCTTTACCAAGAAACCAACAATTACTAAAAACACACAAAAACTGATTTTGCGCGGGCACTTTGCAATGCTCCCTGAATCGACGGATGTGGATGTAATTCATTGTGGATGTAATTCATATTCATTTGTGGATGTAAACTGAATCTATAAGTCAGCTATGCTGTTTACTTCTGAATATTATATTTAATTCTGGTGCGCTTAACGTTATCGCCACTATGTAATAGTAGCCTATGCTATTCACCAACTAAACATATCCTATTCAATGCGTTCACAGTCTCTTAAAAAGCAAACAGTTTGTGAAAAGGCAACTACAAATGATGCCGTCATTTGTAGTTGCCTTTTCACAAACTGTTTGCTCAAGCATAGCGTTTTCTCAGAGTTCACTGTGTGCTTTCTACCATGCACAAATAAAAATGTCACTGAACTTTTGCTGTGTAATTGTAACAATGAGCATTCAATCACACCAAACCAACAATTACTAAAAACACACACAAAAACTGATTTTGCACGGGCATTTTGCACTAGTATTTTAAATTTTGACTCAATATGTTCAGCTAATAAAATAAATGTATTGGCATATTATGTAATTAATTTGAACACCATTTTTTCTGTGTATTTAATTGGATATTTCACGTGTTCACTGATATATGCACCGTCCTCTCCGTGCAGATCTGCTGTTCCTGCTGGGCCTCACGTCCTCTGTCTGTGTGGTATCGGAAGTTATAAAGAAATTAGAGCGACTCAGAGGTGGAGAAAAAATGGCAGACACTGAGGATTTCCATGATGTATGACACACATTGTGTCCCGTGCAGGAGATGGTGGGTGGGGCTGCGGCATGTGGTTCAGCATGTCGCTCGGGCCGGTCTCATACCGTACGAAACAATCCAGAGTGATCATTCAGGCCCGACCTGTATGTGCAGTTCCTTTTTGAAGGTCAAGACCAGGGGCTGATTTTGGAGCAATCTGACGTGCGCCCTTGCCGAAGGAGATACTTTGGTGTGCTGCTTTATGACTGTAGCTACTACTTCCCATAGCATCTGGGCGAACTTTATTTATGAGATGCTGTATCTGTCCATACAGTGGCTGTTTTGATTTCATGATTTAAGGGATGTATTATGATTTTTCTGTATTATTATTATTATTATTATTATTATTAAAAGGATTTTGTGCTTTCTAAATCTATTGTTTAAACATTTCTGGTTAGAGGTTTGTGGAACAATGTGGATAATGCCTTTCTGCATTCCAGATTCTAAAATTAATCTAAATTATGCTTGAAATATCATTTATTTTCTGTTGGAAAAAGCTTTTGCCCTCTTAAACCATGAGTGTTCCAGTGTTTGGTGGAACGGACCACTTGTTTTGGGTCATGATGAGACTGTGGGTGTGAATTAATGCGTACGTGATGTGCCAAACCATCACGTCATTTACTTAGAAAAATGTTACCAAATTGAACACCTTGCAACCGGCCCTGTTTTGAGTCTGTTGAAGATACAGGATCCCACAATATGATGGCATTACGAGATTACAGGGTCCCACCTTATGACGACCTTCAAGGTACATGCACTAAAAGTTCTTTTCCCTTTATATTAGACTGATGGTTAATACAACTGGCTTGTACAATTACTTATCAGTTCCTCTATTTACATATTTTCAGTACTATATTATTACTTTCCTTATGATAATACACTGGTATCTGGGCCATCTGAAGATAGATTCTGCCTTTTTCACCTTACTTTGGCTTTTATCTATAGTGTTATTTATTTTCTCACCAGCTTGGTGCTTGGTTAGGTGAATGCTTAATGATGTAGTTGGTTAAATGGGTGCTCATGTTGGCTGTACAGAAATGTTAGACTAACACTAACCCCATGTCGAAACACCTCAGTGCAGCCCACCAGCATTGAACTATTCCCATCTGCCAACTCTGTATCTTGTTTCTGTGGGACAGGGAAATATGATGCACTTGAGTTTTTACAGTGTGTGATCTTATCTCTCCTCTGTGTTGCAGATAGTGGTTCTTTATGGCCATATTGTTCAATTTCTTTAATGCCCATTCTGTTTTCTAGAATCGCTCTAGCTTTGAAAACAAAACAATGTAATACACTGATAATATACAGTATAAACAAATTAAATGAAGGGTGATAGGTAAAAAGCGTTTTTATTTTTTGAGATTGTATTTATTTTATTGTGGTTTGCACAGCTGAAACCAGTAATCTGTTGTGGTCATTTCAGAACACAATTGTACAATACAATTTTTTACAAATTAAATAAAATCTGTATCTGAAGTTGATCACTGACTAATCTGATTATTTAAGTTGCAAGTTCATACATTTATGTGGTAAAACAGAAATCTGTAAAGTTAATACAAAAGAAAGATTAAAATGGAAAAATAATTTAATACTTCAATTAAAAAGTTTCATGTTTTTAAATATGTTCCTTAAAATACTCTGGTAAATAGAATGCATCCTTATTGATACCAATGTCCAACAGCTAAATACAAATATCTTATAATCAAGTAATTATAATTTCAGTCAATAATAAAACAATTCCTTGCCCTTTTCCATTGTAAGTGCATTACTGCAAACTAATGATTTTTTGTTTGTTTTTACTAGTCAAAGCATCTTCTCTCATATTTCTTGGAGGGATTATTAACATTGCGAACTTTAGCCTTGTGTCTGGTACGGGCAGTGTACAAACAGTCAGGGATCTCCGTCTTGTGACCCTTGGCCTTTTTCCACCCATTGAGATCATCATCTTCATTATCATCAATATCCTCATCCATCAGATGATCAAAGCAACTGCTCAGATCATCTATAGGCTGATTCTGGCCTTTGTAGCCACTCTGTGTTTTCCCAGCATCTCTCTTCTCGAGCCCAGTTTTCATTTTCTTGATGAAGTCTTCACCCACTAAGCTCACGATTGCATCCTTCAGCTGTTTGAAGAGTTGATCAGCGCTTGAGCCCCTCATCAGCAGAGACTCCAGAGCGATGCCTCTCCTGAGCTCTCCAACAACCTGGTGCACCAGTGTTCCACGGTACAAGCTAAACAACACCAGAACACACTTAGTATTCATTTCCAACAACACTAATAGACACTTCTAAGATGTAAAAGTCACGTATATATGTATGTGTATATATACAGTATATATATGTGCGTGTGTGTGTGTGTGTATATATATATATATATATATATATATATATATATATAATATACAAATATTTCTTTATAGAACTTGTGTATTGTATTTTTAAGTTAAGGGCCTTGTTATGGTCTAGATCAGACAGGAAAACACGGGGTGGAGAGAGAGGAACGGGATCGGCAATCAGGAACCAGGGATTTGTAAAAATGGAGATCAAAAGGATAAATATTATCAAAAAAAGGATGGTTTAGGAGTAATAAAGGATGTTGTACCGTGCACACTCTGGTTCAGATAGCGGATCCAATAGTAAACGATTGAGATTTAGACTCCACTTCAGGCACGACTGCCACTGGCTGTATAGATGAGCTGCTTCATCATCCAGATAGATCCTTCCTCGACCAGTTTGTAGTTTTTTAAGTCTCAACGCCATGTCTAAACCCCCAAACCAAAAATAAATAAATGATCATGTTTTGACATTCTTTTTTCCATTATGAACTGGCTCAACACACATTTCGGAAAACCTCAGCAAAGTTTCGCCATTTTGCCCATGACATTTATCTAATCATTACACCATATCACCTTTTTTGTGTGACAATGGTGGCATATGTGCCGGAGGTTGCTTTATTACTTTATTGCATGATATAAAAAACAACAGCTAACAGAATGATGATGTATGATAATGTCAATACCGGTTTCTGTTTTAGTCGTACCGCTGAGCTTTCCATTGACCATTCCCAGTAGCAGCCCCCAAAGATGCACTTGGCACGGCTGAGGTTGCGCGTTTACAAGCCAGTAACGTGTCACAAACATTTGCAGCTGTAGAGCATGTGGGATCCCTCTTAACATCGTGGATGACACACCCAAAGTGTCAAGGAACACCTGAAGTCGCACGTCATGTGGTTCCTAGAATCATTAGAAAGACAAACACTGTAAAACAAACAGTTTCATTTCACTTCAAAACAGTGCTAAGACATCTTCATTACCTTGTATAATGTTTCCAGTTGAAGTTCTTCCATCACCTTGGTGTGTATGGCTTCAACCTTCTGATTGCTTAGTTTTATGTGTTGTCTCCCGTATTCCTCTACATAGCACTTGCTTGTGCCAGTGACTGCTTTAACAGCTAACGCTTGTTTATTTGCTGTCTGTTTTCCTCCTAACAACAGTAACCCGTAAATCACCTGGCGTATGGGACGAGAGATTTCACTGCTACAAGGGAGTTGGAAATTTTCAACCTGGGGCGTCAAGGAAACCCTTTGGTGTACCAGTACATCGATAACAGAGGAGCCCATCCTCCCCTCAAGTAGAGGCCTCAAAGTCCATTTAGGTAGAACTTGCAGAGGACCTGTCAAAGCTGACTGTGGAAGCACCTTCGAGTCGAAGAACTGGGCAAGAGAGCCAGAGATGAGCTTGTACTCTTTGATTCCTTTCCAAAGTGCGTTTTGAACGATGACTTTTTCTTTATTGTCTGTACATTTCAGCAAGGCACTTATAGCTTCTTCCGGCCCTGGAAACTGGGATAACCAGTTAAGCATCCCATCAATACGAGCATTTTCCGTGCCGGTTACCGAGTACTCCTCCCAATTAGGATACTTGATATTTTGTAACTTCACATAATCGTTGCCTAAGATGGAAGCGAAGATTGGGAGAAGGTCAGCATTCATTTTGAAAGATTCACAGAATTTTTTCAATGTGAAGTGTTTGGCTTGGATGAATTTTTTGTTTGTCCGTTTGTCCACTCCCACTTTTTTCCACTCGAAATGTGTGATTGGCAGGACTCCCCCTCTGAGGTTGAATATATAGAAGTCACTGTCGTTGGACAAAACAGGACAATTCCACTCTTTAGCCAAGGCAGCAATTTCCCAATCAGCCTCTTCAAGACACTGAACCACTGGTACCTTGAGCTTATGAAGGAGCTGTCTTAACACATTTTTAATGAGCGAAGGAAGGACACTCCCTCTCCTCCCCATAGACAGGGCATAGGCCACATTTATTTTCTGCTGTTTTCGTTTCATGTCAGTGTCAAATTTTTTGTCGGTGTGGTCGGCGCCGCCATCAAGTACAACATAAGGGCTAATGTCACAGGCTGCGAGATTCTCAAAGAACAGTGTGATCAGCTCCTCAAAGGCATCATAGTCTCCTCCATGCATCTGATCCAGTTTGCAGTCAAAGTACAGCAAAAAATATAAGTTACATCCATCGATTATTAGTCGTTTGTCTCTAAAAGCCCAGCTCCTTAAATAATCTGTGTTGCTGCTTTCAATGAATGTCTTCAATCCTTGGACTCCCATGTTGACAAACAGTCGTCACCGACTTTCAGCAATTTTGTTTTTTACTTGAGCTGGGAAAACATGAATAATTTTCTAATTATTGAGATAGGCTACAATAAATTAATGAACACTTTTTTGCCATTGAGATAACTGGGGAAAAGGTGTCCCAATGAACCTGAATTCACCCCTATTTAATATCAGCGTATTACGAAATTGATGCATACAGCACTACAAGTCACTAGTCATTTTAAGCAGACAAATACAAATTTTAAATGTTAATAACACAATACTATATTGTCTTTAGATTTTCTTTTAGTTAATAACAATTTTTGTGTGTTAAAGTGTTAAAGGAAAAGAGATGAAACTACGAAATAACATTTTATGTAATGAAAATGATGTAGAATATTTATTATTCTACAAAATGTTCATTTTATAAAATGTTATTTCGTAATTTTATCTCTTTTCCTTTAACCGTCACGATAATGGCATGCAAAATGTTTACAGGCATGGAGCGTTTTTCCAAAATAAATAATCAACTTCATAATTCCTCTTATATCAAAAGTTATATTGTTCTTGATTTGGTCGGAATACAATTCGACAGTAGCTAATACAAATAAGTAGTAGAAATAATCTTAAAGTACTAATTGAAAAGAACTTACCGAATGTTGAGGAGTGTGTGAGGCGTCTGTAGCTTCCTTTAAGCCTATCTGAATAATACGCAGATCGTATTATATAATCAGACAAGAAACCGAAACTTAACCGTATGACGTTTGGAATCGAAAATCGAAACTTGGCGGCTGCAGCATCATAATCATCACGAGGATGCCATGAATACTATCTAACATGTCAACATAGGCTTTATTTAGCCTACAAAAACACTAATAATTCTACCAAACAAATCAGATTAGTCAATCTCTGTTGTGTGGTAAAAAACACTCAAGAGTCGTTTTGTTAATAGTCCTGAACGTTTTGTATTTTAAATAGGCCTATGTATAAAGTAACATAAAATATACATACATGGATATTCATACCATGCTATTTTTTTATTAAAAGAAGGCTATCTCTGTTAGGCTACAATTTTTATGTTAGCCACAAAACATTTATAAAAATCTTAATAGTGAGTGTTTTGAATCTATCTATCTATCTATCTATCTATCTATCTATCTATCTATCTATCTATCTATCTATCTATCTATCTATCTATCTATCTATCTATCTATCTATCTATCTATCTATCTATCTATCTATCTATCTATCTATCTATCTATCTATCTATCTATCTATCTATCGCATGAATCATCACCCTGTTGCTGTGCAAAACACATTGCAGTTGCAGTTACACCCCTGATCTAAGAGATATGACAGGCCGCAGCTTGTTTTGTTTTAGAGAAATGTGAAGTGACAAATTAATGCATTACGGTGGGGGTGTCATCACTCTAGCTTGTTGAAAAATGACATGTTGCAACCATCCCCTGTTGCAACTGTCCCCGGTCTCCCCTACAACAACGTTAGCACATTTAGGATAAGTTGGAAGTTTGTGAACTGTGACTTTCAGAATCAGAACAACACTGTGATGTTTTAAAGAACATATAAAATCAACAGATTCATTGTGCGGCTGCAGTTTTCTGCTTTTCATTATCAATGGTGAAAATGGCTGCCTCATGTAGTCTAATATGTTTATCTTCTATTAGGCAGTTTGAGGCAGTTTATGCAAAGCAGTTAAAAGAGCATGCATTTTGAATGACAAATATGCTTTGCTATAAATGAAATACGACACGGATGCGATTCGGTTCAGTGAGAAGGTTGTGATGATCAGGTAAGAATATATGAGAAGCTTACTGATAGATAGATTTAGGTTGTATAATGGTCATAAGGCCCATTAACCCTTTGATGCACAACATGGGTCTAAAAAGACCCGACTGAGTTTTCATTTTCTATATCTTTGCAAGAAATTTATTTAATCATTCAGTATTCCAGGTATTCCTCAATTAACTTGTTTTAGATCATTACAAATCAATATTTAAATTTTTCCTTTCTTACTTTTCGAAAAAAAATTGTTTTTGTGTCACTACCCCTCTAATGCGCAACATGGGTCTAAAAAGACCCGTATTCATGTTTCTTTGCTGAATCTTTGAAATAAATTTATTTTATCATTTATTAATCCAGGTATTCATTAAATATCTTGTTTTTGATTTTCAAAAATCATTATGTTTATTTTTCCTTTCTTACTTTATAAACAAACACGTTTTTTGTATTTCTACATCCATTTTACACACATGGGTCAAAAATGACCCGTATAGGAACCTTTGATATGTATAAATATATTTACTGCAGAAAACTATTCACCTGCCACACATTTCACAATTCAACACAGCTGCTTTTGTATTTTTCATGCATGTAAGTTTTATTTAAAACATTTTTTTGTTACAGAAAAATATAGATATAGCCTCGTAGGCTAAGGTTACCTTGACCTTGAAAACCATTACTAGTGTGAAAGAGAAACATGTCCAATACCATTAGCTAGCTTGCGTCGACATCATAGACTGTAAAAAAATATGGACGTAGTGTCCGTGACGTCACCCGTAGGTTTCTGAAGAGCATTATTGAAGCCTAAAGTGGGCGGAGCCGGCCGTCGCCATCTTGGCCTTGCGTCACTCCCGGATAACAGAAAATAGACAAACAGGCGGGGCGTGAGTGGAGCTGAGGAGCCTGGCTATCTGAAATCACCTAGCTCGACGTGATCGAGTTAGCTGATGATGTAAAGCCAATTAAAAGTTCCTATTTTTGCCCCTTCGAAATATTATAATAGTTAAAAGACATGGTTACAAGTGAGACTGTGTATTACTTCGAGAGTGTTTGAGTGTGACAGTGATTTATGTGCATACATGTCCGTCACTCTTTCATGGTCCGTCAGCGCGGCATCGCTCAAGTTCGTAGAGAGCTTTTTCAGTCCATTTTAAATTCTGATGTTGGCCGTCTCTCAAATGGGTTATGGTTTAACCGTTAAACCATAGATATAGTGCCTTTGAAGTGCAAGTAAATGCGCTAGAAAATCCGCGCTCATTCACGGACGGAGAAAGCACCGACGCCTGCATGATTTCATCCGACGGTAACTTTTACATAAGCATATTATAATCCATCTGTTCCATGGGAGCAGAACGAACGAGCATTTATTGACGTTTTAAATTTGAAAACCCCAAAAAGCAACGAAATTGTCAGACATCCATTAGTGCATGTTCACAGAGGAAAACAACTGAAATACAGCGCTGGTTGTTCTCTCGAACGATAACGACGGAATCCAAAGACGTGGGCTTTGTACCCAAGTATTAAATTGTATGAAATAATAATCCCGAAAAAAAGCACTAACACTGCAGAGATGGCAAGTTCAGCAGCTAACATTGCTGAGGTGAAGTGACGGCTAATAACAGCAGACAAACGGCTAGCACTGACAGCGGCAATCCATCTGTCACTCAAGTAGCTTGGCCACACCCTTAAATTTAAATATTAATCAACTAAACGGACGCGTTATATAATAATTCACCCCCCTCACAGTTGTTATGAAGGGCAAAATTAGCTGTATAGACCAAATCCACATACAGACACCAGGCTTTAAACACGTTTATTTCTGCTGTAAAATTTGGCATTTTAACATGGGGGAGATACAGATTTGACTCACTTCTGACAACAGCCTCAAGCGGCCAGTCAACGAATTGCAGTTTAACTCACTTCCGTGTTGGTTTCAAGAGAGAGACGGGGAGGTTGCCGCTTGGTCGACATTCTATTTTATCTAATGTTAGCTAGGTCAATAAAATTAAATTTGCAATAGAAAGTTATATATACAAGTGTATATATTGTCGCTGTTGGGCAGAAACCTTGTACCGTTATTCATTTTTATTTGTGGTCATAAATCAATGCTATCGGTCACATAAGCCGGTGTGTGGTGGCGTTCTGGTGCACTATGGCTGCTGTCGCATCATCCAGGTGGATACTGCACATTGGTGGTGGTTGAGGAGATCCTCCTACAGTTGCACTACACTACAGTTCAATTTCAGTGTTATCGGTTAGGCATATATGCGTGTTATGTGTGACAAAGTGGCCAATAAACATATTTCAAGTGTTACAGTAAATGTGTGGATCTAAACAACTGTGACATTGGTTATTTTGACAAAAAGTTTTCTTTATTCTTTTGTTTTATAACGCTTGCATAGATGAGTCATTTTAGACCCATGTGTGTAAACTTGATGTTTTAACACAAAACTTATAAAAAGATATTAAAATATGAATTTGTGATCATAAAAAAAAAAAAAAATTATATTCATAAATCATGAAATTAATAGATCATGAAATAGTAAATGCTCAAATAAAGTGATTTCAAAAGGTGAAAAAAAAAAAAAAAAAGCCAAGCCATGCATGAAATAACATAGGAAATGAATACGGGTCTTTTTAGACCCATGTTGTGCATTAGAAGGGGTATCCATAGTGTGCGCATCAAAGGGTTAAGAAAGACAACGTCCTGTGGAATGTGTACTTTTGGGGGGTTGTACATTAATAAAACTGGTAAGAATTTTAGAAAATAACTGTGAAGTAGAAACAGCAACATGATGCTTTAGTATTTTTGTGATATTATGATTGGGTTAGGGTTAATAGGCAACTGTTTGCCTATTTTATAATGAAGGATTTTGAAGTAGGATATTTATTAGTTCATTCTCATTCATGAAAGTGCTTCTTCATGAATCTTGAAAAATGTGTTGTATAACTAAAAGAAAATCTAACGACAATAGTATTGTGTTATGTACATTTAAAATTTGTATTTGTCTGCTTAAAATGACCAGTGACTTGTAGTGCTTTATCAAGTGTTGACATCTGCGTGAGTTAATGTGTTTTTTATGGTCTGTCGACTGTGCGCTTTGTACATTCCATTAGATTAATTACATAATTTAAAACAAATAAAGAGAGCAATTTGAATAAATCCTTTTAAGTTACATTTTAAAATAACATAATATTAAATTGTCATAGTGATGGATTTAAAGTTGATAGTTTAAGTTGAGTAAAAGCAGAAAAAATAATCATTCAAAATGTTGCCTTCATTTTTCCTATTTCTAAAAACACCTTATTTTTTTACAATGTAGCAAAGAGTTATATATTACATCATTGAGTGATGACATTACAAAGCAAGCAGTGTAAAATGGTGTAAATTATATTTCAAAGTCATAATACCGAGACATGGGTCACATGCTCTTTCAGATTACTGACTAAAATCAGGACCGAAGTCATGCTGACTATTCTTCTGATCACGGCAATGCTTGGCCAAGGTAAGCAGTGTGTCATTTTATCCTCTTGAAGCCTAATAAAAGGCATGTTCATTTGACATGTTCCTGATATTAATAACTCTTGATTTGACAGGCCAGTCATGGGACAACCTTGGGGTAAACATCACAGCATTTCCAGAGAACATAGCCTTTTACTATCCAGTTAATCCAGTGAATACTCTCAATATCACCACTGTCCATGCCGACACCGTGGTGACAGTCTCCATCTCAGATAGAACCTGGACATACCAGGACACACTGCCAGCAGGAAAGCCTGTAACTGTGACCCTGCCACTAGGTATTGAGGAATACAGTTTCGTTCAAACTCTTCAGACCGTCAAAATCAGCAGCACGGAGAGCATCGTGGTGCAGTCGATCAGTCAGCGAGGAGATAGTGTACAAACTAATGTCGTTCAGCCTTTGAAAAATCTCGGTACGTTTTATTCCATTCCCGCACTGAATTACAGCAAGATGATAAATACTTTCTTTCAGTCGACAAGAAATACAAGCAAGAGATGCAGCTCCTACAGGCTGGTCATTATCAATGGAGAAGATATGAGTAATTTAATCACAATTGTAAAAAAGCCTAGAAACATTATTTCCATTCTTGATCCGTACGCCGTACTTCAGCTCCAAACCGACGGGACAGAAAATGCAGTTAAATCTGATTATAAAGTAGCTGTGATGCTGACCCATCCATGTGAAGAGATCCCAGGATGCAGATGCAACATGGTGGTGAACCATATCAAGATACAGGTGTTGGTTTTCCTGCTGGACATCACTGCCTGACGCACCTCCTCCAGTGCCTTTTGAGCTGGTGTGCCGTGACACCTCACTGAACACTTCTGTGAGCTTGAGCGGGTCATCAGCTGGGGACCACCACTCATCGACGTTTCGCTCCTTTAACCCCAGTACGTCTCGTGGTGGCGGAGCGATGGCAGGGATCACTCCCTGCCACCCCCTGCTGATGCCCTAGGTGTTTGCCCCCCAACCCTTCTCCTTCCTCCTTAGCCATAGCCAGAAGCTGCCTTTCTCTGCCTCCTCCGCCAGCTCTTTCATAGCTTTCCGATGCCTCGCTCCTGTGCATCCGGTTGAGGAACCTACGAAGCCCCTACATCCCACTTCCACAGGGCAGATAACGGCTTTCCAGCCCGCCTCCCTGCACTCTGCCGCCAGATCAGAGTACTTGGCTCGCTTCCGCTCATACGCAGCCTCCACCCCTCCCTCCCATGGTGAGTTCCACAAGGAGGACGGTCTTGCAAGCCTCTGACCACATGACGAGGTCGGGCCGCAGGGATGTTTCCACTATCTCCCTGGGGAACTGGAGCTGCTTTCCCAAGTCGACCCTCATGGTCCACTCACTTCCCGGTGAGAGGAGCCTTGCTGTATCTCTCTGGCGGGAGGGTCTGACACTCTCTCCAGCCCTCGCGAACTGGATGGAATGTCGTCCTCGAGCGGAAGGTCTGCTGTTCGCCTCCTTTCTGCATGACTCTGACACCTCTGCCAGCTTCTTCAGTACTTGGTCATGTCGCCACCTATAGCGTCCTTGGGACAATGCCGTCGTGCAGCCCGACAGGATGTGCTGGAGGCTTGTGTTGCTGGTGTTACAAAGGGAACAGGTCTCTTCGGCACCAAACCATTGGTGGAGGTTTCGGGGACAAGGTAAGGTGTCATAGGTTGCTCTGATCAGGAAGCTGAGCCTAGCTTGGGGGATCTTCCATAGGTCGGACCATGACATGGACCTGTCTGTAAGACCTTCCCATGACGTCCAACGTCCTTGCTGGCCCTGGGACACCGCTTTGATGTTAAGGCGTTCGTGCTCAGTTCTTGCCACTTCCGCCACCACCATGGCTTTCCGGTCTTCTTTGGAAGCCTTTGACCAGAACAAGGGAATATCGCCCCTCCCAAGGCCTGCTCGACCCTCCTGGACTCTGCCGACCACCTCGCGGTGCTTCAGCCTGCCGATTGCCATGTCGACCTCTTCTTGGGCTTTCCACTTTCTTCCCGTTCTTATCTGGGTGCCCGCTGCTCTCACCAGCTGGTCAGTGGTTTCCCTCAGCTCCAGAACCAGCCGAGCCTTCTCTTGCTTGTATCCCACACTGATGGATCGCAGTGGTAGTTGTAACGTGTTCCTCCCGAAGAGGCCTACCTCCGAGAAGCATCTTGGTAGTCCCAGCCAATTCCTGATGAACGAGTTTGCCAGCCCGTCCATCTTGTTTACCACTGATGAGGGGATTTCGCTCATCTTCAGTGGCCACATCACCCTTTGGTACAGTATGGCCTGGTAACACCAAACTTTGTACTTTCCAGGGAGTTGGCTTTGGTTGATCTTGGCCAGGCCATCTGCGAGCTGCTCCCTCACCGTCTCCCCCATCTGCCTGTCTGAGAGCTCTGCTGTGTATGTACGACCCAGGCTACGAACAGGTTGATCTTTCAGCAATGGGATATTCTCACCGCCTGCGACAAAGATGGTGTTGTCATTTCTGACTCCTTTCTTGATCGACAAACTGCGTGACTTGGAGGGTTTGATCTTCATCCTCACCCAGCCCACAAGCTCGTTGATCCTCTTCAGCAGCCTTGTTGTGCATGCTGCTGTCCGGAGTATGGTGGTGATATCGTCCATGTAACCTCTAACTGCTGGTAACCTTTGTCCTGACGGCAGTTTCACTCCTCCGACCATCTTCCTAGCCCCTATGAGGATGATCTCAAAGGCTGCGACGAACAGGATGGGCGAGATTGAGCATCCCATGGCAATGCCTACTTCCAGCTGTTGCCAGCCTGTTGTGAAGTCCTGGTGGGTGCAGCACATCTGGAGGTCTCCAAAGTACTTGGCCACCAGGGCTCTTATACCGACTGGGACGTGGAAGAAGTCCAAGGCGAACTCGATGAGTCGGTGGGGGACTGACCCGTATGCGTTAGCAAGGTCGAGCCACACTACATGCAGGTCACCTCTCTCTCTTTTCGCCCTTTGGATCTGCTCCCAACTTTATCCCGACACTCTGTGGGATACCAGGTTCGCTGTACCAAGAATACTGAACATTTGGCTACATCTGACGTCCTCAACGAATGTCACTGCCACTGGCGGGAATATACAATCGGGTACTTTTGAAGCCTATTCCTCAAAACTCCGGTCTCTCCCATCTTTGCAGTTAGGATCTCAGTTCATCAACACTTCTGATCCTGCTTCCCTCAGGCTTGTCAGTCCAGGCTTCATCATTGAACCGATCCCACTATCCAGGTTCTCTGCGTGCTACCTAGTAGTGCCTGTCAACTTGATAAGTGCCAAGGCCTTAGTTAAAGCAGAAACGGAATACAGGGATAGTGTGTATGTAGATGGTGATTTGCTTTCATCCACTCAATGGAGCACTATCAGCGATTCAGAGCACTCGTCTGTATTAGTGTCTCTTGATGACACGCATGTCATTTGGCATCCGTCCACAAAGATTGCCGTGTACATGTTTGAGATGAGCGCAACTCTGTATGGAGGCCCAGCTATATCTTTAAGCGCAAACCCAGGTAAGAAACCTATTTATTGATGGGTGCGCTCATTATTGTTATTTTTGTATTGCGTATTGCATTCTTCTAACATCAACACAAAGTATGAAATGCTTTAAAGGTTAAAGAGATAGTTCATCCAAAAATGAAAATTCTGTCATTACTTTCCCTCAAGTCAAGGTATGTTGTTTTGGACCCCATTGACTTTCATTGTAAGGGCAAAAACAGTTCTTCAAAATATATTTCTGTTGTCTTCCACAGAAGAAAATCATATAGGTTCGGAATAAAATGAAGGAAAGTAAATAATGACAGAATTTTCATTTTTGGGTGAACTGTCCCTTTAAGTATGTTGAAATGGGGCTAGTTGTCACACTACTACTATGTCCGCTTATTTATATTTATTTTATTTATTTATTTATTAAAGGGTTAGTTCACCCAAAAATGAAAAGATATCTTAATCTGTGTTCCGAAGATGAGCTAAAGTCTTACAGGCTTGGAACAACATGAGGGTGAGTAATTAATGACAGAATTTTCATTTTTGGTTGAACTAACCCTTTAAGTCAGTTCTATATAGACACACATCGTGTTATTTTTTAACTATTATTGCACAGGAAAAAAAAAAGATACGGATAACTTAACACATGTTGACCCAAACCTCCCATTATTAATACATTTTTCAGCAAAATTGAAACAATTCGTGAAACAACAAATATGTATACGTTGACATACAAAAAAATCAAACATTGTTTTTCTAACAGAAATTTTAAATGATAAAATATAAAATTATAAAATTAAAATTATAATACTATTTATAAACTGTTTATACACTTTTGTCCTAACTAAGAGCAAAGTTAAATCTTTTGGTTCAAATCTGCCATAATTAACACTTTCCTGAATGTACAGTAGCCTATACTATGTGGTTTTATTTGTATACAATATGATGATATTTGAATCTGGAGAGGTAAAATCACAGAAATTATACTAATTTATGACAGTTTTGAACAAAGTATTTGAAACCAACTTGCAAAAGCACTAACTAAAGAAAACACTTTGTGAAAATGGATTTTTGTCTTTAAACCTTTTAGTTACTGAGTGTGACAAGCCTATGCGAAGCCTGTACTGCTTACAAACATGAGTGTTGTGCATGTCTGCATTTAGACCCTGTTGGCTGTGGAGTGATCACTCCTAAGTTCGACATCATCTTAACACCTCAAACCTGGCCTGAATCCCATCAACACTGTATGCTCATAGGTGACGAGCTTTTCAGTCCGAGCAATAAAGCGGCGCAAATGGAGATGGTCGACATTCTGAATAGTGAAGGTTTAAATGAGAGGCTCTGGATCGGACTGCGGCGTAGTCTGCTCACATTAGAGTGGTATCGGCAGAAGGGTAAGGAAGTTCATAATATGACAAAGTGCAGGGTTATTGTAGGAAATCCAGAATTGAAGGAAATCGTAATTGTGGAAATGTTATATCATCTATACTCTGTATTTGACAGGGCTGTCAGTGGAGAGCTATGGAAAAGACTTCATCACGGCATTCCCGGAGAACTTTGCCAACTACCATCCACAAGAGTCCTCCAACACGCTCCAAATTACTGCTTTCTACAGCGACACCACCGTCTCGATCACCATTAACCACACAAAGGTATATAATGAAAAGCTACAATCTGGGCAGACTAAAGTTGTTCATTTTCCCAAGTATGTCGAGCAATATCGGTTCACACGCTCCTTTTATTCCGTCAGAATCAGAAGCAGCAAATTGATCGTGGTTCTTTGGATCAGTCAGCGAGGCGACAGCATGCAGTCTAGTTTCGTTCAACCTGTAAAGAATCTCGGAAAGCTGTATTCAATCCCCTTCATCAATTACAATCAGATGCTGGCGTCCTTGTACAACACGGAGGAACTGTTAGCTCTGGACAACTGGAGATGCATCATTATCAATGCTTGGAACACCATGAACGCCATCTCCATCCAAACAGTTGGCATGAATGCTCAACCAGCCTTTAACTTTACACTCAGACCGTACGAACTTTACCAGTTCAAAACCAATGGGTCAGAGATTAAAGTGTACTCTAGGAACACCGTGGCTGTGCTGTTGACCCATCCGTGCGCTGAAACTACCCAGTGTGATTGCAACATGGTGATGAACCACGTTCTCCCCGAAAATCTGTGGGGTCGGACTTTTGTTGTGCCGTCGGTGAAGAACCTGAATTCAACTTGGCTGCAAGTGACATCCACAACGAATGTCATGATCAGAAGTCAGAATATAACGATTCAAGCCTCAAATTCTTTAGATCTAATTACCTTCCCGTACCTCAAAAGTGGACCCCAGCTCATCACTGCATCAAACTATGTGTCCATCAGGCTTATCAGTCCAGGCCTCGTCTTAGAACTCATGCCAGAGAGCATGTTTGCTGCCTGTTACCTGCTGCAGATGAACTCAACAGGAGCTGAGGCCTTGGTCATAGCCGAAACAGCCAGTAGAGGTGATGTGTATGTAGACGCTGGTTTGCTTTCATCCACTGACTGGAAAACCGTTGCCAATTCAAACTACTCTTCGGTAACAGTGTCGCTTAGTGGCACGCATATCATCTGGCATCCAGCCTCCAGGATCGGAGTGTACATGTTTGAGAGAATGGAGAGTGGAATTCCTTACGGAGGCCCAGCTGTGATCTTAAATGAAGATCCAGGTAAAGTGATACCTTTCTTATCCTAGAGCGAATGTGATCATGACTTTGATTAGAGTCAACATGAAATGTTTTTTTTGTCTTCTGAAATGTTACGTAATTCTGAAGAAAGAAATTGTACGGCAGAATTTTATTTAATTTAATTGATCAAATCAGGAATTGGTTTGCGATTGGATCGCTTTAGTGATCAGCAAAATCTGGATGCTATCATCTGGATGTTTGAATGACACGTGACATGAAACCGGATTCAGACACAATATGTTTTATATATATTTATATATTTATTTATTTACAATGCACAGTATAATTATACTACTTCTATATACAACCGTGCAAAAGTTTGGGGTTAGTAAGATTTTTATTTTTGAAATAAATCAATACTTTTATTCAGCAAGGATTCATTAAATTGATCAAAAGGGACTTAAAACATTTTTTTATGATGTTCTTTTAAACTTTTTATTTAAATAAGAATCCTGAAAACAAAATGTGTCATGGTTTACACAAAAATATTAAGCAGCATAACTGTTTTCAACATTGATAATAATAATAAGAAATGTTTCTTGAGCAGCAAATCAGCATATTAAAATGATTTCTGAAGGGTCATGTGACACTGTAGATTACATTTTCAAATAGAAGACAGTTATTTTAAATATATTTTATATCAATAATATTTCACAATTTTACGTTTTTACTGTATTTAATCAAACGGCCTTCCTGTAGCTCAAACGGTAGCGCGTTGGCGGTCATGGGTTTCGATTCCCAGGGAAAGCAAGAACTGATAAGATGTAAATGTGTACCTTGAAATGCAATATAAGTTGCTTTGGATAAAAGCGTCTGCCAAATGCATAAATGTAAATGTAAATAAATGCACTCTTGGTGAGCATAATAAAGTTCTTTTTAAAACATTTTAAAAAATTAACAGAAATTTTTAGAGCTTGACAGTAAAAATCTGTCTTCTTTCATCATATAGAAAATATAATCAGATAATCTTCAAACAAACAAACAAAATCTGTTCCTATTGTTTTCTTATGTAAATGCATAATTGACTAATATATCATCCTACTTGAAGTTACATTAAAGTATGAATGAAATCAAAATTCCCAGTGATTACTGAAAACGTCACTGTATGTTTGAATGCACATAGATCGTGATGGCTGTATGGCAGATCCTGCACTATATAACAGCACTACTGAGGTCATGACGTGGCCCGAGTCCCATGATTACTGCTTAAATGCAGCTTTACAGCTGAGCACACCAAGCAGCGCAAGGGCCCAAAGGGAGATGACCAACTTTCTGCAAAAAGACGGCGGTCCCAGGTACTGGATCGGGCTGCGGCGCAGTCTGCTCACATTAGAGTGGTACTGGAAGAACGGAAATAACAGCGAATACAGCATAAACTACACGAAGTGGGCTCATGGGCATCAAGAGAACCTTTGGAAATCTTTGTGCGCTTCTGTGTCTAAGGACGCCAACAATGATTTCTCCTGGAAGAGTGTGCCCTGTTGCTCCAAGATGAGGCCCGTCTGCTACAAAAAGGCCCTATACTTCAGTGATTTGACCTTTGATAAACTAGATAATCATGTTTACATTGTTAACCAAAAGGTCTGTCCTTTATTTGAAGTCAATGACTCCAGTATCTAATTTCTCAATTATACAAAACCTTTTACTATTACATGTCTGTTAATTTATTTATTTTTGTTGTTGTTGTTTTTATGTATAATATAAAGCCATTTTAACACTTTTTGTTTTCAATGTTAAAATATGTGGCTCTTTTGAAAACGCAATAAAGTATGTTATTGTCCATGATAGTTAATGACATATTTTATGGCTTACTGTTATCGTACCAACTGAATGGGCTCTCAAGCTGGACAACTGTAAAAACTGTTGTAATGTCAGATGTAATGTAGGGTGATCTAAAGTGCAGGTACCTAAAGTGAAATTAGGGGTGAATACAAGTATATGTCATACGTTCACAATGCTTTTGAAAAGGGCCACTCCTTCAAGCCTGTTCGGCTTGTATGTTTACCTCTGTTGGCTTACGCCTTTCAGCTTGCCATCGCCTCCATGCTGCAATGTCATCTAGGCAAATCTAGGGTTCTTTAACACACCTATACATATACATATACATATACATACAGTGTATATATATATATATATATATATATATATATATATACAGTGTATATATATATATATATATGTATGTACATATAGTTATAATAGTTATTTTGTTTAACTAATTTACAAATTAAATTGTTTTCAATAAATTATTTTTTTTTAATTCATAATTTGTGTCTTCCCCTTTATTGTGTTCTACCCCTATTTTTTAGTATTTGTCATTTATCAGTGTAGCTATAATCCAAGTTTACACTCTAAAATGTTTTTATCTAATGCAGGCTACATGTTTATCATAGATGTGAATTGTTAACATCACGTGAGTGAACTTGTGCCGTACAGTGTTGTTTTTATCAGTAATGCCACATTTGCCTGTCTATGCTGTAAACAACTGTGGCGAAACGATTGTAATAACAATTGGAAACATGTTTTTAAATGCTCTTGAGCAAATCTGGTGGATGTGCGGTATGGCATTTTAGGAATTTAGTAGCATGATTTTGCATTGTGAAAGTCATTATGTCAAATGAAGCATAAGTCAATTGCGTAGCCAGGATCCTATGCAAATCTGAGAGAAAAACAAGCATTTTGAAAGTCAAATGTGTTTTAACTAAAATAAGGGCAAATAGGTGATTCTTAGAGAGGAGAACAGTGCAGACCAAGACATCTGGTAAGAGTTTCTGCAAAGAAATTCATATTTACCTTGTATGAAAGCAGAGAAAATCTTAAGACATATAAGACAACTTTTTTGTTGTTTCATTGTCTTTTACTTGGATGATATTATATTGTTTTGACTTTTTTGACAGTCTATGGATTTTAGAATTTTTTGTCATCAGTTTAATTCAGTTTGTTCTAATTAGTTGCTTTGTGATGGGATTCTGTGTTGCATGTATTTAAAACCTTCAATACTTTAATGTGTGCCAGAACATATTTTACAATCAATTTTTGTTATTCCTCTTAGTCTTTGTCCTTTCTTCCAGCAAGTTAAAGCCATAATCATGCTTGTTGTTCTGCTGATCGCATCAATGTTTTGCCAAGGTAAGGGAAGCTCTTTTACTATCTTCTGTGTCTGTGGTTTGGATAAATGTGTCTACTAAGTGAATAAATGTAATATTAATTTACTGATGATTTTCTGATCTGGTTTCTCCCAGATTGGGCAGTTTCTGTTGTACTCTTAAATACCAACTGAAAATGTTTTATGAGCTGCTGTTATTTGGAATGCAGTACAGCTCATGTACAATGAATATTTTTATTTAAGGTCTTACAGTAGTGAGCTATGGAGACAACTTCATCACTGCCTTTCCAGAGAACCTCGGTTTCTTCTATCCGAGGTCTCCCTGGAACTATCTAAAAGTCACAGCCCTTTACGACGACACTACATTCACAGTCTTCTACAAAAACGCACAGAAAAACTTACAAATTCAGCAGTCAGGGCAGACCATGGATGTGCTGTTTACAGATTATTTTGAAGTAAATAAGCTAGGCTCTTCAATCTTATCTATCAGAGTTACCAGTGACAAAAACATCACAGTGGTTTCTGAAAGTCGGCGGGCATCAAGCATCCAGACCAGTGTCGTCCAGCCCACGGTAAATCTCGGTACAGACTATATGATCCCTCTGCTGGATTACCCAGGGTATCTTGAATCCTTCGACCTTCCTAGGCTTGTCAGTACAATCATGAAATACAACTCATTCAAGTTACTCATTATCAATGAGGTGGACAGTCAAAACACCATCACTGTAGTCAAGCAAACATCAACAGATGTTCAAGAAGAGACGTTCGATATCGATTTCTACCAGCTGGTCCAGCTTCAGACCAACGGTTCCGTGCTGAGGGTCAGATCTAGCAAAGAAGTAGCTGTGATATTCACCCACCCATGTGTTGAGACTGCAGACTGTAACTGTAACATGGTAATGAATCAGATTCTTCCCACAAAGTTTCAGGGTCGGAGCTTTATCGTGCCATCCATCTTCAATGTGGCCGAGACCCAGTTACTTGTGCTGTCAGAAAACTCATCTTCGCTCTTTCACAATGGTAGCCAGTTAGAAGCTACTTACTCAGATCTTCTGCCGTTTTCAAACCTGGAGACATCTCAACTGGTAAATGCTTCGGACAGAGTGTCCCTCAGACTTGTCAGTCCGGGCCTCATTGTGGAGTTGATCCCAGACACCATGTTTTTTGCTTGCTATCTGCTGCAGTTTTATTCACAAAATGGCAGGGCTGTGGTGATAGCTGAAACAGACAGCAAAGATGATGTGCGCACACATAAAGGTTTGCTTTCAGCATCTGAATGGACTGCAATTGCCGGCACAAAGTACTCTTCGACTGAAGTAACTATTGCAGACCGAAGAGCCACAATTTGGCATCCAACCTCAAAGATTGCTGTATATATGTTGGAATATATGTCTACGAAAGTAGTTTTTGGAGGCCCAGCTATTCCCATCAGTGAAAAACCAGGTAAAAAAAAAAAAAATCTATCTATCTATCTATCTATCTATCTATCTATCTATCTATCTATCTATCTATCTATCTATCTATCTATCTATCTATCTATCTATCTATCTATCTATCTATCTATCTATCTATCTATCTATCTATCTATCTATCTATCTATCTATCTATCTATCTATCTATCTATCTACCTACCTATCTATCTATCTATCTATCTATCTATCTATCTATCTATCTATCTATCTATCTATCTATCTATCTATCTATCTATCTATACTTTTCTTTTTTAGTTAAAATTACTGTTATACTGCATGATGTTAATTCTACTTCCTTTCATTCAAATTTGATTAGCAATTCTGGGTAACAGAATGGTCTTCTCTTTAAAATACTGATCCAAATGATTAGTAGTTCTTTTAGAAGGATGTCTTAACACTTGAGGCATTACTATCTAAAACCTTACAAAAAACTCAAACGCTGAATGATTGCAGTCATTACTAGAGATATATGTCAATAAAATAAAATTCTGTATCAAAATCTATAAGGAAAGACCAGTACTTTGTTTAGGCTTGGTTTGTAGTAAATTCCAAACCTGCGCACATATAGGCTATTCAAACGCACATAACTATATTCCTAATGCGCATGTGAACGCCATCAGCGTTTAAAGTCTGTGTAGAGAGAATGGTGTCGTCTTAGCGGCCCCTAATTTACAGTTTTTCTCAGTCGCTTTGGTGCATTTCTCATAACACTATTTACATTTGCACAACAGTTAATGCAGTTCTCAAAACAAATAGTACAAACTGCAAAACCTAGTTGATAACCTGCAAAAGCGTGTCACTTGCTCAAAATGGATAGCCCATTCCTCAAAAGCAAGTATTTATGTCAATGAAAGTGTCAGTGTCATCAAAATAAAAAGTCCTGACACCATCGTTTATGAACAAGATAGTCAAATGGCTTAGTCGTGTTTTCATTATGACAGTTTACTCTGTAAATGTTTTCCAATGATAAAAGTCAGATCTTGGTGACACTACCTGAAAATGCTCAATACAGCACTAAATACTATTTGCACAGCCATTTAAAAAAAAACAGTTAAGTTACACATTACTGTATTTATGAGGTAACTGAGTACAAGACACTGAATATATGTATGTTTCACAATTTCACTGCATATGCTCTTTGCAATTCTAATTTGTTCACAGCATTGTGCAAAGAAAAAATACACCATTATTTACAACAAACATAAACTCCCTTTGGGTAGAGCTGTGCACAACTGTACACAATATTGCAGAACATATTGGAACTGAACATACAACATACATGGTACTGTAATCATTCATGCACATCCAGACGTTCCTCTCTGTCTGGTCACATAATTTACAGTAATCTACATCACAGCGAATATCATCTCTTGCTCAATTGCAAATTGTTCAATTTAGGAGACTTTTTCAGGATTTTTTTTTTTTTTAAATGACAAATTTTGACAGCTAGTTCAACATTTTTGTATGTAATGACTCAAGCAATGAAATGAGGACTATTAGTTTTATATGGAATGACTATTCAGCATTCACAAGTATAGTTAATTTTGACTGACATGACATAAGCAAATGATAATGTTATAAAACAGCAGAGAGTTGTATGAAAGCAATTGATGCATGTCCAAAAGCATTTGCAATTTGTTGGAAGGAATGAGAAACTGCTACTATGATGTGCACAAATGACTAAATGTTGTGGAGGTTGAACTAACTGTTGTGCAAATGTAAATAGTGATGTGAGAAATGCACCAAAGCGACTGAGAAAAACTGTAATACCAAAATTGATCGTTGCGACGGAAGCGAATCAATCAAAACTAACTTTAGCTGGAAAATAACTTTATTAAAGAACCGCTATAAAGCCAAAACAATCTCTGTTACCCTAAATTATACGTTTATCTCTGTAAAGCTGCTTTGAAACAATCTACATAAACGCGCTATATAAATGAAGATGACTTGCCTTGACTAGAAAGCTTTCATGTTTTTCACTTTAGAATACTGATCCAAATAATTAGTCAATCCTTCTGAAGGATTTGGTAATACTTGAGTCACCATGGTCTTCACTTTAGAATTAATTACATTATGCTAATAGTGAACTACCACATTCGTCTAAGCACTATTACTAATTAATTAATCAGATTTCCCTTGTTAGTTAATATTTACTAAGTTAATAGTGTGTCACTCATTTGTTCCTGTGTAGTTCTTCATTAATGATGGAACAATATTCTAAAGTGCTACCCAATTCTGAATCCTGTTTGGTACCTCAATTCAATTTCAGGAACTGGATTAATAGAATAATAATAAAAAAAAGAAACATTCTCAATTCAATTCTGAATGGTGCACATCCCCAGCTACAAGGCATGTAATTGTGAAGGTAAAAATGTTCATTTATTTATGCATTCAGATCTTCATGGCTGTGTGTTGGTTCCTGGAGCATTTGCAGTTGGACCTGACCCTCTGAATTGGACGAAGTCGCTTGAGTACTGCGTGAATAATGGAAATCAGTTTGCCTGTCCTGTAAGCAAAGCCGTCCTGGAGGACATGGCTGATAACCTGACCACGGAGGACGGGACGGGCTGGATCGGTCTCCGCCGCAGTCTACTAACTACAGAATGGTACTGGCAGGAGGAGTATGAACCCAGTGTCAGTTACGTCCACTGGGATGATGGGCAACCGTTGGACTTTTCGAATGGCTTATGTGCTTCAATGTCCCTGGACCCTAAAAATGATTTCAAATGGCGGAGTGCACGCTGCTGTGAAAAAAAGAAGCCTGTCTGCTACAAAAGGCCAGCATGCCTCAATCCTTCACAAAACTGGTTTCAAAACTATATTCCTTAAGTTTAGTGCTTGTTAGTAATGCTATTCTTCTTTAGGCTCATTAACTTTATATTTGTATCACCACCTGCATATCTGAGCTGTATTTTACAATAAATGTAATTTGTCTTCATATTAGATTTATTTTAGACGGATAATACAATTAAATAAGGTTAATGACTTTTTGAAAATATGTCAAGTAGTTGCATTGATACCACGAATGTATGGAAATGTTTTAAACATTCAAACAGATGGATCCTGAATTATGTTTTCAACTTAGCTTAGACATCAATTCAAATGGAAGCAGGAAATAGATCCTGGAGTTGATAAACATAGTGTACATATCTAGTAAAATATTTAGTGACCAATATTGTGTACAGTAGCAAGTTGCTGTATCAAAGAAAATATGTAAATATCACTGTGTGCAAACAGAATCCACTCAACAGACATTGTCTCAGGCCTGATGTGAACTGAATCTGACTCTGCAGGACTGCATGAATCAAATGTATCGCTTGGCGAGCTTAATAGCTCTAATCTCACCCTGTAGGAACCATTAATCATGACTTCGTTATGAGTTTAATAACTGTAATCATCCCTTATGGCATTGTTCTGTATGTTTGAGCCTCGAAAACTATATGATTTAAAGAAATCTCTATTATTTGATTAAATATGCTTTCATAAAGCACAGCATACCAAACATTCTCTAGAATATTATAGTCTCTAGAGCCAATTAATGTGTGTGTTGAGTTTTTTAGATGCAAATTCTCTTTAACCAAGGCTGGATAGATGAGGGTACTTACTACCCACAGCACTAACTTGTCGGAATGTAAAACAACTATATGTCATAGCTACTGTGCATTCAGGCTGTTGTCAGCAGAGATGCTATAGTGAAGCAAACATTGACAAGCACTCAAGAGAAGATCAAGTCTGTCCAGCTTCAGATTAACGGTTCAATGGAATGGATGCTATGATCAGCATTGTCGCAAGACCGTCTTTATTAGTACCCGAGGGTAACCAGATAGGGTAACCAAACAGTTGATGGGCCCCATTGACTTAAAAGATACTATGGAAGTCAATGAGGCCCATCAACTGGTTACCAACATTCTTCAAAATATCATCTTTTGTGTTCAGCAGAAGAAAGAAATGCATAGGCTACAGGTTTGGAACAACTTAATTTGCACCCAAAATTTGTGGGTGAACTATCCATTTAAAATGCCATGCAAAGTGCGTCATCTCATCTACTATTTCTATTTAAAAATGCAATCGCTGCAGGTACAAAAGCATTCCTGTATCGTTTTGTTCTCCACCTAGGGGCCACAAACCGACAACAAGAACGAAGGAGCTGGAATCCAACATGGAAACAGCCTTTAATAGGCTAATAGAGCTCGCCTTACATCGCAGCTGTGTGGATAGAGACCTGACAGGTTGAGTTGAAGCTCACGGATTATCTTACAGTTTTTCTCAGTCGCTTTGGTGCATTTCTCACATCACTATTTACATTTGCACAACAGTTAGTTCAACCTCCACAACATTTAGTCATTTGTGCACATCATAGTAGCAGTTTCTCATTCCTTCCAACAAATTGCAAATGCTTTTGGACATGCATCAATTGCTTTCATACAACTCTCTGCTGTTTTATAACTTTATCATTTGCTTATGTCATGTCAGTCAAAATTAACTATACTTGTGAATGCTGAATAGTCATTCCATATAAAACTAATAGTCCTCATTTCATTGCTTGAGTCATTACATACAAAAATGTTGAACTAGCTGTCAAAATTTGTCATTTAAAAAAAAAAAAAAATCCTGAAAAAGTCTCCTAAATTGAACAATTTGCAATTGAGCAAGAGATGATATTCGCTGTGATGTAGATTACTGTAAATTATGTGACCAGACAGAGAGGAACGTCTGGATGTGCATGAATGATTACAGTACCATGTATGTTGTATGTTCAGTTCCAATATGTTCTGCAATATTGTGTACAGTTGTGCACAGCTCTACCCAAAGGGAGTTTATGTTTGTTGTAAATAATGGTGTATTTTTTCTTTGCACAATGCTGTGAACAAATTAGAATTGCAAAGAGCATATGCAGTGAAATTGTGAAACATACATATATTCAGTGTCTTGTACTCAGTTACCTCATAAATACAGTAATGTGTAACTTAACTGTTTTTTTTTAAATGGCTGTGCAAATAGTATTTAGTGCTGTATTGAGCATTTTCAGGTAGTGTCACCAAGATCTGACTTTTATCATTGGAAAACATTTACAGAGTAAACTGTCATAATGAAAACACGACTAAGCCATTTGACTATCTTGTTCATAAACGATGGTGTCAGGACTTTTTATTTTGATGACACTGACACTTTCATTGACATAAATACTTGCTTTTGAGGAATGGGCTATCCATTTTGAGCAAGTGACACGCTTTTGCAGGTTATCAACTAGGTTTTGCAGTTTGTACTATTTGTTTTGAGAACTGCATTAACTGTTGTGCAAATGTAAATAGTGTTATGAGAAATGCACCAAAGCGACTGAGAAAAACTGTAATAGACCACTTGACAATTTGGTTGAGAATTTCTGTTTTTCAGAGACAGATTACCAAACCACGACACAGGGGAGGAGGACACGATTGATTCAAAGAAAGTCTGATAAAAAAGGGTCATCATAGATTTATCAATGTGAAATCTAGATAGTTTTCTGAGGTAAAACAGATGCTGGTGTCACTTTTAACATAGGCTACAGATTCACAGTTCTTCTCAAAGGTCAATTTGGAGTCTACGACTGTCTGTCACAGACCACAGCCTGGTCTTTACTGATCGTATCATAATGTGAAACATGAGTTCTAAAATCTATAATCATATCCTTTGCAGGGAGGAGATCCAGTCAGATGATTAAGTCAAATTCTATTTCTTAACAGCAGACAATCAAATTATAAATGAAAAGTAAAATGAATTCACATAATCAGGATTAAAAGTTTAATAAATAAACATACATGAACTGTTAAAATCACTTCTAATATTTCTAAGTAAAATATAATTCAAACACTCTGAGTATAATAGTCTTGCCTAAAGGTATAAGTTGTTTGAGAGAGCTCTCTTAGAAAAAGACAGGCCAAAGGAACAGGGTCTCGTCCAAAAAGATACTGACCATTACAGAAAATATTCTTCCTCTTTTGCAGATGGTCATCAGCACAGGGCTAAGTTCCTCTTTACTATCACATTGAGCAAACACTAATGACAAAGAGATATCGTTCTTTTGTAGTTTCACACCGTGGAGGGGGGCCGTACACACATTGTCTCGTACCCCAAAGCTTTCAGAAAGTTGTTAATCTTAATACAATACAGAACAACTGCACAACATGTCTCTTCTGCAAGATCTGTAGCTAAGATAACATTCGTTTATCACTTTATTCTGAGACATTGGGGCATTTGTGGTCTGTCTATATAGATTCTTGACCTCATCTAAACAGCAAATACAAAAGTTCACCCTGAGTCAATCAGCTAGATATTAGGCATACAGATTAATAAAAGAAAAGCATTAAACATCAAATTATAATAATGGTAAACACATGATAGTAACGAGAAACACATCAACATGATAATAATGATTTCTTAGAATATGATGATTACATTTGATTAAATTATATTTATGGGCTATGATGGGCTAATAATAATAAAGGTTCTTCATTGACATAATTTAATAAAGAACTTTTAATCCATTGAATCTTTCCATTCCACAGATTCTTCATAGTGAAAAATGTTCTTCAGATTATTAAAATGTTCTTCGCACGAAGAAAAAAAGTAGAAGGAACTGTTAACATTTAAAAACTGTTAACTCAAAGGTTCTTTATTGAGGAACCAAAAATGGTTGGAAAACCAATAGCTGCAAACCCCTCCCTTTTGGAACCTTTATGTTTAAGAGTGTACACCGACCTGATAATGATTTGCTGGTAATAGTTCAGCAGTCATGTCACGTTGTGTGTTTGCAAAACATAGCCTACTGAAATAGTTTCCGATTCAGTTTGATTCATTCGGACAGTTCAGTCTCACACACTGAATCGTTTGCTGCGATTTCTCACACACCGTAACGGGATATTTTATAATACAGAAAACAAAAACAGCAATGGATGAGGTCATATCTACCTACAGTATGAAACAATACTCGCAAATGTCTTCTATAGACGGTTTTATCAGTAGCCATCATAAAAAAAAAAATCAAAACATGAATATACTTTTGGTAGCCTACTTATGATTGTGATAATTATGATTCAATTTCAGGTTATTTCGAACCTTATTCAATCTCACTGGTTTATCAGTTCCTAATTCTGAACGCTTGGTGGCGCTGCGTTCTAATAAATCACTCTTATTCACGGTCTGAGCTGTTACAACAGCTGTTTTAGGCTACAAGGGACCATCAGAAAAGTAAAAATACATTAAGGCATTAAATCATAAAATAAAATTGAGGACAAAAGCGAAACTTTTTTAGTTCATATAATGTTATCCTGACTGAATTCTCAGTAATTCCAGAGATTATTCTGAATACATTATTCTCCTCATATGTGGTCTTTGCATGAGCTCGCGTGTTAATATTACATTTATTTTACCCCTAGACAAAATATTTAATTAATGCATGTGAGCAAAGCATAAAGGAAACAAAATATATTTATAGGCAGAATCCATTACATAATTAGTTATGTTATATGTAAATGATTTTTTGGGGGTCATGCTTTGGTTATTTGGTTAAGCAATGTGTTCTAAGATTTTATAAAAGTGCTAAATCAAAACTACACTTCCCATGAACATGTGCGAGGACTTTACGGCAGAGCTGACGTCACACGGCGTTACATGTGGATAAGCGATCTGTAGCTTAACGTTTGAATTTCGTAAAGTGTGTCGGTTTAGCTGTAGTCAGTTAACTCTGCATTAAAAAAAAAGATTCTCGAAGCTAAGCGTCCACATTTCATTTATATGGAACGACACAAGCCCGCAATTATTTAGAAGAACAGCTACAGCCATCTGAACCTGCTAGCCTGATCGCTACTTTAGCAAAGGAAACGAAAGTAAGTTTGTCATAATATTTCTCACGTGCCACTCTGAATAATGATGCCGTTTTCGATAACATATAAACACATATGTGACAACTTGCCACGAGCTGTCATTTATGAAAATCATCCTTGTTCTGAGGACACTGCCAAATATGATAGTTAATTAGTTTTAGTTTGGAAAATGGTTGTTTATTTGGATATAGGGATCTTTGAAACCACCGTCATTATGAACGTCTTTGAAACCAACGTCATTGATACAAAAAACGCACTTTTGCAGTTGGGCATTATGGTTTCTAATATACTTATGTGGGGAGTTTTTGTGAGATCCCCCCCCCCCCCAAAAAAAAACAAACTACATATACTCCTGAACCAAAATACATTATTACTTGCATAACTGATATACAGTCATTCATTCTGCCTTTTTTCCTCTGTGAAGGCTAAATGTCATGGAGAACTACAGAAAAGCACGCACAGTTGACCAGCCCTGCCCGTGTCCGTTCCCCGACCTGCCCAGCAACACTCCCGAAGTTCGGGTGAAGGATGGCAGCAAAGTCCGCAACCTAATGAGGTTTGCTTTAAGCCGTATGGAGGAGAAAGCCCCTTCAACAGATCATCCAGACACTTGTGAAGGCTCAGAGGTGAGCGTTGGGTCGGGGGAGAATCTATGCCGCCAAATCGTGTTCACAGGTGTGGGTCAGAGCGTGGCTAAAGCCATCACGTGCGTGGAGATCATGAAACGCCGTGTTCGCTGCCTACACCAGCATACCAAGCTGGCCTACCGCACGGTTCAGGAGGTCTGGGAGCCCCTGGAGCCTGAGGCCGGGTTGGACAGTCTCACAGTCAGCAGAAATGTACCTAGTGTATGGGTTCTGCTCTCCAGAGACCCACTTGATAGGAACCAGCCGGGTTACCAAGCGCCAGGTTCTTTTGATGCCTTTTGGGCTCAGGCTCTCAAAGAGGAAGCGACAACCCCAAGACATGAACAGAAGAGGAAGAGGGGAGGAACAGGGGCTGGAAGGGCAGAAGGGGCGGGCAGAGGAAAGGGTCCGCGCAAGCACTCGGGCCGACCTGGAGGATCACGTAAACCTCTAGGTCATGCTGGGAGTGGGCAGGAATGAATGAATTTTGCAGCTCCCTGCCACAGCCGTAGCTTGGTTTATGCTGACGGACACATTTTGATGAAGAATTTTCAGTGCCGTATGTAATAAGCAGATTCTTGAGGATGTCTGTCAGAAAATAGATGTTCAGTCCCTGAACAGTTCACCCAAATTAAAAACTGTCATTATTTATTCACCCGTATGCCATTAAATTTTTTTTTGTGGAACACAAAAGGAGAATTTTTTAATGGTTTTATGCCCGTACAACATTATTCAATCATGATCACGTTTGTCAATCTCCATAAAGCATCATAGAAGTGGTTCATGTGACTTGTGCGCTATTATCCCAGTCTTCTAAAGCCATGCGCGTTTTCAATTAATAGTGACTTTAATTTTAATCCCTTCTGCACTTAAAGGACTCAGAAGACTTGGAATATAACACACACGTTTGAATTAAAGAGTGGGCCAGTTATATAATGAATTTTGGAGATTATCAGGTTTAAGGGTGTGTAAATCATGACAAATGTTTTCTTTTCTTTTTTTTTTTTTGGTTAACTTCTCCTTTAAATACATTAGACAGAAAGGCCTAAAACTAAATGTCCAGATTGATCTATTGTGCCAGAGACTAGAATGAGGTATTCTCCTTTTTTTTTATACATCAGCATGTTTTTTTTTGTTAGAATCTTTTTTTGTTAGAATTTTTAAGTTTCTTTAGAGATGATTGTGTTGGCTGTTTTTTCAGCATATATGGTATACATTATTTAAAGGATTGTGTTAGAAATTTATAGATTAATCCAAATTGGCGATCATATATGTTTAAATGGGGAAATGTTTTTTTAGTTATTTTTTTAGAGGAGGTGTTAGGTTGCTGCTTCAGGAAGCAATTCAAACCATATTGAAGTAAACAAACACAATTAATTTGATCTTTGTATTATATTATTGCAGATTTGATTAACAGATGAAGTACCAGGCAAAGTTTTTCATATTAGAAGAATGAAAATAGCCTATGTCATCATTTGCCACTAACATATCAATTATTTTATGCAAAGGAAAGGAAATTGTGTATTTTGAATACCAAATATGTCTGCAGAAAATACACAAATTTGGGCTTAAAGGGCTCTGACCAAACGCCAGTGTTCTTTTAATGTCACAGCTCAGAAAGACTAAAGGCATCTAGATGTTGCATTGGGAGTTGTTTTTTAATATATATTGTAAAGTTCAAATGGAAAACATGTTGTTGGATCAGATTTGGGCATATCAGCCCAACTTCAGACAAAACTCTAAATGAATTTCATAATGTTTTCCCAGCAGCAGACTGTTTGTTGGGTTAAATGACAAAGAAAGTGAACACTTAAGAGATATAATGAATTTAATGTTATGTATTCTTTAGGACATTTCTAATTTCTAAAGTTCAAACAGTAGAATTGAAAGTTGTGTTGATACAAACAATGGTCAGTTCTGTGGCAGATAAAAATGTAACATGGAAAATGTACTGTTTTGGAACAGAATTATTTTGAGTGAATAAAGTGTGGATTCTTATGAAGGTGTTGGTGAATTTCTACATTTGTTATATGAAACTTGTTGATCTTAAGACTCAAATCTTTCCAGCATCTTATGCAAAACCACATGGGGAGAGGAGAGAACGATTTTTGAAAGTCAAATGTTCTTTTACTGAAAGAACAGAGAATGCACGGCTCATTCTGTTCAAATAGAGGAAGAGCGCTGATCAAAATATAAGGTAGGATATTTTTTTCATTACATTTGAGTCAATAAAAATGCTTAAATATTTCTGAATGCTCTTCTTTCAAAAGTGGTCTAGCACTATAACAATATGTAGACTACTATTTTTCTTCAGAAGGGAATCTAATTAAAGGCGATGCAGAATAATTGGATGTCGTCATTATAAACAGTTGTTAATTCTTTAGAAATACCAACAATTTAAGGATGAATAAAAAGCATTAACACAGAAAAAGCTTTTAACATGTTTTGTTAATGATATTTAATATACTTTGTATGACATTACAATTCCTTTATTTAATGACTACTCAATCTGAAGCTGCTGAACACATTTGCTGAAGAGTAAATATTAATGTTGTTTAATAGTAACCATCAGGATTATGTTTCATATATTCTTCTTGATGGCTATAAAATGTCTATTTGTCTGTTTCTTAATTTTAATTTTCATGCTTGTTCAGTGTAATAATTTCACTGCCACCTGAAAACATGTCATGACAGTCCTAGATGTGCATGTATGTATGTATGTGTGTATATATAATGAATACTTTTATAGTGCAATAAATTGGCCAAAATTGACAGTAAAAATATTTATAAAGTAACAAAATATTTCTATTTCAAATAAATGCTGCTCTCTTGAACTTTTGTCAGAAATTCATGAAATAATGTCACAAAAAATTTAGCAAGCACAACTTGTTTCAGAAATGATTATAATAAGCAATGTTTCTTGAGCACCAAATCATATTAGAAGGATTACTGAAGAATTATGTGACACTGAAGACTGCTGAAAATTGCCATCACAAGAATCAATTATATATATATATAAAAAAAAATATATATAATACAAAATATATATTTTAAATTGCAATAATATCTAACAATATAACATTTTAACTGCATTTTTACCAAACCCAAATGTTAAAAAAACTGCAAATGAGAGACAAAATATATTGAAAGCAGGTATTTTACATAGTAGTCTTGTTTCAGCACTAGCTTGTAACAAGACTAACTGTAACAAGAGTCTCCTCAGTGGAAAAATATTATCGTCTTTTTTAGTGCACGTGAATTTTGTACAGTGAAAACAGTGTTTTTAACAAATCTACTAAATAATTAGTCATTTACTCTTTCTTTTTTTGGCAGCTCAGCACATAGCAGTGGTATACCATCTGAAAGCAACTTCACGAGTCACTCAGCGAGGAGCTGCATAGGCAGAATACGCAGTCATGTTGACTGTTCTGTTGACCATTTTAATGTTTAGTCAAGGTAAGTTACTATTTAATGGGATTACTAGGGATGCACTAATACCACAATATAACTCCAGAAGATAATGATTTTTTTAATCAAATTGTCCTACCCTTGAAATCGCTGTTACATAAGCCTCATAGCATAATTGCCTAAGTCATATTTCAATGTCTTTGGAAAACAAGAAGAAACAAAAAATGACTTTTAACGACTAACGATATATTACAATTGGCAGTCTTTTTTTTTTTTTCTTGTTTAAAAAACAAACAAACACTCAAATCTTTGATATTTTCAAAGTAGTCCAGTTTCAGAGATATGATAATGATGATATTGATACCAAGTACAAGTATTTACTTACCCTCCTCCATAATCAACAGAGTAATATTGGTGCATCAGTAGTGATTACCATCGGCTGAAAATAAATTGGACTAAATGGCAAAACAAACTGTGATTGATGATTATTGGGCTCTTAAACTTTCACAGGGCTTTCAATGGACAGTCATGGGACTAGTTTCATCACTGCATTTCCTGAGAATATTGCTGTTTATTATAAAAAGACCATTAACCTACTGAAAATCACCGCCCTCCACCCAAACACTATGGTCAATGTCACCTATATGGCCAACGGCACCGTCAACACCACTACATGCATCAAAAATGGGAGCATTCTGATAGTAAATTTGACAAAGAATGTTGAAGAACACCAGTTTGTTTCTTCCAATAAGTCTTTTCGAATCACCAGTGATAAAAACGTCACAGTTCTTTCTGTGAGTGGATGGCTGGGGAGATTCCAGTCTCATGTTGTCCAGCCTCAACAACATCTCAGAACGGTTTATCCGGTCCCCGCTCTGAATTACACCAAGATAGTTGCGTCCTTTAGCCTTTCAATGACATCGGCAGTCAGATTTCTCCCTTTTAGGCTGATGATTATCAATGCAGTAGACAGAAACAACAGTGTCACCATCGAACAGGTTGACGAAAGAGGTCAGAGCCAGGCAGATAGAACAACACTCGGTCCTTACGAGCTTTTCCAGATTGAGATTAATGGGACAGTGAGAAAAATAAATGCAACGGACAAAGTGGCCGTGCTCCTGACCCATCCGTGTTTTGACGGAATAAACTGCTCATGCAACATGGTGGTGAACCAGCTCAAACCCCCAGTGTTTGACAAGACTCCAGCCACATTCCTCGTGCCCTCTATCTTCAGTGCCAAACAGCTACTTGTGACAACATATCAATCCTGCAAAGTCTGTGAGGGTCCTAGTAATTGTATTTTGGTGCAAAATTCTACAGACATCTTGCCGTTATTGGGGAATTTTATAAACACCCCTTCGCTTATTTCTACCACTGTGCATGTTTCCCTCCGATTAATCAGTCCTGGACTCATTCTAGACCTCATTCCGACAAGCATGTTCTCTGGCTGCTATCTATTAGGTTTTAATTCTCCAACCAGTGGGGCTTTGGTGATTGCTAATACATCCAGCACTAATGGTGTGCGAATAAATGATCAGCCTTTGCCTTCAAACATCAACTGGAGTGTTATGATTGGCACAGAGTATTCTTGGGCTCTGGTGGAGGCACAAGAGATAGGCACTATCTGGCATCCTACCTCAAAGATTGGTGTATATATGATAGAACGCTTGGAGTTCAACAGTATCTATGGGAGCCCAGCAATGGCTATAAATATGGACCCAGGTAAGTCTGTGTGTTTAAAGAATTGTGATGTTCTACCATAATTGTATTCTACACATATTTACTAAGACTGTCATTTTTGCATTTTTATATATAAAAAAATATGATTATTTTATAAAGATATACATATACGGTATACATGTTTTTAAAAGTATAATCATGATGCAATTAAATGGCTGAACAATATGCTCATTTAAAAAAAATCAACACAATTGTGTAAATCTATATATACACACAGTGCTCAATCAAATTGCATATAAATGTCACCTAGGGACACATACATACATACTGAAATGTTCATGCTACTGTGACCTTTCAGTCAGGTTAATCGGTTAGCAGCATGCTATGCTAATTGGTTAGCACTTTAAAAACGGTTCAATACTGACACCAAATATTTGTTTGTGTGTGATTAGATGGTAATGGTTGTCTGGTGACTCCGGAGATGTTTGTACTTGGTGAAGATGAAATGAGCTGGTTCATGTCCCGTGAGTACTGCTTGAAAAAAGGTGATCAGTTTGCCAGGATCGTCGCTAAAAACACAGTGAATATAATGGTTTTGAACATGACACTCCAAGAACCCACGGAGGGCTGGATCAGTCTGCGGCGCAACTTGTTCACAACAGAGTGGTACTGGAAAAACGAGGACGATTTCCCATCCACTTTGAGCTTCACTTACTGGCAGAGAGGACAACCTGAAAAACCTGAGAAAGGCTTGTGTGCCTCAGTTTCCCTGGACCCCAGCAATAAATTAAAGTGGAAGAGCGCACGCTGCTGTTCTAAAAAGATACCTGTTTGCTATAGAACCGCAAAATATCTCACTTACAGTGGTACTGTAATACTGTAAACAACTTATGTCTCAGTTACAATACTTATGTAAACTTCAAATATATTTTTGGCTTTCATGACTGTATGCTTATGGTTCAGTAGAGAAAATAGTATCATTTTCATGCTCAACATTAATCTGTCTAGACTAGATAATTATACCCCGGCCTATATGTTATTTGGTGGGCAATGACATTAAATCATTAGAGATACTGTTAACTTTTTTCTTTTTAGGCTAAATATGACTATTATTGGCCTATTAAATGTTAGTGTTCAAGTTGAGATAAATTTTGAGGTGTATTCCGGTTAAGCATTAAAACAGTGAAATTAATTAAAGAATGTTAATAGAACTAAATGAGTCCTTAGACTTTTTGTGGAGTTCTGTAGAGCCTTTTTTAAATACAAAATAATGTCATGGGCTTTATTTGATATTCATTTTTAAGTCATTAAATGTGCATTCTTTAAAGTAAAAAAAATAATAGCCTATACTGTCACTTTCTTAACAGTCAAGTAATTCTTAAAATATCTTTTTTTTTTGCTGTCACCAAGTCATCTTACTTTCCAAACCCTCTAAGGACGTGTCATATATACCATTTTACAGGATTCAATAAATTTTTGATGGATAAAATAAAGTCCCAGTCTGTTATTTGTGAGAAAAAAAACCCCACTATAAATTGTGATGATGAATGTCGTTTAATGTTGACTTGAAAGTGTCAAGAAGACAGAAATATTTTTTTATTGGTACAGCATATCTCAGTTTAAGACAAAAAAATAATGTAAAATTCCCTATATTTTCCAACTCAATTTAATTTTCAAAATGTTTATTTGACACTTTAACAGATAATTGCATGAATGAAGTTTGTGGATTTGATCAGTTAGTATTATATAAGTCACTTGGTTAGATTATCCAGACAGGTCAGACAAAGACGGAAGTCAGAGTCATATGGCTCACCTCAAAACAGGAAGTTTTATTTTAAGACTGTGTATTTTTAACACACATGGAACAAGAAACAACTTTGAAGACCAGAGTGTTTTGATTATTTGAGCATGACATTTGTGTCTTCTCATTGGTCCACGCTGCTGCTGAACCTCCTCTTGATCACCCAAGCTCCCACACCCAGAGCCAATAGCAGCTTGGTCCCAAATGCCAGAGCAAGAAGCAACACAAGGAGAGAGAAGGAGCTCTTTGCGGTTGACCTCTCTGGGCTGGGGGGCAAAACAAAGAGAGTGGCTTGATCCTTCCCCAAAGAGTTTGAAGCCGCACAGATGTACTGTCCTCCAGGTTTGATGTCCAGTAGTTGGCTTGATGTGCGGTATTGCCCGGTAGCCTCCTGAGAAAGCGAGAATGAAGCATCTCCCTCTAGAACACCATCTGGTGCGATCCACTGAACATCTGGAAGAGGGGAACCCTGAACGTGACACACGGCTTTGAAGCCAGATGTTTCACTCCCCTCAGCTGACAAACTCAGGATTCGTGGTGCAGCTGGTAATGATATAAACAAAGCCTGTCAGAATTTAAGATTTTACTCCCTATTAATGCATGAGGTGGAATTTGAATTGAATTGGCCAAACTGAATTGGAATTTGACAGGACATTGAATTTACTGAATTGCTGCAATTCTAATACCCAGAAGCAAGTATTTTTGCACTTCTGGATTCATCGTCCTGAAGTCACAATAATTTATTTTAATCAAATTTTGGTTAAATGCCTGAAATAAGGTCTGTGGTTAAAGCTCATAAGATTTTTACATTTTATGCTACAGCATGAAATACATGCGTCATAACTAACTCGAGGTCTTTTAAGCTTTTATCCCTAGTTTCACAGACAAGGCTTAAAGCTACACTGTGTAATATTTTAAGTTGATTTTTAGCAAAAAACACTTTGTTCTTTCAAAATTGTACATTCTCATTAATCACTTCAACCAACTAATTAAGTATTCTCGTAAGTGTGTAATCTGCAATTTAGAATACATACGAGCGAGTCGCTCGAATGGCGGAAGCCATGTTGCGCATCCATCTTGAAAATACATTAGACAAAGAGAGACATACCTGGAAATTCAAGCTTCGCCTTTCGCATTTTTACACTCAGTGGCACCGTGACAAATGCGAGGGGGAGATTACTTGCGACTGCCGGCAGATTTGAATTAATACGGCCAAGGTAGGAGTTAAAAGGCCCTCGGAATGGGAGGGGCTAGAAAGTAATATTCAGTTGGTAGTCTTATACAATATCACTGCTAAATACTACACAGTGTAGCTTTAAGCCTAGTCCCAGACTATAATGCATGTTTGAGCTGTTTTAACTAAAAGCAACTTGCACTGACATATCTTAAAAATATGTCAGTGCCATTGTTTTGACTCAAGATGCACACCAGTAATGTTTTTTTCTAGGGCACGTTTATAAAATCTACTGAAAAATCCTAATTGAACTAAGGCCTAATTCTGGCTTAGTCTAAGCCCTGTGTGTGAAACCAGGCCTATGTGTCTTGAAAAAGGCAGTCGCTAAAATAGCCAACAGAGATTTTCTGGGATATTAAATGTCATCATGTCAAACAGGTTAACTTATCTATTCACTAGTCTGCTTTAACAGCGTTGTTGTGTTTTGCAAACTATTCTAACTCAAACTTTCCATCATGTATATTTTAAATGAAGAGTGAAAGAGTTTTCGAAAGCTTAGTGGTGGTGACGTTGAAGGTCAACCATGTTGTAGTTTCTTTATAGTCTAAATGTAGCTTCTTTTTTTTCATTTAGGCTTCAAAATTTGTGTTAGTTTGTGAAGATTTTCTTGATTAAACTTATAAAAGTCATAAACTTGTGTAGGCCACAGAATTTCTGTTCCACAATAATCCAAAAGCCAAAGGAAAAATCCAATTGGGGTTTTGTTGAGGGAACCGGGGTGAAACTAACTTCTGGGTTGGTCTACAAAAATACGTCATTACTGTTGCGCTCTAATAAGAGAAATTCGACAGGCATTAGGAGAAACTATGTGCTCATTGATTCATAAATTCCAAGTCCATTCTTATTGGTTGTGGAACCAACCAATCAATTTGCCGTTAGAGTTCATACCAACATATTCAGGTTTTTTATTTATTTATTTTATTTACATTTCTCTTTTTAGGGATAGCTATTGATTAGGTTATAATTGGTTGTGGTCAGGACTATGCTTGATTGGACAGAAATGTTGTTCCAGCACCAACAAAACATGTTGATTCAGGAAGCAAAATTCGGGTCAACATAAATATACAATGTTACAATATATTTCCTTTCCCATTTCAAAGCATATCAAGACAAGTCAAATGTTGTTTTTCTTACCCTCCACTCGTAGACGGGTTCCCAGCGTGTTTTCAAAGCTTGTATGAGGGTGCCCCGGTAACTCTACACGGCAGTAGTAGCGGTCACTATCCTTCAAGGTCACGCTGTTGATCCTGAGTGAGATGTCATGGTTTCGGTGGTTGCCCTCCAGACGGTAGCGCTGGTCCTGGTTGGTCTTGGATTGGCACTGCTGGCTGTTGTTCAGGCTCGTGCAGCGGAACAGAACTGTGGCAGCCCGTCCGTGGCCCAGGGTCCACACCACATGCATGGAGGAGGGATGGGTGTGGTGCGGGTGGGTGAAAGAGCAGGGCAGCACTACCGGGTACCCCTCGATCGCCCGCACCTCAGCTGGTGCTTTCATCAACCAGCCGTCATCGTCTTTGGCTATAGCTGGAGAAAGATGTTTATAAAGCTTGAGAAGTTCAAAGCAAAAGTAACTCTATTCTAATTCTGTTTTGAGTAGTCTCACCTGCACTATGAAGGACCACCAGCAGACCGAGAGTTTTACTGAACCGTTGCATGTCCATTGTAGACATTTATGATTCATTATGAAAAAGAAAAAATCTACTTGCAACATGTTCCTAGTTCTGACTCACCATCACACATTACATGACTTCATGCCATTAATAATTTCTTTCTTTTCATCTATCTATCTATCTATCTATCTATCTATCTATCTATCTATCTATCTATCTATCTATCTATCTATCTATCTATCTATCTATCTATCTATCTATCTATCTATCTATCTATCTATCTATCTATCTCTCTCTCTCTCTCTCTCTCTCTCTCTCTCTCTCTCTCTCTCTCTCTCTCTCTCTCTCTCTCTCTCTCTCTCTCTCTCTCTCTCTCTCTCTCTCTCTCTCTCTCTCTCTCTCTCTCTCTCTCTCTCTCTCTCTCTCTCACAGGGCCTTTCAGAAAAAAACTACCTGCACTTACCAGTTCACTTAAAAAGTTATTTGGGAAACGTAAGCAGACAGTTCCTTGTTTTGGTCAATACTTACCATCAAGTTTAGTCAGCATGCCTTCATTTTTAAAGTGTCTCTCCGTGAGATCCAAGAATGTTCTCTCTAAAGAAGCGAGATTTTGTGTTTGGTTTCCTTTCTTTTATTTGTAGTCTCAAAGGTATTTTTCTGTTTATGTCTTTCTTTATATATTATGCCTTCTGGTCTAGCAGACTTATCTTTTAATTTTTATAGTGTAAGAAATAATTAAAATTTAAGCTATAAACTGGATACAACAGATTTCGATTTTCTCTAGAATCTGAAGTTATTATATTGTATATTGTTCTGTTCTCATCCACAGGCCTAACATGTTCATCATGGACCGTGTCAGTACAGCCTAAGGTCAACGGCTCTTTGGGGGAGAATGTGATTCTCCCCTGCGTCTTCACACATCCAAAACAAAACAATTACAAAGGCGTCATTATTGTCAAATGGATGAAGGGCAGTGAACTCATCTTTAACTGCAATCTTCACAACAAGACAAATAGCCAAGACAACAATAACTGCACTGTTCTAAGTTCATCAGAGAAGCTCTCGCTTAACGGTAACCCCATGGAAGGAGACATTTCCTTGCGTATCAGTAATTTGCACTTTACCGATGCTACAAGGTACTTCTGTAGGGTGGAGTTGGATTATAATAAATGTTCTTCGACACACACAGAGCTTAATATCAATGGTGAGTTTTACACATTTGGATGATCACACAAATATACAGTGGTGTATAATATACAATATATCTAAGTTATTGGACAGTATTTCTCAGTACTTTCACTTCTCACCGGTGTAGTTCATTATATTAAAAATCAACGTGTTCCACAAAGGTTGACAACCATTGTATTGATTTGAAACAATGGTAACACTTTATTTTAAAGTGATGTAGTTACATAAGTTAACAGTAAATTGCAGTAAATTATACATAATTACAAGGAACTTAACTTAAACCAAACCATAACCCTAACCGTAACTCAGTACTTATTTGTGTAATTAAGTTTGTTCTGTTTCAAAATACATACATACACAAACATAATGTTTATATTGTATATGTACACATTACATTACTGATATATTTTTTGATGGTCAACTGTAGCTCCAGCACAGATCCTCAGCCTGTCCCTGGATTTCGATTCCAAAGCTCACGGTGTGATGCTGAAATGCGCTGCTCAAGGGAATCCGGCTCCAGAAGTGAAATGGACCTCCTCATCTGGACTGCTGGAAAATGGTCCAATTAAAACAGACCTCAGCAACTACATAGTCATCAGCTCAGTTCCATTCTCTGACCAGGACGTGTACACTTGCCAAGCTGTGAACTCACTGGGCCAAGATCAGAGAACATTTACACCAGATCGTCCAAACTGTTTTGGGCTTTTGGTAGCGACTTGTTTTCTGGGATGTTTGCTGTTGCTTGGGCTTGTGGCGTTCGTTATAGATGTGATAAAAAGAAGTAAGTATGACCTTTTTCTAAGTTTTGCTTGTGCATTTTTGTTTTTATTTTAAAATAGTTTGTGCAAATTCTGATGTGCTGTGTCTGTTATTATTTCCAAAAAAAAGGACGAAGTGTGCAGGGAGTCATGCAACAGTAAGAATTAATGTTATTCAATTAAACTGGCCGCTGAAATAAGGAATCTTTAGTACAAAGTATTTTAATGTGTCATAATAATTGTTTCATTTTCAGGCATATAGATGTAAGGGTTCAAAGCTCTATATATCAAGATAATGAGACAGTATATGCCAATGTCAGCACTTATCCAGTTGGTGAGTATGAAACCATTTATAAAACCAATTTAATTGTCCATTATAGTACTATCGCATATTAATATGTGTATTGTTACTATGTGATACACTACTATAATGGACAATTAAATAGCCTATGTTTCATTTTATTATTTTTTTGGGGGTGACCTAACCCTATAAATATATAGGTTATGTGTACATATATTTGTGTACACAGATTAGATCACCCAAAAACGAAAATTCTTTCAGTAATTACTCACCCTCATATAAGACTTTCATTCATCTTTGAAACATAAATGATCTTTTTGATGAAATCGGGGAGATTTGTGTCCCTCCATTGACAGTCTACGCAAATACCACTTTGATGCTTCAAAAAGTTAATAAAGAAATCGTTAAATAAATACATATGATTTGAGCAGTTTAGTCCACATTTTCTGAAAAGACACGATCACTTTACATGATGAACAGATTTAATTTAGGATTTTATTCACATCTCTCAGACTTCATTTAAAAAAAATCTTCATTCGTGTTTCCAAGATGAACGAAAGTCTTACAAATTTGGAATGACATAAGGGTGAGTAAATGATGATAGAATTTTCACTTTTGGGTGAACTAATCCTTTAATCTTTATAGGTTGTGAAACTAGACAAGATGACATGTACTCAAAAGGGGTGTCACTAGAGGGAGGAAAGGTGGATCTGATTCCTGGGCCCCAGAATCACAAAAAACCAAACCTAGTCCGCCCCCGAGGACCCCCTCCAACCCACCCCGCACCCCGCACCCCACGCCCTCCCTCACCCCCGGAAGGCACCCGTGAAAAGTGAAAGGTAAGGACTATTTATGTGTAATATCATAAAAGCATTGTCTCAATCAAGGGTTTATGAAGGCTCCATATACAGTATATTTTCATAGATTTTACCAACTTCTTGTCAACAGACCTCAAAGAGAAATAAAACCGATGTTGAAAGAAGATATCAAGTGTATCTAAACACAGCAACAAACAACAAAAAATCTGGCCTTTAAATATTTTATGTGAATAAAGTTGCAGTTTAAAATTAGACATTTGTCTTGTTTTCCTTTTTTATTTGTGTGATGCAGCAGTTCAATATTATAACTAGGTTTTATTGCAGCATGTGAGCTATCTGAAACCTTACAAAAATTGAACATAGAAACTACCAAATAACCAGTTTGAAGGGAAAATCCCCATAAGAATGTAGTCTATATCCACATGAGTTTGTGTGTTCAGTGATTTGTGAAGGGGGTGGGTAACATAACTAGACTCATTTTTTTTGACACCCCCTTTGCTTGTGGTGGAAAATTCTCATATATTCAGGAGAAAACTAAACACTAAACATGGCCACACATTCAACACTAGATATAGTATAATACTGTTGCTGATTTTGGTCCCTCCTCTTATGGTGTAATAGCCATAGAAATAGAGATGGTGGGAATGTCAATCCCTTTATAGTAAGTGATTAAAATGGGCGTGGCTTAGTGATCCAGAAGTTGTCTTTTATTCAGGTACGAAGGTGAGTAATATTTGTTTTTATTTGAACTCTTTACGTGTATATTCAATTCACTCACTGTTATACTTTAATGTGTACATTATTATCCAGAGATCTGCACGTTAACGGTGTTATCGCGTGGTTTCTGTTACTTTTCAAGTGCTGATCAAGCTGTACCAATCACAGTCGTTTTTGATTACACTATGAGAATAAAAAAAATCACTTTATAAATATTTGTATGGTGTATTTTGCTTCGTAGGTCAGGTATAAGTTATTATAGTCCATATATTTTAAAAATGTATGTTTTTGAGTATAATTGTCATCGAGAGTTTTGAATGCAGCTTAGTGGAAGCTTCAGCTTTTGGGCCTTCGCGCGCCCCCTCGTGGACGAAGAAAGTTTTGTATACCATGGGAAACCGCTAGGAGCAATGACTCCGAGTTTTACCAACGTCTATGGTCACACCCTGTTAAAGTTTACACACGTCTGTCTCTACCATTGGTCCCATGTGAGCAACTTTAAATAAAAATAATCTTGTTTTATTTGTAAAGTTCTTCATAAATTAGATAAATATACCAGAATGTCTCACACTGTCATTACTACAACTTCCACAACAACGTCCACCGCCGATGGAGGCTTTTGCAACATTGCTTATGCTCGCTCATTTCAAGGATTACTGAAAATCGGCCAAGTGGTAAGATAAAGTTATACTTACATCACATTTATTTTATGAAGTAAACGTAGGCATAGAATCCTAAATTTAAGGAAAATAAGTTACTTGGTTAAAGAGATGGTAACTGAAACTGACTGTTTTACACAGCCACTGCTTCATTGACCGATTAACGGAACTTCCTAGTTTCCATTAATACGTTTGCTTATGTACGAGCCATGCAAGATACAGAGTAATCAGTGGACTTATTTACAGTAGCTAATTTATTTATTTATTTAATATCTCTGCAAAGGATACCAGAAGATAAATATAAACCTGATTTTCACTAACAAACGTGCTAAAACGTAACTACTGTGATATTACCATGTTTTTGTTTTTGTTTTGTTTTGTTACATGCATCATGATGTATTTTTATGGACAGAACCGTGTTATATCTTTCCAAAATGTACCATGGACTTATTTGAAAAGGTTGGATTAAACACCATGGTATTAGGAATAGGAAAATCATTCAAAACTATTATGTAAATCGAAGTACCATGGCAAATTGCCATGTGACACTATTACTATTATAGTACTGCAACACGTGAAAAGAGAGGGCCCACAACAAAACCCACCAAAACCAAAGATTTTATATTTATCATGCTTTTTAAAGGAATTTGATGTTACAACTATTCACACATACAGGAAAAATCCCAAAAGTTATCTAAATTAAATAATGTCTTTATTAACCTGGCTCCTTAACCAGCTGTTGTGTTTTGTGGTCAGAGTTTGGTTTAGTGTTGCATGAGAAAGAGAGAGAGTGTGTAGTAAGTGATGACAGGCAGTGATCATTTGTAGAGACTCACACACCCCGGATGCTCGGGAACAGCCGGCTCCTAAAATGGTTGTGGTGATGATGATAGAGATTTAGAGAGATTAGCATTGCAACCTCAAAACCAAAACCAAAGATTTCCAAAGAAATCGGTTCAACAGGACACAAGTGTTTACAGGAAAATATACTTTTTTAGCGTTTGCATAAATGATTCAACTTTCTACTCAAGAGCAGTTCGTACTGAAGTGGAAATACATCATATTTTGAGCTTAAACTGTAATATAGCCCAAATCAAATATGATGCATTGTAATTACTGTAATTTAATTACTTTTACTCTTAATTTTTCTGTAGTTACATGTTATGTACTGTATTAAATACTGTATTAAACATCAAAATGTAACATCTAATGTTAAAATGTGTGTTTATAATGTACCTTCTCTCTGGCCAGTTCAAGAATACTTTATGCAATTTTATATGATTTATTTGAAAAAATTAAAAGAGTAATTTCAAGTCTATCCTTGTATTGTTAGTAATTAGTAATAAGTAATGCCTTTAGAGAGAGTAAATAGTGCAGTAATCTAATTACACTGTTGAAGATGTAATTACAGTTTTTCTCGATTGCTTAAACACATTTCTTGAAACTATGCCTCGTATTCTCAAAACTATAAACACAAATCCATAACGTCTCACCCAATTCCCCAAACATCCTATTTTCAGGTCAAAATGAAGCTCTACGCTCAAAACCATTCACTCTTGCTGAAAAACCAAACTTTGCCCTCAGACAGGACACACAAGCCCTCAAAATCACACACACTACAACAAAGTCTAACACACTGGTGCAATAAATTCAAAACATTTCCAAAACTGGTAAGTTATGTTGCTAGTGGTTCCCCCCTCACAAACCTTTTCACATGATGAACACAAAAGACACAACCAGTGGATACATTGGCACATTTTTATTCATACACAGAAAACACACACACAAAAATATTTTTTTTTACTGGTTTACTCTTTTTTTTTTTTACTCTGTTTTTTACTCTCTCCTCTATTTTTTTTATTTATATTTACTTACAGTAAGATGTGTGTGACCAACATATGACAGTAAAAGAGCACACACAAACCATATTCTAATATGGAATTCGAATTGTTTTGGACTGGTAAAGAGTGTTGGACGTGACAGGAGGGCCTCCACTCAAGGATACAATATGATGAACACGTCTATGAATGTTCCACATATGGTTGAAATACCATCATTTGCCTAGAAAGATAACATTCTGGTAGTCAAGACTATAAAGGAGAAAGGATGCCCTCCCTTCACTGTCACACTCTGCAGCCACTCTGTGTGACTGTACGACTGCTGGCCTTTTTTTGCAAGAAAATACACCTCATCAAAGACTATTGGAAATGTTTGTCTCTTATTCAGTGATTTTGTTTGCCACCACTCCTCCCTGAAGGCACTCGAGGCGACGGTAAAGCGACTCAAATTTGGCCTTACTCGTAGCCCAGCCTCCCTCATAGTCAAACCATTGATAAAGACATGGGCAACTAGAGTGGCTTGAATTTCATCTGAGACTGCTTGTCTTCTTGTCCTTGCCCTTCCTCCTCCTCATTCTTATCCCTCTTCCTTCATGTCTTTCTGGATCCATTGTTCCAAAACGCAATAAACTGATTTGGGCCCTTTTATCTATTGAAGGTTCTGATTGATGTGTGTTAAATTTTGACTCTTAGTGTTTCCACCTGGGTAATTGTGTGCTAACTGAGCTGAAGCTGTGCTGACTTGAGTGAACAATATTGAATGCTAGTGCTTTATACATGACAACATGGTCAAGGCAATGAGAAATTAAGGGATTTGTGTGTAGAGTTTTGCAGTGAAAGTTCGTCAAATCTGACTCATGTGTCAAAACAGGGAATAGTGTTTATAGTTTAGTGAAATGGGTGTGCTTTTTGATAAATGGCGTTATGGTTTTGAAATTTTAGTTCAAAAGCCTGGTTATAGTGTTTAAGCAATCGAGAAAAACTGTAATAGCTAGTAATTAGTTACTTTTTTTAAGAGTGACTTACCCAACACTGTGCATAACTAATACATAGTAATAATGTTGTTTTTCGTTTTTTTTTTTTCAAATATTATGCATATATTTTTATTGTTCTAATTGGTAAGGTATTTATTATTGTGTTACAGTGCAGAAATAGGACAATAATAATCATAAATAATATATATATTTTTTAACATTGAACAAATATAAAATTAAAAATGTAATAAAAATCAGACAGTTAAACTTAAAATATCAGACACTTAAATATAAAAATAATTTATATTGGTCACTACTTCTAATGCTGATAAAGAAAATAACAGAAACTTCATTATTCCTTTTGGTCCAAGGACTTGTTTTATTATCTTGTTGAAATCTTGTCATTTAAGTTTATCCCAGCCAGGTGTTACTGAGCAAAAGCATTGCTTCCTCATTCTGTGGTTTCTGTCTAAGTAATTATATTTGTGTTTGTCTGTGAAAGACAAGGGATTTTTTCAAAATTAAATTGTCTACATCTGATTTGGTTTTGATCAGGTGGTCCTCCTGATTGCTTTCCTTTGTGTGCACTGTGAGGGGTTCAGTGCACACTCTGCCTTTCGCTACTTTGAGGTGGTCACTGCATGGTTTCTCGTCGTCTTCTTCTTCTTCTTCCTCATGTATTTGTTTCGACTTCAAAGCAAAATCACATGCATCAACTGGACATTGACGGCAAGTCGGCACAGTTCACATTTCACTTACGTATCTGCGAACTGAAGATCATGGCATTAGGTGTCGTTTATATGCTACTCTAATGAACTCTTAATTGCTTTCACAGGAGTTTTTACATTATGCTGTAGGAGGAATCCTGGTCTTTATCGCCTCTATAGTTGTAGCTGTGAAGAGTTATGGGAACTCATCTTTAATCGCTGGATCTGTGAGTGCTTGCAGTATGTACACTACATGCAGCTGACTGGCCAAGGAAATGCACAAAGACTTCTTGTGTAGAAAGTGGAAGCAGGAAATATGTAATATCTGCAATGTTGCATCATGTCCTGTTACCGCCTGGGTTCTCATAAAGCTCTTTTAAGCATCAAAAATGAAAATCTTTTTATGTTTGGTAATTCATAATTGTAAAATATTGTTAAAGTGCCTCAATTATGCTTTTTTGATATTACATTTTGACCCTGTTTACACCTGGTATTAAGATTTAAGATTTAATAGTTTTTGGTCGATCAGATCACAAGTGGACGACGCTATAATTTATGTCGAGAGGATTTGAGTGTGTAGATCTCAGCACTTGACAAAAACTCTTGACACATCTGACTGGCAATTGCTTTCAAGAAATCATCAGATATGCTTGTGATTGGCTACATTGCTCAACGCTGCAAAAATACGTTGTGAATAGAAAAACCTATTTATATTAGTTTCGACGCTCCCAAGAGCACATTCACCAAATCTGCTTGTGTTTATCGGTTTATGATGAGAGTATTCGCGAGAGTGCAGAATTCAGTTTTCAGCTCACGCACCGAACAAAACTCTGGTGTTTCAGCGATGACTAATCTTAATGCCTCTGATTGGCCATTGCATTCATAAGTTCAACAGAGTCGTGTGTGATTGGGTATAGTGCGCAACTCTGTGAAAACGTGTGAAAAGTATGATGCAACACGAGCAGATCTAAATTTAATGCCGCAATCGACACTTTATTATATTTTCATTTTATTACTAGATTTAGTTCAACTGGGCGATTGCACCAATCACAGCAGACTGGGCCATCTGACCAATCAGAGCAGAGTAGGCTTTCAGAAAGGAGAAGAGTATGAGAGCTTCAAAACAAAACTAGGAACCTTTCAAATATCATAATAAGTGCATTTTAATATGTTACTAATCCCTGTTTTTACATAAACACAGGTGTTTGGCTTTATGGCTACTTTTCTTATTGCAATCAGCATATGGACTTCTTATAAGGTCACATGTGGCTCTCAACCAACTGGTGAGTCCGACACTGTTTTAATAATGTCATTTGTGAAATAAGAAATCTGTGAACACAGTTTAACAGAACGGACCTGTTGAATTTAATTGCATAATCTCCTTCTAATACTCTCTTGAAGGTGCCGCAGTGTAACCAGAAGGAAGAAACTGCCCAATCAGCTGGAAGTAGCTGGAAAAATTCTCAGTTTGTTCTAGATGGATGATGAGTGCTTTGACGACCTGGAACGGACATTTTTAAATGTTTTGGAAGACGCGTGCTTCAAGATTAGATTTCTTCATCAAAATTTCAGTGCCTCAATGAACTTAAGTGTCTCTTTATCTCGGCATGCGCAACAGCCGGGATCATCTTTTTCACCAATAATAATGGATTATTTCAAGATTCATCAGCGATGTCTGAAACTAAAAGGGGCCATTTCTGCACAAGAATGTTTACATTATTTATTTGACAGTATTTCATGTGATGCAGATTTCATTCAGTGGCTGCGATCAAAGAATATTTAGGTTGAAGTAAAGTGTTCATGAAGAATTGATGCTGTATTATTATTATTATCACAAGAGTTAAAGTGTATTTTTACTTTTCACAGTTTCTCTATATATGACATTATTATATGCAACACAACTGTAAAGTTTGAAGAATGTATTTCTGGCTTTCTAAATGCGAGTCCCTTTGTTTTGTCCACTGTGTGATAAAAGGTTCAAAGTCTTCTAGTGTTGTGTATGTTGCGTGTTGCTTCCTCTCTGATTCAAAACCAGAATTTGGGACTCAAAACAGGTGGTAATACAAGATAGTATAGAATTTGCATTTGTTGCATGGTAATAACACTCATGAAAAGCCAGGAACGTGTCACATTTGAATTCAAAATCAAAATAAATATTATTTAGCGTAAAATTAGGGTATCTGAAAAATTTTTTTTTTGGATTGTGACATTTTTATAACAAGCAAATCTCCCCAATTCTCATTAACATGAGTTTAAAAAGTAAATTGAATTTAAGTGTTTATACTTGATTATACATCATAATATTTGAGGTACTGCTGATTAAAAAAATTATTGTATTACAGTAATAAAAAGCAAAGTGTCTGGAAGCATTACTGTAATGAGAATTGTGAGAGGAAAGTGGAATCAAAATAATGTCACAATGGTCATAATTGTTTTTTCTTTATTACTTTTTTTTTTTTGGTTTTGGCATGTGTTTTCTGGCCAAGTGTGACTTAGCAAAATGATATGGCTTATTAGATATGCTACCTATTTAAATGTTTAAGACATCCAGCAGAAGTGACTAATATCATGCTCACTAATGGTTACAGTAAGTGGGTGTTGCTGGGCAAGAGATACAGGAAAATCCTGACCACAATCAGGGAAATCCCTCCAAAAGAGAAAGAAGAGAATATGCTGACATGCTAGATCGTAGGTTGTTGTAAGTCTGCTGTAATGGGGAAGGGAAACTATGAGGAAATGAACTCTGTAGGGAATAATTATGCTATATTTATGGATGTAGGGAGGGAAATGGACAGAGCTGCCCACATTCCATTTTAGTATTCCAGCTAATTTGGAAACGCGACTCACGCCCATATTAACTCCTCTTTAAGGTTCTGTTTAGACTAGAGTACTGTAAGCCCAGTGAAAGAAGCTCTCCCATTGGCTAAAGTAAAGTGAACCATGGTTCTTTGGTAACTTATGCTCACACTCACTACATTGAAATGCCCCAACAAACAGGAAAAAGGGGGAAATGGTTTGTGTGTAATAGAGGAAGAAAGGTACTGAATTTCTCACAGTGGTGGGTTATACTTTACAGAAGTGAAAGAGTTACTCAAGCACAAACCCTGAATGACCCAGAGCCACAAAATGTGGTCTGCTACTGATGTTGGAAACATATTGATCTTGATGTTATACCCCTCAGAACATAACCTAGATTCTCACGTGTGTGTGTGTGGAAAGTCTCCATAAAGTCTCCATTATGGAAAGTCTCGATAAATTTCCTCACTTGTTAAATATATATATTTTACAGTCTATGTATTAAATGAATGTATTCTGCCCTCTTGTGGTCTGTTGTGGTGGTGTGTTTATTTTATTATTATTATGATTTTTTTTTTTTTTTTTTTTTTTTTACAGTCTATGAATATCGCCTGCCCTCTTGTGGTCTGTTGTGGTGCCGTGTTTATTTTATTATTATTATGATTTTTTTTTTTTTTTTTTACAGTCTATGAGTATCGCCTGCCCTCTTGTGGTCTGTTGTGGTGGCGTGTTTATTTTATTATTATTATGATTTTTTTTTTTTTTTTTTTTTTTTTTACAGTCTATGAATATCGCCTGCCCTCTTCTGGTCTGTTGTGGTGGCGTGTTTATTTTATTATTATTATGATTTTTTTTTTTTTTTTTTTTTTACAGTCTATGAATGTCGCCTGCCCTCTTGTGGTCTGTTGCGGTCTTCAGTGCAGGGTTAATATCGTTAACTAAAACCAAAACTAAAACCAAAAACAGGTCCGTTACTTGAAATAAAATGTTAACTGAAATTAAAATAAAATATACAACTGTAATAATATAGGCCTATACTGTTTTAGCTAGTTGCCGATGCAACAAATCTCATTCTCATTTAGGCTAGTTTACCGTAAAGTAGGCCTATAAAATAACTGAAACTAAATAAAATGAAAATGAATACATTTATATAGACATTTAAAAACAAATAAAATTACAGCAACACTTAACATTAGCTACTAACACTTTAAATTAAAGTGAAAACATAACATCATATTGCAAGAAATTTAGAGAGTTTTAAAGCATTCAGTTTATCAGTTGCTTTAAGGATTTAAATGTTCAAACCATTTTTTAAATCCCACAAAACTCAGAGTAACTTTAACACGTCTTCAGTGAAACTGATTTTAAATGTGGCTTTCACCCACCTGGTAAAGCACTGACCTCTGGAGGTGGCGCTGCAGGTCTTAGATGCCTTCATATTTCAGCAGTTATGTGCAGGTATGTGGTCATAAATCTAAATTTGAAATCAAATTCAGTTCAAAGACTTTGCAACACTGATCCAACCAGAATCACTCTTTTGAGTGCAAAAGTTTGGCAGGATTTATTTAGAAACATATTTCAGTTAACTCAGAGTACCCAATCATTTTGTTCTTTACTTTCAGAGTCTGTCTTGCTAATTGACTGTCAGACAGCAGTTTGTGAAACAAGAGATAGTTCACCCAAAAATGAAAATTCTTTGCATTAATTTCTCACCCTCATGTCGTTCCAAATCTGTAAGACTTTCGTTCATCTTCGGAACACAACTGAAGATCTTTTTAATGAAATCTGAGAGCTTTCGGACTCTGTAGACAGCTACTGATGAAACATTTTATTCATCCTAGAAAATAATTGTAGAAGAAGTATTATGATGGTGTGAGAAATAATTATTGCAAAGGTCAGATGTGTCTGAGAAAGTCTTGTGGCCCACTGAGCAGTTTTCGTAAAGTCAGAAATACATATGTCACTTGAAGGCTTCTTGCCTCTGAGAAAGAGTTGATTGTCCTTGGAGAATGTTACATCTTGCCTCTGAGAAAGAGTTGATTGTCCTTGGATGTTACATCTTGCCTCTGAGAAAGGGCTGACCATCAATTGGCAGGATTCCACAATTAGAGAGAAAGGCGAGAGAAGAGGAACTTAACTGTTGGAAATAGGAGGAACATTCACATGTACATTTAGCTTATTGCAAAATAACAGAAAAGAAAAATGTATAAGAATGGCACCTTGGCCAGAGACAAATTCAGATGTCCTGCAGGAATCTCGGCTTTGTTGCTTTCTTCACTATAGTCTTATTTCGACTTCTGGATCTCTGCCTCCTGAGCTTCATTTGCAAGAAAGAGATGACTTTTCTCCACAACACTATACGCAACTAACACATTAACGCTTCAAAAAGTTCATAAAGAGATCGTAAGACTAATCCATATGTATTGAATAGTTTAGTCCAAATTTTCTGAAGAGATCTGCTCGCTTTAAATGATAAGCAGATTTAATTTAGGCTTTTATTCACATATAAACATTGATCAGCGAACATAAACAGAAGCTCAACTGAACTTGCTTGACATGTGAGAACAAACCTCATTGGTTCTTGCAGAAGCTCAAACTGATGTGTAACACGAGAATGAACCTCATTGGTTCTCGCATGTCAAGCAAACATGCTTGAGCTTCTGTTTACCACAACATATGTATGCGTTGGTGAATGTTTATATGTGAATAAAAGCCTAAATTCAATCTGATCATCGTGTCTATTCAGAAAATATTGGACTAAATGGCGAAATTCATCAAAAATATCTTCATTTTTTTTCCGAAGATTAACGAAAGTCTTACAGGTTTGGAACGCCATGAAGGTTGAGTAATTACTGACAGAATTGGCATTTTTTAACACATGACCCCAGTGGGCAAACTTCCTTAGCATGCAGAATAATGAAACATTCTGTATACATGCCTAATCAGAGAGCTAACTTTTAAAATGACAAAGTACATACACCAAATGATTCAATAAGTCTTATGAATAAGAGAAGTAAAATAAAAATTAGTTGTTGCATAAAATAGAAACAATTATGATGAGACTAATCATTGCCATGGGTTTTTATTTTTGACTCAAGAGTACTTTCAGGTGGGTGTGTGTATGCAGAGGCACAGAATACATGAGAACACTTGAATCCTACTGCCTTTTCTCACAAGATCAACTCTAGCGGCTGAATGTCGGGATATATTCTCAGAGTTCTTGTTAGATTCTGGCCAAGTCTTTGCCAAGTTTACTTGGATATTCAGGCCTGCAGCATAGCTAACAATAAAGTCCATTGCTTTTTGGACTGTTGACTATTTTGTAAAATAGACTTGAATATGAAATGTGGGAGGCCTTAGGCTCTTGTCAGTTCACACCGGTCTTTACTCAAGTTTTTTTCATTGCACAGAAAGTTTAAGACCCACGGTTATAATCAAATCCATTAAAGAGGAGAGAAAACTGATCGATTCATAAAGATCCACAGTATATAAACAGATCAAAGACAGGAATTAAAACAACAGTTTTCTCATTTAATTATTATTTTTTTTTAAATAATGTATTGCATTCACAAAATCTCTATCTGCATCATCTTCCAAGTACCCATCCAAAACATTTTATTAAAGGTGCAGTGTGTGATTTTTAGCGGCATCTAGTGGTGAGGTTGTGAATTGCAACCAACAAAAGTTACGGTGGCCGACAGGATAAGATGTCATCGTCTGAGACAGCAGAGAGTAGCCAGTTAAGCAATGAGCTTTCTTTACAAAGATACATTAAGAAATGATGTTTACTTTATTATTCAGTAAAACGATATGTAATTGCGAATATTATTGTTACGTGTTCATCATTGTGCCAGTGTTTTATTCACTGACTTTAACTAGCTTCTTTGCACAAAGAACAACTGCACGAAACGCATTACTGTAGAAACACGTCGATGTAAGGAGACCCGCGGACGGTGTATGTAGAAATGTCTCATTCTAAAGTAATACAACATAACGGTTCATTGTGTAAAGTCTTTATACACCACTGAAAACATAGTTATGTATATTATATTGCATTTCTGTCTACAGGTCCTCCTAAAGATGGCACCTTTAAGTCAATTAAAACAAAGATCACATGCACAAGGTGTGGGGTTTGAGAACAGGTCATCATCATCATTTTATAGTTTTTGGAATAAAATGTCACAATCGTTGTCTTTAGCATAGCTATCATTTTATGCATTCTCAATACAAATAATGGAATCATATTTTCACACTTTTGGCAGAAGGGGGGCAGTTGGGAGAGTGGGGGCAGTTGCAACATATTTCTCCAATCAGGAATGAGCTGATATTTATGATATTGATTTTACACATGATATTGATTTTACACATGCTCAGTTAGCCCCTCTTCCTTTTTGGAAGAAAGCAGCCACATCTGACCGTTTCTGTTTTCAGAATGCCACAAGAGAGGAAATGCACACCAGAGCATAGAGGTGTCCCTCAGTTCTGATGTTTGCAGCAAACACAGTGAAGCATAAAGGCAGGACACTGAGGTCTGAGGCAAAAGACTTTGCCATTTGCCATTTAACCGTGGAAGAATATATCCAACATTCACTGAAACACACAGTTCTGTAAGCTTTCACAGAAGTTCACAGAAGTATTATTATATTTCAGTGTTGAGTTTGATTTAAAAAATATTTTGTATTTAGTTCAAATAGGCTATAATTTACCAAAACCTGGTTGTTACTTCAAAATGCCTTGTTACTTAGGCTACTAGTCGTTGTCTTTATACAGCCAATTTAACTTAGTGAAGACCCTGTCTGTGCACAATTAAAATAAATCATATGTTGAAGAATGATTTTATTACATTTTAATGAATGTTAAAACTGCCCATGTGAACTGTTGCATCCGTCCCCTGTTATCAGGTTCAATGACTTTCCAATAAAGTCAAGGAAATGCAAAACATTTTGCCACCGTCCCCACTCTCCCCAATATGACAAAATTGCAGCTTGATTGGAATTTTCTCACAATAAACTTATTCTGTATAATTTTCTTTTTCTACACACATCATATGTCTAATCTCAAACGTAGCCTACTCTTGAGTGACACTAATGTCTTCTTAGTAGCCTAACCATGTAGGCTAACTAACACCAAGTTTTGGTAAAAGTCCAAAACTATTAGGCTACATGTGGTGGAAATGTCCAAAACTGAGGGAATCTCTTTGAAATACTCTTTAAAAAAATAAATAAATAATAATAATAATAATTTCCCCAAAATAGCCTAAATATTGCAAAGGTTTGTGAACGTTTCGCTCTTTGTTCAGATCATAATCGTTTTAAATGTAATATTTAAAATTGTATAATAAAGTTTATTACAGTCTGGGCGAGGTTAAGCAAAAATCTTCATTAAAGGCATTCAAAGCAAATAAATTAAGGCGCGGCAAAAACGTTTCAGGCGATCTTTATATAACAAAAATAAGAGTTGAAATCTGTTACAAACCCAGGGACGCATAAATAGCAGAAAGAAAAAACACTAAAACACCGTTCTGTGTTCAGTCAGGGATTTTGGCAAGCTCCGTAGGAAGTCCATCCTCGTTCGTTCAAGAAAACGGAGGCAGTGCGGAAGTGACTGAGACACATTTGGCCACACAAAGGACGCGTGAACGGCATAAACAGAGCACATTAAAACAACCGTCCGATCAAACAAACAGGTAGGCCTATTATACCCTTAAACATTCCTCAATATTGTTATCACACATAATCGGTCGCATTACATCCAGCAGTTTGTTTATATCGATCGTTTTGTGTTGATCAATTCTGTTAGCTTAGTTAGATTTAACTTTGACTAGTTTACTTTCGCTTCTCTCAACGAGCAGCTGGCGATGTTTCGTTACTTTGTTTCCTTTTGCAGTATCATATGTTTACCTTTGCTGGTTTCTATATGCGCAGAGGCTACACCGCTAAACTGTTTAACCCTTAATCGCTGTTTGGGGTCATTATGACCCCACTGGACTTTTCTTTCATTTTTTAAAAATGTTACCTTCATATTAGAGGCATGAAACTCTGGGACTTTTCCTAAATAACCTATCTAAACATGCACAAAAAAACTGGGCTTGATTTGGTTGTTCTAAAGGTGTGTAAAAAAAAATTTACCGTTTAAGCTGTTTGGGGTCAAAATGACCCCACATTGAAAATGAATGGGAAAATTAAAAAAATGACTTTTTTTTATTTTGTTTGTCAAAAAAATAAAATTAAATCCATTATAAATCTGAAAATTTATACATATAAACCAAGGTCTGGTCCTAGAGCATAAATAAAAAGTAGAACGAACTTTCTATCTCATACACACACACACACAGACACACACAAACACATAAACAAACACACAAATGTATGTGTTTGCAACAGAGAGCATTTTTACAGAAATTGGTAAATAAAATAAACAAAACTGGCATAAATCTAAAAAAATGTACATTTAAATCAAGGTCTGGTCCTAGAGCATAAACCCAAAGTGGAACAAACTTTCTATCTCATACACACACACACACACACAAACACACACAAACACACACATGTATGTCACTGCAACAGAGAGCATTTTTATAGAAATTGGCAAATAAAATAAATAAAACTGGCATAAATCTAAAAAAAAATTACATTTAAATCAAGGTCTGGTCCTAGAGCATAAACCCAAAGTGGAACAAACTTTCTATCTCATACACACACACACACAAACACACACAAACACACACGTGTATGTCCCTGCAACAGAGAGCATTTTTATAGAAATTGGCAAATAAAATAAACAAAACTGGCATAAATCTAAAAAAAAATTACATTTAAATCAAGGTCTGGTCCTAGAGCATAAACCCAAAGTGGAACGAACTTTCTATCTCATACACACACACACACAAACACACACATCTATGTCACTGCAACAGAGAGCATTTTTATAGAAATTGGCAAATAAAATCAACTAAACTGGCATAAATCTGAAAAATGTCACATATGCAACATGGAACAAGCTTGTTTACGCACACACACACACACACACACACACACACACACACACACACACACACACACACACACACACACACACACACACACACACACACACACACACACACCACAGTCATGTCATAGTGGTGACTTGTAATGGTTCTGCAAATGTATGTATAATAATTTGCAAAAGCAGATAATTCAAAATATATCAGAAAACAACAACAAATTCTAACTCTGACAAAAATACAGATTTTTTATGTATTTCAAAATGTTTAAAGAAATATTCACAAAATATATATATCAAAGTTGTGAGGAGAAGTTGAAGCATCACAAACAATAAAGTGAAAATGAATGAGTCTCTATGGCCCTCTATTGGATATATGTGGTCATTGCACTTTCTTTCTTTAATTATAATTTCTAAAGTTTTTCCACAAACCAGCAGATGTCAGTATTCTATCTCTAACACATAGAGCAATGTCCAAAAACTATTTAGATTTAATTAAGATCATCATTTAAGTGATTTTTTCTTTAAAAAATCATTTTTCATGAGCCAATTTATGGCCTAGTTATGTAATTGTGCAGTAAATAGGTAAAAAACTTCAAAATTTCCACAAAAACACAGCATAAATGTATAGTTGAGAAGTAAATAAAAAAAATGATATATAGTTTTCCATATAAAAAATGTATATTTCCTTATGCAATTGCTCTTTAAAAGTTTGGGGTCAAAATGACCCCAAACAGCCTAAATGTTGTCCTTTTTTAACAGCGATTAAGGGTTAATATACTTCTCGTTTTCAGATATACAGTATGGCCACTACAGACTCTGTGTACAACACCACAACAGAGCAGCAGCCCAAATCCAGAAAATGGTTAATCGTGCCATCAGAGAATCTGGAGAAAATTCCCTTTGTGATCAAAGTGATTGAAGTGGTAAGCAGCACGTTGGTCTGAAATCAAATGTGACCATTTGTAGAATGTGATCTCGAAATATTACTGCCTTTAAATATGTTATTTATATGTAGGCTACCAGTCAAAAGTTTGGAAACATTAAGAATTTTGTTTCTGTTTCTGAAAGAAGTCTCTTCTGCTCACTAAGGCTTTATTTATCTGATCAAAAATACAGTAAAACAGCAATATTGTGAAATATTAGTAGGCCTACACTTTAAAATTCCTGCTTTCTGTTTTAAAATGTGTATATATATTTCTGTAATGGTAAAGCTGAATTTTTAGCATCATTACTCCAGTCTTCATTGTCACATGATCCTTCAGAAATTATTCTAATGTGCTGAGTTGCTGCTCAAGAAACATTCATTCATTATTATTATCAATGTTGAAAATAGCTGTGCTGCTTAATTTATATATATATATATATACATATAAATTGTGGAAACTGTGATACACAGACGTTTAAAGGGTTGGAGTAAGTAATTATTAAAAAATAATTATTATTTTATTCAGCAAGGATGCATTAAATTGATCAAAAGAGACAGTAAAGACATTTATATTGTTACAAAAGATCTGTTTCAAATAAATGCTCTTCTGTTTATCTTTCTATTCATCAAAGAATCCAGACAAAAATGTATCATGGTTTCCACAAAAATATTAAACTTGCAAAAGTGGTTTTCAACATTGATGAAAATCAGAAGCATTATTGATAATTGAGCACCAATAATAGTTGATATTAATTGAGCACAAAATCAGCATTTTACTAAGATTTCTGAAGGATCATGTGACATTAAAGACTGGAGTAATGATGCTGAAAATTCAGCTTTGACATCACATAAATAAATAGCATTTAAAATGATATTAAAACAGAAAACAGCTATTTTAAAGTTTAATAATATTACTGTTTTTACTATATTTTTGATACAATAAATACAGCCTTGGTGAGCTTAAGAGACTTCTTTCAAAAATATTACAAATCTTAATGTTTCCAAACTTTTGACCGGTATTGTGTATAACCCTTCAAACAAAAGTAAACAGTGGGACATGGTTTGAATTAAAGTTCATTGTGTCTAAGTGGTTAGTCTGGTGTAATGACTGTTAAAACACAATTCAAGTTAAGCTGGCATTATTGGAACTCCATTGTGTAAGTTTCTCTGCAAGTGTATAATAGTAAACAGCAATGCTGGCAGTACGTTGACATATGTAAAAGGTGGGGTTGTAATATGACTGCTGTTATTTTAAAGTGCTAATAGAATATTGTGGATACTGTTACATGTTAATGAAGCATTCAGCTAAATGAATCCACTGCCATGTCTCACACATCTTTGATAATGCAAATGTCCTAATTTGGCTGTGGCAACTTTTTGTCTGCAATTATAAGCCACGCTTATTTTCTTAACAAGCTTGGGCATTTCAGAATTGCAGTCATATGCCGCTTGGCTGTTGATCATGGGGCTTTTTGTAAAAAAAATTGGGAGTTTGAGACTGTTGGCCATTGTTCAAGTTAGAGATTCCCTCCATTTCAGTGGTATCTTCCATATGTGTCAAACTGAATTGTGTAATTTATCATGCTGCATGCATCTTGGTTCACTCAGGTTCACTGTGCTTTGGATAGAGATGCAGTAGACTCATGTAAGGCGAGGTCATGGTTTATTTCGTATAAAGGTTCAACGTCATTCTTCTTTAACTACTGCAGTGTTTACGTTGCTTATCTTGCACACAATAAGCGTTAGACAGACCTTCCCTTTTTAATTCCAAGTACTACCATGGACTTGACAGATTCATGCAAAATCTGATGCTCCATGTTATTGGATATGAAAATGTTTCAAATGTTTATGTGCTTCAAATGAACGAAGGAATTCAATTTGGTAAATTTTCTTGATTTGATGAGTGACCTAGACCTAGAATCTAAAATGTTTCTTATTCATTTTAGTTCATTCAGTTGCTTTGTTTTAAAATTAAATACTTTTAATTTATTTTGTGGTTTATATAGACTTTGAATGTGGTCTGAAAAAATCAGAATCCAGTCCACTGTATAGCCTACTTAATCTTTAGCTTTTAGCATTAGCCATTGAACAACCTATATCAGTTTTATCATTTTCAGCGTCACTCATTGGTTGTCGATTTATTTAAGTGTTTGAATTTGCACATCTAAAAAAAAGATGCCTAAGGGCATTGTCTGCTTGCATGTGACATGCTAAGTGATATCAGGTGTAAGAAATGCCTGTCTGGGTTTAAACTGTGAATGCAATTAGAGAGCAGATGCTAAATCCAATTACAGACTCAACTTTCACAGTATGTTGTGGCGAGTCAAAAAGTTTTCTAAAAGCAAGAATCTTTAAGGACAGGGAAGTACACATCAGAACACATTCAATTTAGCCAATAATTACCACATAAAGGTCAAATCCTTATGAGTATATACTCATACAGTCCAGGGCTTGGTCTCATGTTTCTCAGGAAATTAGATTTTATCAAGTATTTCTCCTGTGCGTATTCAGGGAAATGCTGCTGGGGTTTTTTGTCCATGTACCCTAGTGTTCTCCTTGTGACACGCATTGATCTAATGACACGGAACAAAAACCTAATGACTTAGAATTTAATCATGTACAGTTTAAATTGTAAACAATACTTCTTTCTGAGGATTGAGTCTGTCCTTTTGAATTAAGAAACATAATATAGCTTGAGATTAAGACTATTATTTTTTATGCCCTGATGTTTGAAATTCCTTACTTCTAATTTTCTCCTGAAACACCTGGTACTTTCCATGTGAAACCTCATCTAGGTCAGTTGCAATGCTGAAGCTGGTTAACACTGTGCGTTCACACCAGTGCCGGTGAGAGCGTCAAAGTGGCTGGAAGTCATTAATTTTCAATGAGAGCCGGCGGCGAGGCGAGGGCGGCGCGTCTTGGACAGTGAGAGCGGCGAGGAGAGTTGAAGTCAGGTCAACTTTATGGTAATAAGCTATGACGTGGTTCGGCAGCAACCAATCAGAATGTAGAAGTCCTGCGCCTTAGAGGATTCCAGAGAACACAATCCTGTAAACATTGGTTTAAAAAGATCACGCCTTCGATCTACGTCAGAGTATTAGAGCGTCCCCGAATCTTTCTCCAGCGTCGTTGGCAGGGCGGTGAGAGCTCTCGCCGGCGGCGGTGTGAACGTACAGTTAAACGCCCTAGTAAGGACAGGATCTTTCCTCATCTACATGCTACATCCTCAAACCACTTAACCAAACTATTATCTACAAACCTAAAGGTTTCTTAGGTAAAGGTGCAATACGCGATTTCTGAGAAAACGCTGTTGATATTTGAAATCACCAAAACAAGCACACCCCCATCTTTATAGCTCCGCCTCCAAATTCACAAACATGCTATGCAACACAGGCACCTCCCCCTAATGAGTGGACACGCCCCTTACTGCTGATTGGCTACAAATGTGTTTTGGTTCTGGTCCGATTCACTTTCAACAGGGCTTCTCAGAAAACGCTTACTGCACCTTTAAGTACTATATAAAGCCACTGGATGTTTGCAGCTGCTCTGTTCATGGTTATTACCTGAAGCTAAATCTAAAGCCATAAAAATTAATGTTAAAGGGATAGTTCACCCAAATATTAATAAAAACTACAATAACATCTCAGTGGTACAAAAATATCTGTGTCTGTTTTAAATAGTCAAAGAATTCCCATTGGTAACACTTGGAATATCTGTTAAAAATACAGTATTGTTTAGATATTGTTTCTTAAGTTAGCTAGACAGCTTTTTTATGCAGGCACACCCAGTTGTGTCGAGTGAAACCAATCTACCCAATGTGTTCAGCAGATAATTGATATCTGACCACAATCAAGTTACTGTACTGTAGTGTGAAGAGATGTGATGCTCTGAAGGTTTTTCGCGCTTTTTAGCACTTAATGAAATCATTTTTCCGGAGCTCCTGTAGCAATGCTTTCAGTGTTTTTACATTTAGACTTCAGACTGAAATCAGATATGCTTTCATTTAACCATTTTAATTTAGCGTGCTTTGTTACATTTGAGGTAATTTCACTCATTACCATCTAAAATAAGCCTCATGTTTTTTTTTTGGTGGGGGGCGGTGAGCGGGCAGTGTCTTTATTCTGTTGAAAAGCAATTATGGTTTATCCGGCTCATTTGGATGGAAGATTTTGAATTGATTCTGTGTGGTTGTGATAAGGTTCTGTTTCTTAAGCAACAATAACATTTGTGTGTTGTGGACTTGCCCTGTTCCTTCCTAGAAGTCAGGGCTCAAAGCGTTATGAGTCAGACATGTGGGTTGGTCTGGCTTTACGTTGCTTCTGATTAAATTGTAACTTGTATAAATGAGAACACTTATGATTTCCTGTTCCTCCTCAGCACTTGTTATACAGGTTTTTTCTTTTTTTTTTTTTTTCCTGAATCTGTTCTCTTTTTACCAGGTGAATGTCAGGCAAACACCAACTGTTTGTGATGGGCATGTTAGAAGATTGATAAAATGGTTTATTATTACTATTATTATTATTTTCCATATTGTTTCCTCCTTGTCATAGTGATTTATAACAATGTATTTAGGTTTTCAAACTGTGTTAAAACTTCAAGCATATTAGTTATTGCTATACATTTTATTTAATGATTTAAAAATGTATTGTTTCCTTACCAAGACTAGAGTTTAACAGCAGAAATGATGTAGAAATATTCATCAGAGCAAACAATAGCCAGGGTTATTTTGAGGGACTTCTCATAATTATTTGAGTCACCTCATAGCTTGGCTGCGTCATTTACAGTGTCATTTTGTGCCTGTTGTAGTTTTCTAAAGGGAAGTGGAGTGAAAAGTCTCCTGGAATTGATGTAACTGTGAATACTTCATCTTTGGACTGGAAGATCATTTAATAATTTTCCATGTGACTTAAACAGAATAAGTTCAGCATGATGATATCACGTCTTTCATGCATGTGATATTAGTGAAAAGGAAACACAATTAAATAAATTGTTCGCTTGGGTGTGTGTGTGTGTTTTCCCAGAGTGAGTGTCCTTGGTAATGGGAATCCCCTACCTGTAACTGCTGTATTTACAGCACACCTGCTTCTTTCAGTTTCTAATTGTGACCTGCGGATGCATGTGCCCTAATACAGCAGCTTCCTTCAGATTAAATACAATATTTTGTCACTGAGGAAAATCCAAACAAATCTTTCAAACTGTCTTGTATTACAGGATAGAGGTATTTACACTAAATCAGCCAATACTGAAAGCTGGTGGTTAATTAATGCATTTGGGTTTAATTTCTGTGTCCCCTCAGCTCCTTTCGTTCGTGGCGTTTGTGATGGAGGAGGTCGTGTCCAACTGTTCACACTGTGGACCGCTCTACTTCTTTGAGTTTGTCAGTTGCACAGCCTTCCTCTTCACACTGTTGCTCCTCATCCTCCTGGCCACAACGTTGCACCAGAGAGTCGGAATTAACAGCTGGCCTACTCTGGTAAGGCACAAACACAAAAACATGCTTTTAAATCTCCTCCTATTACTACTACTACTACTACTACTACTACTATTATTATTATTATTATTATTATTATTACTTGCAATATCTTGATATTAATAATAATAATAATAATTATATTATTGTTGTTGTTATTAATTATAGCATAGCAATAATAATATCTCAATATTATTATTATTATTATTTAAATATCAACATATTAATAATAAGACATGTAAAAACATTAATCAGAACATTATCATCAACAACAACAATAATAATAGTAATAATAATATTGTTGATATGATAACTTATTATTAATATCAAATTATGATTATTATTATTTAAATATCAACATGTTGTTGTTAATAAAATATTAACTTATAAGAAATGTTATTGAAATATTCATTAAAGGGGGGGTGGAATGCTATTTCATGCATACTGAGTTTTTTACACTGTTAAAGAGTTGGATTCCCATGCTAAACATGGACAAAGTTTCAAAAATTAAATTGTACGTTTGAAGGAGTATTTCTGTTCCAAAAATGCTCCTTCCGGTTTGTCACAAGTTTCGGAAAGTTTTTTCCGAGTATGGGCATGTGTGACGTCAGATGTAGCGGAATTTCCTTATACGGGTCCTAAGGGCACTTCTCCGGAAGGACGCGGGCGCGCGCGCGCAACCGTAGACCAGAGCAAGAGAGCGAAAGCAGTACGCCCATCAAAACGCTGTGCTCGTCTTTAGGGAAGTCAATGTCACCAAAGAAGTGGGTTTTTGGTTGCCAGGGCAAGAAAACCCTGCACAGATTCCCAAAGAACCCAGTGTTAAGGGACCAGTGGATGGAGTTTGTTTTTCCAGAGCATCAACGGAGGTTGTGCAAGACTGTTTGTTCCCTGCATTTTGACGATGCTTGTTTTATAAACAAAGCCCAGATCGACGGATTTGCAGATCGTCTAATGCTTAAGGATCGAGCAGTCACAATTAGGCTTGGGAATCGGTTCCAAGTTCCGGTTTGGAACCGGTTCCAAACATTCCGATCCATCGGAATCGTACACGTCCACACGTTAACGATTCCACTAACGATTCCGAACGTTCCGTTCCGTCCATTCCCGCGTCGCGGCACGACGTCACAGTATGTGACTGGATTTTTAAATCCCCCAAAAGCGCCATTCCCGCGTGCAATATTTTTTTTTTCCCCAGGATGGTAGGAGAAGGTAGGCTACCACCTTTTTCACCTCTGATTGGCTAGAAGGGCTCTCCTCCGATTGTTTATTTGATTTGGCCGTGAAACGTCATCTCTGATGAGAGAGAGAGAGAGAGAGAGAGAGAGAGAGAGAGATGGTAGTGGTGGTGATGCTGTCGGCTCGCGCGCTAGTCTGTTTTGAACTTCTTTACCGCCAACAGAAGTAAACCAAGTCAATCCAACAGTGTGATAAGTGCGTGCCGTCAGATTTATATTCCAAGTTCACATTTTCATAGCCTGTTTAGATCGAATCCATGAAGCGCATTATTACACCGTTTTCTAAGGCTACGCGATCTATTTAAAACAAGTTACAATCATAAAATAGCAGAGTGCTATCATGAAATCGTAAAGGCTGTGATATGCGCAAAAAATATATGCGCTGTTTTTTTTTTACAGAGAAGCACGAGGCTTTAATTATTTATATGCGTGCAGATCAGCTCCGTTCATAGTAAACGCTGCTCCACATATACTCAGTCTCCTCATGTGCTGTTTGTTTAGGTTTCCGATAATGTACGTTTGGGAACGCAAAACCTCGGACGCATATTTCATATAACTGTCATCATTTATATGCGTGTCAGCATCTCAGGGGGGAGCACAACAAATATGCTCAAACATTTAAATAACATCCATGGCATTAAATACCAGGAGTGCACTATATTTGACAGCCTGCGCTCCACAAACAATGGTAGGTTGGCTTATAAATTATATCAAAACATTAATGCTAGATGTAAGTAACCAATGATCAGCCTGGAGAGATCAAGGATCCTCCCAGAAAAAGCAGACATGCTTGTTCTCCTGCACAAGAACTGCTAGAAATTTTTAAATGTTAAATGATTAATTGAAGTTTTTGTGAAAACAATAAAAGTTAAAGTTAAAATGTAAACCATGATGCGTTGTTTACTCTTTTATAGTTTAGCACACACGACTAAGTGTGTTTACAATACAAAGCTTTGTTTTAGAAATGTTTACTTTTTTTAGAAATGTCAAAGCATTCAACTTCTGTATTGATATTGCACACTTGGTTTTCATTCTCTAAAACCACTTTAAATTAGACATTCAAAGCCAACAACTCTCAAAGCCACGCTGTAAGTGTGCAGCAAATGGTACAGGAATCGATATGGGAATCGATAAGGAATCGCATCGATAAGCAGACTCGACAATGGCATCGATATCGATAATTTCTTAACGATGCCCATCCCTAGTCACAATGATAAAGGTTCGCGGTCGTGCGTTGGAACCGGGCGGTGAGTAAAACTGCTTCAAATGTCTCTGTGTGTTGTTAGTTCGGCGCGTTAGCACAGCTTTAACTCCGTCCACACGGCCCGCCTTCAGCCGCTCGTTTTTTTCCGGAAAGACTCGGTACAGCCTATCTTTCTTTTATAAATATAATAAAACTAAAGACTTTTTGGAGATATGAAGGATGCAATACTACTCTATAGGTACTCAAGATTAACAGGAGATTGAGTGAAAATGAGCATTTCACCCCCCCTTTAAAACATTATCATTAACAACAATGTTGTTATTAATATTATAATGATAATAATATTAACATATTGTTAATAATAATATCAACTTATTTATTAATATGTTGATATTATTAATGATGATGATAATAACAATAATAGTATCAACTTATTATTATTATTATTATGAATGATATCAACTTATGATAATAACATTATTATTATTATTATGTTGTTGATAATATATTTTTTATATTTTAGTTTATTATGTTCTACACTAAAATATTTGACCGCATCTTACCAGTCAGAATCAAGTATTCTAATCTACAGTTTTTATCCAATTTAAACTTCTTTTCATTTTCCCATAGGATTTTGGATACACAGCAGCAATGGCATTCCTGTTCCTCATTGCCAGCATTGTGTTTGCGGCAGACAATAATCAGACGAGCCTGGAGAAGGGCACTGTGGTATGATGCTGCTTCATCTGTGCTTTATATGATATGACAACATACCGACTGGCTAACATTTACCTGTCTTTCCTGTATTACAGGCATTTGGCTTCATGGCCACGGTGGCCTTCTTTGCTGACTTTGTCTACTTTTTGAAAATTCGCGGTATTCCTTGCCGGAAGGGAAACAACCAACCAGCAGACCCCACAGCAGCAAGACCAGAGAATGAGAAACTTAATTCTAATGGAACTGAATGAGGCTTGCTCGTGTTTTCACCAGCAAACTGCTGTTGTATTCAAAAGCTTTTTTCCCTTTTGACAAAAAATTTTTTATACATGAGAATTTTTTTTACCCAAAGCAAAAAAAATTCTTAATATTTCCATTTCAGTCAGTTACTAACTGGCATGTTGGACCAGTTTTAAACCGTTTTTATTTTTTTACACGAGTCTTAATTTCACAGTTGAAGTAGAAATTATTCCTATCTAGCGGTTTCTCGGTTTGGGAATCGCTTCTATTATTTTGCATTACAATTTTTACACTGAGAAAAAAAAAAAGTCATTCTTTTGTACGAGTACACAAATGAAGTTTTCGGCCCTATTGGAGTGTGTTTTCTGCGCCATTGTAGTCTTATCTTATGAGTTAACAAGTACAAAAAGATGCACTGTATTTCTAAAAGAAGTACTCATACCTGATGTTTTTATAGTTATATGTCCTGAAATAATATATTTTGGAAAAAAATCAGGGTTCGATCATGTTGAAATGAATGATTTATAATTACCTGGTTTATGGCACAGGAATATGGATAAAATATTGGATACAATCATGAAATAATCTTTTTTAAAGGTAACTGGTAAATATTGCACTGTATACACAAATGTCCTTAAGTCAGTTAAGATGTTGAGATAAATGTGGTGACAGCAAGACGATGTTTTTATGGCCCTGTGATTATCATGTTTCGCTGTGCAAGGGATGTCAGGGGTGTACAGTCATAGATTTTTTTATTGAAACAATCTGTCTTTTTTTTACTGTGTGGAACTAGAAATGTTGTATATTTTTCTTTTGTGCTTTATCTTGTTCCATGTAAGCCCAGATTGTGTTTTTGTAAGCATGCTAAGCGATGAAGTGCTTTAAATCTCATTCCAAACCGATGTCTTTTTTCGGAGGTATGTGCGTGAAAGGCCCAAATGTGTTTGTTTAAATGCCCGCGGAGATGAACGGACTGCAAGTTTTCCGAGACACTAATCTGCCCTTACGCTTCCCTCCTGTGCTGTACAACTGACTGCTGCTTTCTGTGTTAATTAAGCACAAGTGTATATTTTAAAACCACATATTTTGTTAATGCATTGAAAATAGCCAGCTTTCTTACTAAAACTTCTTAAGATGTGGATAGACTGGTTAGTTTTGATTATAGCAAAGGGCTTTATGATTTTTAAAATGCAAAAAGTTTGAATACCAGCATTGTTTTTACAAATGGTCACATGGAACATTTTACAGCACTGTTTTTTTCTTTTTTTTTGTAAACATCCTTCCATTCCAGTCAAGCAATAAATAGCTCCTGGGTCCAAATATAAGACTCCTGTTTTTATATGTGGCCTGTTCGGAAACATGCCTGTTTAGACTTCACAAACCAGGAATTTATACTTGAACAACACGGTTTATGTGGTTCTTTGGTTCAGTCACGTGCAGCACTCTTCCTCTTCATCTACACAGATTTATGCTATCTTGCATGTTTGTAGCTGTTTCTGATCTCAGTATCTAAATGTAGCCCAAACACATAATTGTTTTTGTGAATTTATTTAGTTGATTTGCACGAGAGAGATGACAGGTTTTATTTTGTAAAACTGTATTTCCCTAAAGCTAACACTAGATGTCGCTGCCTGCAAAGTTACTTATTTGAGTACTCTTTGAGGCCTAAGTACTACTGGCATAAAGTACGGTTTTGTTTGGATAACAATTGTGAATTTTTTAAGTGACATGAATGACTTTTATTGCTCATAAAGTAGGTCCTAAATGTTGTATAATATGATTTATTCAGCCTAAAGCAGCGTAGGGTGGCTTGCTGGTCTTTCAGTCGGTCTAACAGTTTGGCCAGTTTGAAAGTTCCCCAAATCCCTATAAACAGCAGGAATGACAGCAGGAATCGGTTAAGATCAGCACACAATCTTTGGCAAGAAGTGGTGTTAGGGCACATTTTATGCAACATTTTATCATAAAAAGCTTTTGCTGAAAAAAAAGTCTTTAAACTATATCTGGTTTTAGAGCATCTTTTAACAGATCAGACTGGGACAGCAGCACGTGTTTAGACTGGTTTAATGCGTTTTTAGCAGGGACATTTTAACAAGATGATGCTTGATTTGCATGTTTAAAAAACTTGAATGGGACAAACTAAGTACAAGCTTTCTGCTTCCATAGGAATTAAGAGGGAAAGTAACAGTCAGGCGTTGCTAATCAAATGTCTTTGACTAGCCTACCTGATCTTCAGCAAGTGTGATCATCACCTCTGAAAGCAGAAGTTTTGGCAGTTTGCTGGTCTGGAGCATTCACATGTGTGTTAACACAATGGCAAGGAGGAAAGACATCAGCAATAATCTTAGAGAAGCAATCATTGCTGCCATCAATCTGGGAAGGATTATATGGCCATTTCCAAACAATTTGAAGTCTTAAGATTATTCATAAGTGAAAAACATTCAAAACAGTTGCCAATCTTCCCAGGAGTGGACGTCCCAGCAAATTCATTCAAAGTTGCATCTGAACAAACCTCAAGATTTCTGGAACAATGTCCTTTGGACAGACAAGACCAAAGAGGAGATGTTTGACTATAATGCACAGCGCCAAGTTAGCCGAAAACTAAACACAACATCAGCACAAACACCTCATGCAAGCTGTCCATCACACTGGTGAAGGGTTGGTGATTTTTGGCTTGTTTTGCAGCCACGGGACCTGGGCACCTTGCAGTCTTTGAGTCGACCATTAACTGCTCTGGATACCAAAGTAAGAGTCAAATGTGAGGCCATCTGTCCGACAGCTAAAGCTTGTCCGAAATTGTATCATGCAACAGTACAATGATCCCAAGTACACCATAATGGCTGAAAGAAAAGAATCAAGGTTTTGCAATTGCCCAGTCAAAATCTAGATCCCAACCCGACTGAAATGTTGTAGCAGGACCTTAAGAGAGCTGTGCATAAACAAATGTCCACAAACCTCAATGAACTGAAGCAACATTGTAAAGAAGAGCAGGCCAAAATTCCTTCAGAACGATGCGAGATAATGATTGTCATACAGAAAACGATTCCTTCAACGTTTTGCTGCTGAAAGTGGCTCTACAAGCAATTGAATCATAGGGTGTACTTAGTTTGTCACCCATGGCTTTTCCATTGGGGCTTTATTTTTGTTAAATAAATAATGACATGGTGTAATATGTAATTTGTTGCTGTTCATCTGAGGTTGTACCATAATGTTAAGACTTAACGACCAGATGATTTTTGTGTTCTGATAGCTAAAATCATCAAATTCTAAAGGGTGTCCTCCTATCTTTTTCACATGCCTGTATATATATTGCACATTTTAATTAAGGAGAAGGGGCACAATCGAGAGTGTTTACCTGTAGAACCTCCCCTTAAAGTCCGCGTAACCGCTGAAAGATTCTTCAGTAGCGCGTGAAGGGGAGGGACCGGCGCGCGAGATGAACGCGCTGCACTTTACTTTCACTCATTTGCACAGCGGCTTGAGGATGGAGCTCGAATCCTTGTGTGGAGCATATGTCTTCTCAGTGCTCCGTGTTTGATGACAAGCAGACCCTATTTGCCTGGAATTATCGTTCATGTTCGTTAAAGGTGAGTGAAACGTTCTCTCATCTGTCACTGCAGTGCCGCTCACGAGCGCAGGTGCTTCACATAAAGGCGCGCGCTTTTATTTGCACCTTAATCACTTTAAAGTAAAAAAGGATGGAGGATTTTTTGGGGGGGTTATTGGATTACAGTAGTAGAGAACTTGATGATACGCTCTTGCAAGCTTAAGTTGTGGCACTAATGTCTTAAACTCTGTTTATAAAGTTGTTAATAGGCTGTTTTGTATGTTGTTGTTTTTTTTAACAGATGCAGTAATAGGCCTTCATGCACATTGATTCATTGGAGTTTTTAATGATTAAATTTGAAGCCTGCATACAATGTTGTTCTGTAGGCTAATATTAACCAGAGAAAAAACTACATTAATTAATTAGGCTATTTGTTTAATTTGTTAAACTGTCTTCATTGGATAGCATACTGTATAATTGCTTTAACTTGGACGGAAAACAGTTATAAAACCAGAAATCAAAATTATTAGTGCTTAATAATTATAAGTGCCTTTAAATGACAATAAGTCTGTTTTGATTTACAAATATGCACAGTAGGCTATAATTTTAAAAGCACTGTATGCTGTCACTTACTTTTCTTTTACTTTCCTTTTAAAATGGTACCTTTCTTTATTTTTTGGCCCGGCTGCTTACATCATTTATAAAGACGCGATTCCTTTAGTGTCCAGATGGGGGTGAACAATTAAAGCAAGTGATGTGCATGAGACCATCCTAAGTTTATTTTACTTGCACATGTCTATAGACAGACTTTTGTTTAAGCTGGATGTCCATGTGAACTTAGTAATGGGGTTATGGACAAACATTAACAGTATTATGTGTATTAATATGCGCATATAGCAGTGACCATGTTACAACCATTTTGGTGACTCAATCTAATGTTACTTTACTAATTGTAGAATGTAATTGTAATAACAAGTGGCACAGTGAAAAGTTAAAGTAAATTAAAACGGGTCTTTTCTAAAACATTTTATAACAATGTTTCATTGCAAAATTTTAATTATCTTTTAAAATAAGTTTGGGGTAGGATATATATATATATATATTTAAAGAGATTATTACTTTTATTTATCAAGCATGCATAAAATGTGCCAAAAGTGACAGAAAATACATTTATAATGTTACAAAAAAATTCTAACTTTATCAATGAATATAGAAACAAATGTACACAATAATAAGCAGCACATCTGTTTTCAACAGTGATAAATTGTTTCCTGAGCACCAAATCAGCGTTTTAGAAAGATTTCTGAAGGATCATGTGACACTGAAGACTGTAATTTTTAGTATATTGTCATACAGACATTCTGCTTGAGTATATTCATTCCAAGAACATTCCTAGAAATCCTGGTTGTATTTGTGGAGTGTGTCATCTCATAACATTCAAATGTTTCTTTGGGTTTCAGTTGTCAATACTATTACTATCTTCACATTCCTTTATCTCATATATATATATATATATATATATATATATATATATATATATATATATATATATATATATATATATATATATATATATATCTCATATATATATATATATATATATATATATGTCTTATTTGAGGACATGTTTGATGAATTTTAGTTCTGAACAAGGGCTGATCTGTTCAGGGTTCCATCTTTTCATTATGTCATTGTCGTTTCATGGGTGCCTTGTGTGTCACAAGTATTTAATGCTTCTCCATTTACAGAGCGTGTTATGTTCCAACTAATTAGCCAACTTCCTAAAGAATAATTAGCTGATTCATTTTCAATAGCTGCCTGCCGTCTTGTTCTCATCCTCATGTAATCGAGCAGGCTGATGAGACCATCACATCCAAGTGAATAATTGGTTTGTTGTAAATGACTGGAAATAAGGCTAAATGAGCTGAGATGACAGGATGCAAGACTCTGGTGAGATTCCAGTCGACTGCATCATTCATTCACTGTTGAAAGCCATTATTGGTGTTTGTCAAATTAGGCACACTGACTGTACGGAGAGGAAATTACCTGCTGAGAGATGGGGAGAAAAATGTGGTTATCATCATGTTGAGAGAAAGGCGTAACACGCAAATGGGCCTCAGAGGTTGTATCTGACATGGCACTCCTGATGTTTGTTTTTAGCATGAGTGAAATGATGCTGAATGCTTGGTACTTAAAAATAATGTGATGACGAGAAGTCATCATTAGAGCATGCTTTAATCCAACTTCACTGAAGTTTAGAAAACAGTCTTTCATGTCACATTAGTGGCTTAGTGGTTATATACAATACCGTTCAGTGATTTGGGCTTGGTATGTCTTTTAAAATGTTTTTGAGAGTCTCTTATGCTCATCAAGGCTGCATTTACCTGATCAAATATACAGTAAAACAGTACTACTGTGAAATTTATTGTAATTTCAAATAACTTTTTTCTATTTTTCTATTACTCCAGACTACAGTGTCACATGATCCTCCAGAAATCATTCCAATATGCTGATTTGGTGCACAAAAAAATTAGTCTTATTATTATTAATGTTGAAAACAGTTGTGCTGCTTAATATATTTGTGGAAACCATGATACATTTTTTCCAGGATTCTTTGATGAATAGAAAGTTCAAAACAACAGCATTTATTTGAAATATAATGTATGAATTCACATTTAATCAATTTAATGTTGAATTTCTTTAAAAACAACACATTTTGAACAGTAATCTATGAAGCTTGTTTCACCCAAGAAAAAAAGTAATTGCAACTTTTTTATTCTTTTGCAATTACACAATTGCGGACTTTATAACGTTTTATAAGTTTATTATGAGTTTATAACTCGCCGTTCTGACCTTTTCTTACAATTTCTAAGTTTACATCTCAATTCTTAGATTATAACTTGCTGTTCTGATTTTCTTCTTGCAATTTCTGAGTTTATATCGCGCAATTCTGACATTATTTCTCTCAATTCCGATTTTATTTTTACATTTAAATTCTGAGCTTATATCCGAATTGTGAGATATAAACATGAAATTGTCAGAAAAAAAGTCAGAACTGTGAGATATAAACTTGCAATTGCGAGAATAAAAAGGGCAGAATGTTAAGATTAAAAGTTGTAATTACCTTTTTAATTTTTTTAATCCATGGTAGAAACAATCTTCCATAGTAATCTAAATGCTGGTTCAAATCTCAAAAACCGGTGATAGGTGAGCTTTTGACATTCAAGAGAAGTGTAGATATGTATAATTTAGCATATTGGTGGGGCTATGCATATCTTGATAATATTAATATTGTCAGTGTTTGATTTAAGGGCAAATGTTTGTGCTGTGTCGAAAATTCTGAGTTGTGAAACAAAACCAGCTTAGATCATCTGCTATATCAAGATTAACCATGTAGACTTGAATTCTAAGAAATTCTACAATTATTATTATTTTTTTTTTATCATTTGGCAAACATGGCATGATTTGCATATATTATTTTTATTGCTTTTAGACAAAATCCTATAAACAAGCCACATTTTCTGACTCTAATATAAGGATAATCAAAGGCACCAGGGTTTGGAGACGACCCGTGGGCTCTGCCTCTGCAGAAATGATTAAGAACCTGTTCCTGCTGGGAACAAACACTTCACACATACAGGTTCATTTATCAGCAGGGCTGATTTATACATTGAGATCATTATGAATTCAAACTTCAAGCTTTGTGCTGTTTTTAAACCTATTACTCACAGCACAAAGAAACTGACTGTTAAGAAACAGAGCCCACATCATTTAAACAGGGATTTTAAGTGCACTACTGTACACAGAACTCTTCATTCTTGATTATTTGAACAGGCTGAGTAACTTTATTGATTATTCCTGAATCTATTACCTAGAACATATCACCTGTGTAAAACTGTGTAAGCTGTCATGTTGTGTGCTGCTGGATTTTGATATGTTACCTTCTGACATGAACTCCTTAATTTTTATAGCAGGTATACGCATATGTAAAGTGGAGTTCTAGCACACAAATCGTTTTTTGACAGCTACCACTTTATAAGTGGAATAACTAGAGATATATATTCAAATCATCCACAAAGGTTCATAAGATATTGAATTCATAGAGTTCAATGAACAGAATTATTTTTTATATTTGTTATAAATGAGATTCAGTATTTGTCACACTATTAAATTCAATTCAACTAAACTTTTTTAAATTTAAACGTCATTATTTCCATGCAATTTTAGATCGCAAATGACTTTACTTAAGTCTCAATTGATTTTTGTTTATAAATATGGACTTTAAATAAATCATTAAATAAAGGAGAAATGTTTTGTTTATATTCTACCGTTCAAAAGTTTGGGGTCAGTACGATTTTTTTAAAGGAGTTATACTTTTATTAAGCAAGGATGCATTAAATTGATCAGAAGTGATACATTTACATTGTTACGAAAATATTATATTTTAAATAAATGCTGTTTGAAATGTATAATGGTTTCCATAAAAATATTAAGATGCATAACTGTTTTCAAAATGGATGATAATGTTTTTGATAATGATAATGTTTTTTGACACTGAAGACTGGAGTCATGATGCTGAAAATTCAGCTTTGCCATTACTGGAATAAATCACATTCTAAAATATATTAAAATAGAACAGTTATTTTAAATTGTAATAATATTTCCTAAGATTACTGTTTTACTGTATTTTTGATCAAATAAATGCAGCCTTGGTGAACAAATCTCTTCTTTCAAAAACATTAAAAAAATGGTGTCAACCCCAAACGTTTGAAATAGTTAAGTTCTAGTAACATCAGTTTCACTAGCATTTTGTCAACAGGACAGGAGATTCATAAACGTTTGTGCATCTTTAAAGTTGAACGCATTTTATAAGCTGTCAGTATGTTGAAATTTTATGTTTCATTGTCTTTCTAAACTGCGCTGTTGTTGAATTTAAGACTAGTCTATGAAGTTAGGAAACCTGAAGGTTTAGGATTGTCTGCAAAGAATGGCTCAGTATTCAAGTTCTGCGCATACATCTTGAATTACAGGGCTGTCAAAAATGTGTTGAGAGCTTTGAGTGTTAACAATATTATGATTGTAATGCATTCTGTAAAAGGAAGCAACTTTTGGAGTCTTGGGGAGATGTTATCATGGTATATCATGCTGACAGGCGACAGCTCCCCTGTGGAGAAACTCTGTATGATATGAGAAATGAGAGAAGGGTTCAGCTGGAAATCTGTCTTTTGTTTATACTTGTCTGTGATTGAAGCACAAGTGAAGTGTTTCATCCAGTGTTATAACTGAGGCTGCATCTCAAGAAACACCTGTAACAACTCATGACAGTGTAAGAGTCACCTGTCAAAGTGACCAGCGTAATTCAAATCAGCCCATATTTTGCTGAATAGCTGTTGCCAAGCTAACTCTTTATGAAATGTTTTTGATTGTTTATTTGTTACTTGATATTTTTACTGTATGACAAGCCTTCGGAATGTGCTGCTGCCAGGTAATTGCTTGTAAAATACTTGTCAAGGGAGATATCTGCTACGGCTTGCAGATAACCGTTCAGAAGTGCGCTCTCGCCATCTGTTTACCTTGGCAGTTTTATATATGAAAACTTTTTTTTTTTAAACTCGCTCTGGATAAGAGCATCTGCTGAATTCCATAAAGGAAAGTGATATTAAATATCTCAAGTCTTTATTTACTCAGTTATGTTGGAATCTCAGTTCCCAGTTCTGGTTAATTTTGATCTTTTAATTTCAGTATTTGAGGAATGTTTGGAGGATTTTTGAGGATTTTATAAAGTGGCAGTAAAACATTAGCAATGTTTAATCCTTTTCACACAAATTATTATTAAAGTGGCAGATTCTTGATTACAGTTTTTTTCAATTGTTTACACGCAATTTTGAAAACCGGGTTCTTTTTTTCAAAACAGAATCACAATTATCCAAACACCACAATCAATTTGCATAATTCCTAGATTGTTTGCAAAATGACACACTTCAGTCAAAACATACACACTTCAGTCAAAACATATACACATATTTGTGAAAATGCTATTAGTTTTCATTTAACCAACACAGTCCTCAATGATCAGACACTATTGCAGCCAGTTACACACAGCTGTGATAAATATAAAACACATTTGTAAAAAAACTAATTTTAGGAAATAGCATGTGCTAGATTTTTGGCCAGACATTGTTATGTAAGGGATAATTTAGATGACAAAAAATAAAAAAATAGTGACATACCCACAACATTCTTCAGGATTAGTTTGAGATATAGGGAGAATGTACACAAATAGGCTATAAACTATACAAAGCACTGCACAACACTGATGCTGCAGACTGAATATTTCAAGTATTTATTTCAATACTTACACAGTATTTCTCACCATAATCAGTTACAGTACTCAACCAACAATGAAATCAATGAAACAAATAAAATCTGTAGACAAATAAAAATTACTGCATGAAGTACATACTCTTTGACTCTGAAAAAAAAAAACTACTGTAAAAGCAACAAGAATACTGTAACTATTCATCATCTCTCCGTCTGGCTGGATCAGGCCATAAGATTTCATCCACATCACAGGCTATGTCTTCAATGGCATAAGTCCTTCCCTACCTCTTCCTCTACCTAGGCCTCTTCGTCTATCTCCTTCTTCTCCTCTTCCTCTACCTAGGCCTCTTCCTCTATCTCCTTCTCCTCTTCCTCTATCTCCTTCTCCTCTTCCTCTACCTAGGCCTCTTCATCTACCTTCTTCTTCTCCTCTTCCTTTATCTCCTTCTCCTCTTCCTCTACCTAGGCCTCTTCATCTATCTCCTTCTCCTCTTCCTCTATCTCCTTCTCCTCTTCCTCTACCTAGGCCTCTTCATCTACCTTCTTCTTCTCCTCTTCCTTTATCTCCTTCTCCTCTTCCTCTACCTAGGCCTCTTCATCTACCTCCTTCTTCTCCTCTTCCTTTATCTCCTTCTCCTCTTCCTCTACCTAGGCATATTCATCTACCTCCTTCTCCTCTTCCTCTACCTAGGCCTCTTCCTCTATCTCCTTCTTCTCCTCTTCCTCTATCTCCTTCTTCTCCTCTTCCTCTACCTAGGCCTCTTCCTCTATCTCCTTCTCCTCTTCCTCTACCTAGGCCTCTTCATCTACCTCCTTCTTCTCCTCTTCCTTTATCTCCTTCTCCTCTTCCTCTACCTAGGCCTATTCATCTACCTCCTTCTCCTCTTACTCTACCTAGGCCTCTTCCTCTATCTCCTTCTTCTCCTCTTCCTCTACCTGGGCCTCTTCCTCTACCTCCTTCTCCTCTTCCTCTACCTTCTTCATCTCCTCTTTGAGCTCCCCCTCTCATTCTCACTCTTCTTCTTTTTCTTCTAGCTCCTTCCATCTTTGTTGAAGACAGGTGAACTCACCTGCTGCCTTTTATAGCACACTTGAGTGCAGCGTTTTCAAATTAGCACATGTGTGCTTCCACACCTGGTGGTTGTGTTTATCCAATTCGTTCATTAGTGTTGTCATTGGCAATCCGGGGCTTTGTAATGACAAGGAAGTAACCTCACAATCCTTAAAGTGTAAGTTGCAGGTTAACCACCACAGCCAATTAATGTGTAAATTAAAGTGCTCTATATGTATATATTTAATTATTTCTGTCTTAAAATGCGTTAAAATAACATTTATTAGGGTTTCTTCAAACGTAGCGTGTTTTTCAGTTACTGGGTGATGACGTCACAAGAGGAACTCGCAACCCATACTCTGCTAGATTCCTACTGTATTATGGCTATTTGGAGAACGACTGAGGATGTGGGAAACCATCAAATTCTTTATGGACCACAGCCCTACAATTTTTAACTGGTCAGGCGTGAGAGAGGGGAGCCATGGCACTCAAAGAGTTATTAATGCTTGGTGTGAGGAGAATGAGTGGAGGGTTAGCCAGGTGTCCCGGTGAGTAACGTTAGCTACGTTAGAGCAAGTCTAGCCTGGTGCAAACTTAACCCGGATAATATAACAGAACAAGCAAGTCTTTTCAAAATATTGCCGTCATGTAGAATAGCAAGGAGGGACAACGACTGAAGACATTATTTACTTACAGTAACGTTAAGTCAGTCCAAATCAGAGCTGCACGTTAGAGATGCACGTCAGGCGCAATCGCTAGTCTCATCGACGCCTCAAACGTCATGTAATACCCTTCCTCAGTCCACGCGTTATCAATTTCTCACGATTTAATTAGCGATGTTTATTGTCAGAAAAGAAAAAGAGAGATCGATGTCCCCATCACTGTGTGTGTGTGTGGGCTATCAGCAGTGGAGAGTGTGTGCTGCCGTGAGGTGAACGCGTTTAGTTTAGTGGAGCAGCTCGACCCGCGACCGGCTGATCTGACGTGCCTGAACCCGTTTGTTTTGCGAATAGCTTATTCTCATTTCAGGCAGGATCACGGTCCCCTTGAAGTCAGCACACACGAGTATGTTAACAGTTGAGTTATTTTATCCATAATTTTTTTATCAAATAAAACATACAACCAACTTGTCTGTAGTTATGTAAGGCATCTATAGCTACTGTATGACTATGCTGGTAACTCTACTAGTGAGTTCCTCTTGTGACGTCACGCTCCATCTAGTGGAAGGGAGCGGGAGCGGTTAAAACCACTGTTAAAAGCAATATTATCTGCCTGCAGAGCCGGAGGCTGCATTTTCAGGACCCCACTTCTAGGACCGCATTTCTAGGACCCTAGTTTTTTGTGACAGCGCCACCTACCGACTCGGAGAACCGCAGTCTCAGGAACGCATTTCCAGGATCCTAGTTGTGCCAGGCAGTATTTCCACCCACCCAGTTTTAACTACATTAGAGTTTTACAGTTTTATTACACCAAAATACTACTTTATTTATTGCAATTAAACCTGGTTCCTAGGAATGTTGAGAAATAATTGGGTCTAGCATAATATAATAACTCAAGTAAAATAAACAAGAAATCATGTTATAGTTTTTTCAGTCACTAGATCGACCACATTTTCAAGTATAGAGGGAAGACAAGGATGACTCTTGGGGTAGATTGTGTATATTTTACAAAATAATATATCACTCCTCAACTTGAACACACTAAATATTTTACAAAATAATATATAACAACTGAACTTGCACACACAAAATATTTTACAAAATAATATATAACAACTGAACTTGCACACACAAAATATTTTACAAAATAATATATAATAACTGAACTTGCACACACAAAATATTTTACAAAATAATATATAATAACTGAACTTGAACACACACAAAAACAAATTTGTTCATGATGTGGACCACAAACAGAACTTCATGGACAACATCATCACTGACTCCTAAGAGAGAGAGAGAGAGAGAGAGAGAGAAAGAGAAGTGAATTAAATAAGGAACATTTAGTTGAACATGTTCTACTCTTTAATTTTTTTTTCTTAGTAGTGCACACATATCAATTAATGTTCATAATACTATTATTGCATACTGTTCAAAGATTTGAAAAAAAAAAAAAAAGGTTCTAGAAACACTCATGTCAATAAAGCCCATCTCAATTGAGAAATCTGAATAGAAATAACATTGACACGACTTTTTTTCTGACCATATATATATATATATATGGTCATATATGTGTGTGTATATATATATATATATATATATATATATATATATATATATATATATATATATATATATATATATACACACACACATTTACATATGTATATAATATTTAAAGCACACATTATAAAACCATGTCAAAATGAAGAGACGCATGTAGACGCATACTACACATAACATGTATTGTGGGTAACGTTAAACAGGCTGACTGTGAGCACGTGACAGTGAAAACATTAAGATTATTTTAACTGAATTAAAATGGAAGAACAATGAGTAATTAACAAGCTTTCAGAACGAACATGCTACAGTTTTATTGTGCTGTCAATAAGTCAACACAGGCTTATCACGCAACAGTTCCGTTAAATGAACGTGCTAACAATTAATTTTCAAGCATTAGAGGCTAAATACTATGGCTATGCATTCAAGACTATTTATTTAGCAAATCACCATCACGTTTGCTACGTTAACTTTCCAATTAAATGCATCGCAATTGTAAAAAATTATTCGCATTTGATACTCACACTTTGATTGTCATCCATCTTCGCTGGTCCTCTAATTCGGTAGGTGGCGCTGTCACTAAAAACCTAGGGTCCTAGAAATGCGGTCCTAAAAGTGGGGTCCTGAAAATGCAGCCTCCGGCTCTGCAGGCAGACCCTACTCGTTAAAAGTGCCAACTTTTCATATTATATCAGCATTTTGGTATAAAAAACAATGGTGGGCAGTTCTTATCTTTATGTTTAATAAACACATTGCATTATCTTCGTGAAAAATTTAACCTGCAACTTACACTTTAACTGTGTCTAAGGTGTGAAAATGTGTGTAGAGTTTTTACAAATCACTGTGTGTAATGTTTTGCAAAAAGGGTGAAGCAGACATTGTGTGTAATGTTGTGCAAATCTGTGGAGGTGTTTTGCTCCTTGGAGTAGAATTTTGCAAATTGTGTGGAAATTTTTATTTTAGTGTGTAAACAATCGTAAAAAACTGTAATAAAGACAGTTCCTTGCTACTGTTTATTATAACCACTTTTTACAATAGCACATGATTTCTAAACTAATCCATTTTGACGTTTGCATCTCATAACAAGCTCCATATGTTTGGCTTTTTCTGACATAGTAAACTTGCTCGGTAGTTCACCTGGTACAGCCTTGCACCTGCGAAACACAAGTCATGATGAAAGAGCCCAAGAAACAAAGTAATATAATTTTGAAGAAATGTCGCCACCGGCATGCTTTTCTAATTAGCTTTGGTTGCCATACAAATACTTGAATTTTTGATTGTTGGTGGGTTTTATAAGGGGGCAAATAGGGGGATCTGAATCATGATAGTGGCGATGACAGTCCCGTAGTTCTGCCAAATCAAATGGATAACTGGAAGCCAGAGGAATTGTGTGGCAAATTGAGGGATTTCTTTGTGGATTTCAAGACACAGTGTTCAAAAATCTGCCTTGTTTGTCAGCACTGCTTCCAAAAAATCTATGATGCATGAAACATTTTGACTTCCGTTGCTTTAACAAGCAGGATGCTGTATAGAAATGTTGTAGAAAGCAGAGGGCTATTAGACTAACATTGTCAGATCGGTGGAAGGCATCCTGTTCCATGATTACAGCTGTTGTCGCTGGGAGTTCCTCAAATTCTCATTCACTCTCACCGGTGGAGACCACATGTACCGGTGGAGTCTGTCACAGGAGCGCTGCTTACCTGCCGCCCCATCAGCTCCACTGTGTGGCTGTTCTACTGAGACAGACACTTTAATGAATACAGAGAGAGGGTTTCAGCACTACCTCTATTCCGAGCATGTTCCAGATGACATTGGGGATACCAAGTTTGTACATTGTTTTCTAAACCTCATATAATATGTGCATTAGACTTAAAATTAGCCTTTAATTTACATATTTATGCATGATACATAGACATTTGAGATTAAGTTGACAAATGAAACAGCATTTAGCAATGGATTATGTATTTTATGCTTAATTGGAACATGTTGCTAATTTGTGTTTTGGTTAATTTTTGGTTAATGGTTGAATCTCAGGAAAAAGTTTCCAAGAACATTTTAAAAAGAGCTTGGGTCAAATCTCACCTGAAAATCTGAATAAATAAATACTATGTTGCAGAAATGACAAACACCATTGAGAAGAATGAGAATATATAAAAGTGAATTACCTGTGCACCTTATGATAATGAGAATCTGAGAGATGAAATGTGTTTAATTAATCTCATGCAAAAAAAAAAAAAAAATGGATCAAACACTGAAAAACACAACAAGTTAACTCAACTCAAACCGATTGAGGAACTTATATATATATAAGTTCACAATACTCATATATATTTATTTTTAAACTTAAATGGTTTGCCGCAATCAGTTTCCTCAATCAGTTTGAGTTGAGTTAACTTGTTGGGTTTTTCAGTGAATGGATATATGATAATAATGGATCATATAATATATATAATGGATCAAAACAATTTTCATTATGCAAAATAGCATTTCTTATTTTATTTTTTTTCTCTCTTTTGATTTGGAGTGAAATGTGACCTGGACATGTTTTTTTTTTATTCAATTTATTCACACTGATACTATTTTCTTTCAACACCTGCACAGCCTTGGTCTTTGCAGAGGCAAAATTAAATACTTTTTTGGCCTTATATGCCACTTTTATAAGTTGATAGATGGGAAGATGGGGAATTGAGAAAATAGATTCAAACTCACTTCAGCTGCATGAGCACCAGGACTCAATATGTCAGAGCTTGTGCGCTATGGTGCTATATTTTGATGAAAGACTATAAAATCAAGCTTTTTCTTTGGAATAATGCACTGATAAATCATGCAGAATACCACCAGGGTTATTTATTCAGAAAGCAAATGGTTCCATTTTTATTTAATGTTGTCTTTAAAGTCATAAGAAACCAATAACTGCCACCATTAGATTTTAATGGAGTTTGATTGAATGGCTCAATGCTTCCTTGTGTATTGTCAGAAAGCAGTCATAAATGAGGTAGCCAGCAATGGAGCAGGTCCACAGGGACCATCTGAGGTTATTGCCTTCTGTGGAGGTCATTTCATGAGGTTTTCTCGGGGATTTTAGATTTATTTGTGCAAGTATGCAAAAACACTGAAACTCATGATATCAATATACTGATAGCTTATAAAATGTGTTCAACTTTAAAGATGTGCAAATATGTTCAAATCTTCTCTCCTGTTGTCAAAATGCTAGTGAAAACTGATATACAGTATGAACTGTGATTATGTTTGCAAAATGTATAAATTTGTGTTAAAAGTATAGCTTATATTATGAAACGACATACCGTATTTAGATTTATTTACCAATCAGAAGGGGTTTAATCAGTTCAAGTGTTTTTAATGGGTGTAATTTAACGTTGAAGATTTCTTGAGACTTAAGAACTGTTTCTGCTGCAAAAATTGTGTGTGTGTATATGAAGAGGCTCAATGAGAGCCATTAACAGAGTCAGAAACAGATGGGAAATTGGCTGAGAAAACACTCAAGTGGCAAAAATAGCATCCACAGGATGAAAGACGTAGTTTGCCTTCGCTGTTGAAAAGTTTGCAAACATACATTGAGGAAGAGAACGGCCCACCTCTGTATTATTGCTACTGACCTATAATGTATGAGGCTGTCACCTGTCTGTGCGATACAGTGGGAGTGATGGATGACTTTGCATTGGCAGAGTATTATCCTTTTGTTGAGCTGTTCTCTTTCACATTGCTGTTCTCATGGTCAGATCTACCTCTCATGGTCTGCTTCTACTGGTCTGTGTGAGGCGCAGCCACAATTTATTACTATTTACCTAAATCTGACAGTAACTAAAGCAACATAACTGGGAATTTAAAGACCAATGTATTTTCTATCTTTTAAGTTTTTTTGTTTGTTTGTTGGCAAACATCATTATACTATTGCAAAAATGGGAATCTGCTTTCTCTATATTAAGACATCCATCCATCATTCAATATCTATCTATTCATCGGCTCAGATTTCTCTCTCTCTCCCTCCTCTCCGCATACACTGTGTAATTTTAGTTAGCTCAGATGATTTGCAATTGCTCTATATTATAACTGGGAAATTCTTATTAGATATTTTCCCACTCATCAGCATTTCAATAAATCAGTGTCTCTAGAGGCTTCCCATATGTCTCACCATAAACACACACACAGTGATTAAATATATATTCCCAGTGAAAAATTATGGGGTGTTAAATCACACGTCTTTTTCTTTAGCAGATATTTTGAAAAATGCATATCCACCATGCATAATTTAAGTTATTTAAGTTAATATAAAAATAACTAAAAACCTAAGAAATGATCTGACTGTTTTTGCTTAAAGGGATATTTCAGCGCTGGAAAGATGAATGTGTATTTAAATGGGGTCATTTATGTAGAAGAAATGTGAAATTATTTTAGACTGAGAAAAGCCAGAAAATTTATTTTTGGCTCATGTGGATGAAAGACAACAACTCCCAGAATGCACTTGCTTCGCTGCCCTACGAGGCCACTCCCAAGCCACGCCTACCAGCTACAGAGGGCAGTATTGGGAGAAATTATACAACTAGGCTACTAGTTGACTCGAAACTGAAAAGACGCCGTTTTATCGTGAGATCCCACCACCTATGGGCGGGTTGAAAACATGCTGAACTAGCTCCTACTACTGGCTGTAGTCTCTAGCCTCTGGCCAAAAAAGCGTCCGATGGCGCAAAATGACGATTTTTGCGTCATTGGAGGTTTTTTTTTCTAGACAGACAATACAGAAATCTCTCGTCTCAGGGGGACATGAGGGAGGGAAGCACGGTCATTCGAAAATACTACCGGGTTTCTACTGATGCAAAGCTTAATGCTAATCGGTGAAGTATCCCTTTAATGCCATTGATTTTGTGATACAAAAATACAAAATCATTAAGGCTGTCACTTGATTAAATCTTTGAATAGACATTACAAAAAGTGACTTTATAGGTCAATATAGTATTGTTTGTTTTATTTTCATAGTAAATAACTGGTTTGCAGTCAAAAGCAGCCCATTTTGCAAACAACTTTGTCGATTTCTCTGAGGTAGACTTGCTTCTAAGTAGGGACCATTTACAAAGGACACATTTTTGTATTTTAAAATTGTTCAATTAATTGTAATAAATCACATAAAAAAAATATCACAGCTAAAAGAAAAATATAATAAAAAATATAATCTCTCTTTTCCTTACAGCACAAGTATCTCCTGAAACATGAGCGACATCTACGAGTCTGCAGCCAATTCTCTGGGCTTGTTCAACAGCCCCTGCCTGACCAAAGTAGAGCTGCGGGTCACCTGTAAAGGCATCTCAGACAGGGATGCCCTCAACAAACCTGATCCCTGCGTGGTCATCAAAATGCAGTCTCATGGCCAGTGGTTGGAGGTGGGTTTGTGTTTCCAGTCAGATGCATAACATTTCTGGTTATGTGACTAAATGAAATTTTTAGGTAATAAGGTCTTCTAATCGTTTTTTTTGTGGACCGTATCAATGCATTTTTCACAGCACTTGTGCCTTTTCACACATTCCTTTGCTTCTTTCTTACAATTTTACACTCATTTTCACACCATGGGCCCTATCTTGCACCCAGCGCAATTGACTTTGTACACCAACGCATGTACCATTCCTATTTTGCACCCGACGTACAGTGGACTTTTCCCTCCACAGACGCACGTCGGTAAATTAGGGAATGAACTTACGCTCCCGGTAGCAGTTCCGGCGCAAACGTTCCCTGGTGCTATTTTGCAGTTCCAGAAAACAATTCCGCCACAGACCAGAAAAAACCTAGTCTAAAGTCAGTGGCGCGTTTTCAGTGGCGCGTTCAGATGCTATTTTAAGGGCGCATGCTTGGCCATAATGTAGCGTGTGCACAACGCGCATACACTTTGCTTCTCTCATCTACACACAGACGCAGCAGTTGCCATTTTTTGCAAACTATACATAATTACAAGGGAAAATATTCCACATCAGGGAAATCATTGTGGTGTCCATGAAGATGTGAAAAAATAGGCATAAATCATACACATTTACCAAAATTATTATACGCCTGTTTAACCTAAGCTTATTTGGGTGGGTTTCTCCCATTCTCATACAATGTCACTTCTCTGTGTTTTACGGCCCTGACGAGAACGTCAGTCTCCTCGGCTGTGAACCGCTCCTGGCATGCGCCTGGCAAATCCGCCGTTATAATAGCAATCCGCCATGGAACAAGCGCGTCTGCTCTTAAAGGAGAACTCCGGTCAATTTTAACATTGAGCTAATTTTTTTGTAAATTTGGAGTGCTGTCAATACAGAGAACAACGACAAAAATCGGTGTTGCCTACACCGTGTTATCCTCTTTTTAAAATTTGCACCCTGTTGACTTAAATGGGGCAAGTTTTAAACCAGCTTTTAGCCTCTTAACATCCTTGATGTGTCATTACAAGTGCACAGCTAATGTGAGTGATTCCTTCAGAGTGAACACGGTGAATCTGACTGCAGTAGATGTGAAAGATATTAATAAAAATGATGTTATTTCAGCCAGCGCACATACCTGTATTTACATTCTGTTTTCGGTCGAAGTCCACAGTAGTCGATTGTTAGGTTCACACGCATAGGTTTAGTTACCTATGATCACGCGCGTGAACTCGACAATTGATTACTATGGACTTCGACCGAAAACAGGAAGAAAATACAGGTATGTGCGCTGGCTGAAATAACATCATTTTTATTCATATCTTTCACATCTACTGCAGTCAGATTCACCCGTGATCACTCTGAAGGAATCACTCACATTAGCTGTGCACTTGTAATGACACATCAAGGATGTTAAGAGGCTAAAAGCTGGTTTAAAACTTGCCCCATTGAAGTCAACAGGGTGCAAATTTTAAAAAGAGGATAACATGGTGTAGGCAACACCGATTTTTGTCGTTGTTCCCTGTACTGACAGCACTCCAAATTTACAAAAAAATGAGCTCAATGTTAAAATTGACCGGAGTTCTCCTTTAAAGGGAATGTGAGATGACACTCTGATTGGTTTATTTCACGTTACGCCCAAACCACACCTATGAGTAATGAAGCTACTTCAGACCAACCCATTTTAGATTTGCGTCAGGCGCAAGAGTCATTTTGCGAGAGATCCGAGATCCGCCCACAAAGTTTCTTGTGTTTTGCGTTTGATACTTGCGTTTCAGAATAGGGCCCCATATCTCACATGAGCGTAGTTTTGGGTAAATACACTCTTTTTTGGGGACTGGTGGTTCCATGAAGAATCTTAAACATCCTTTAAAACTCTCCATTGCTCAAAAGGGGAAAAAGATTCTTTAGATTATTAACTCTTTCCCCGCCATTGACATCATTTTCCATTATTTATGACTCAATGCTTTCCCGCCATTGAAGTCATTTTCTAGCAATCCATGTTTTCACTGTTATATGTGTAACTGGTCGCACTTTAGCCGCTCTGAGCAGGATTTGAACCGTGGTCTCCGTTGTGGGAGAGCTACACAAGGACCTCAGGCATAACACAAATCCACAGTATTGCCTCATAACCAACCTGCCTAAAGTATAGTTTTTCCCCCAACGGTTCTCCCATGTATGCTTGATCTATGACAAGCTGTTTGTTCTTTTCAGGAGAAATACAAAGTTCTATCATGAAACTCTAGATGGTGCAGGCTGATAGGTCCTTCACTCAATATTGCAATCACATTCTCTATAGGGCACAGCTGATTGGTTCTTGCTGTATCAGCCAGTTGTCATGACAGAATTATATATATATATATTTATATATATTTGTGTGTGAGTGAACAAGCAGACAGCATATGTACACTGAGAAATCTCCCTGTCAGGTTATGAAGGCTTTGCCAGCTCACCATTGGGAATCTGTTCTCACCACGCTCTGTCTCATTAAACATTCACATATTCACTTAGTGATTCTGCTCTCTGAGTGTGTGTGCCTCTAAAGGAAACCCCACTCTAAAATCTTAATTTTGCAACTGCTTCGTACTTGTTCTCAAAGGATCTCTTCATTCCCCCTGGAAATCCCGCTATGAAGAACATTTGAAGAACGTCTTCTGTTTAGCTGTACTGTTTGTTCTTTAAGGGCTGCTGGCTGAGCCTGTTGCATTATGCTTTTTCTACCATTTTTCCAATTTCACTACATTGGAGATTTTAAATGGGATTACGTGTGGAATTTTTGTGTATAATGTCATAAATATTAAAATAACGCCAATAAACCAAACACATTTACAGTTTATGAGCTATGAGCTAATGTGTATTAATAGAGAAATATCATGATATTTCGTTTCTCTAATGCTGCCTGAAGCAAATTTACATTTCTAGTGCAACAAACAAGATAAATGTGATTCATTGCAGTCATGATTGCATTTCTCTTCACACCTCTTAACCTGCTTCCTCAGTTTGCAGTGCTATAGGTCAGACTCATTTATCTGAAAATGTCACTTATACATGTTATTGTATTGAGTGCCCCGATGACTTAAATTTCATATCCGTGGGTTTTGGCTAAATCTAATTTGAGTGGAATATCCCACTGTGATAGTCTCTCTCTCCATTTGATAGCTCATCTCTCAATTTCCAACTACACTGGGAGCCATTATCAAATCTTAAGCTAAAGTATGACAGTGTTAATTAAATTCGGTCTGTATCTTGCTACCAAGAATATCCCTCGTTCATCTGGAGCTGTGAGAGGAGATAACTCTATGTACTGTTTCAGGTCACTGGTTTGGGTAGAGAAAATGCCAGATACAGCTTTTTAAAAAAAGAGTATCTATGCATGTTTAAAATAAATTAAATAGATTAAAATTTGAATGTATGTATTAAAGGGGGAAAAAAATGCCATATAGATATTTTAAATATTATCTCATAATTTGGCAGCAGGTATAGCCCATTAGGCTTCTGTCGCTTTAAGACCTGACCCACGGATATATGGCATTTTCCCCCATGGTATCGATGTCAAAATTGTGGCCGGTGAAAATGCTGAGTGGCTAGTAACATTTAAAAGTTTGGGGTCAGTAACATAAAAAAAAAATTGCAATATATAATTGTATACACTAAAATAAAACAGTTATTTTAAATTGTACAGAACAGTATAGTTTTTACTGTATTTTTGATCAAACAAATCCAGCATTGGTGAGCATAAGAGACTTCTTTCAAAAACATTAAAACATCTTACAGTAGTGTACTTTGAAAGTGGGTTTACTATAATAAAAATACCACCTGTCAGTAGTGTTGCATTATGAATTTTCATAGTCAGCAGTGTTTGTCTGTTGACCCTTGATCAAGATTAGTGTTTGTTTGTTGCTCCTGAGTGAGTGTAAGTACAGGAAACATGCTTTTAAACTATACGGCAGTCAGGGAGAGTAAAGACCTGCTGCTGACCCTGCCTGCGATTAGCCAGAGCTCGAGCACCATCACAAACACTCTCAGCAAATCCAGTATGCTCTGAATCACAAAGAAGGCACTCCATAATGCTGACTGCAGACACTAAATCATGATGGGCCCTCAGTCTCTGGGGTGAAGGGCCTTTAATGTACTGTATTTCCGGACGTTTCCAGGTTGTGCCCTTGAAAATGTAGTACATTTGTGAAAAAGTACATTTATGCATGGCAACTCCTTTCAAAGAGGATTTTGTTCCGTGGTCCTGAGCAGTGGTCTGTGATCTGTAAATCATTCAATCAATCAATCAATCAATCAATCAATCTATCTATCTATCTATCTATCTATCTATCTATCTATCTATCTATCTATCTATCTATCTATCTATCTATCTATCTATCTATCTATCTATCTATCTATCTATCTATCTATCTATCTATCTATCTATCTATCTATCTATCTATCTATCTATCTATCTATCTATCTATCTATCTATCTATCTATCTATGTATTTAATTGTATTTGATTTTTTATGTATTTATTGAATTTAATATGCATACTTTAATTATAATATTTATTATGGTAAAAAACAAAATGCATTTTTTATATTTTTATAATTTCTTAAAACGTCTCAAAATATTACTTCCTTTATTACTTCCTATAAATACAATACATTTATTATATTCAGATTTATGTTCAGGATTTCTACAGTCATGCAAAACCTAGAAATACTACATTTTAAATTAGTGTTTTCAAGGCCAGGCAAAGTTGTGAATATAAATACAGTTTTGAAAAGTCATTTGAGATTTTTATTTTGAGATTTTGAGACTTTTTTTCTAAATTTGTCTAAAATATGTTAATGGAGAGAAATTGACTTTATGAGTGCAAGTATATACAGTACAATGATTCTGAAAGATCCTTGTCCAGCGATGACAAATTTATTAGTCAGAAGGTGTGGGAACCCTGTGTTCTGTATCATCAAACACTTCATTTCCAATTCTATGTGTGAGAAATACCAATAAATAAAGGTTTTCTCACTCAAAGAGCCTCATAATGTGAGCTCTGATAGAACTGACACCACCCTCTCAATTTCTCTAAAAATGAATGCTATTTGAAGAACACACAAAAAATGTTCGGCTCTAAAGTTACATTGCCATTGGCTATAATGACCTGTCAGCATGTCAGATCCCAGTCCATAGCTGTCAACTCTCAGCAATAATCAGACAAAAGGCAGAACTAAAGATAAGAGTCTGACTGTCACCTACAGCATTCAGTCGCACATGTGAATGACTGTGGCAGGTGGAGCTGTTCTTTCATCTACCTAGAATGCCAATCACAGGAGCAGGGAGCACTCCTGTTGAATAAGGATAGGGTATCTCCATATCGCTCGCTTCAGGGTGCAATCTAGTTTTCGCTTAGACTGATTTCATGGTCTGAAATAATTGGATATTGATGTAAAAAGTATATATATAAAAAGAAAAACTTCAAGCTGTAGTGATACTAGTGATCCTCTCATCACAATCGCACAATATAGGGAAGTTTGCTTCCCTAGGGATATTAAAAGAGTCACTGATGTGTCACTGGGTGTTGTGGTTGTTTTTCCAGACCATTTCTATGCTGTTGCTAAGTCCTGAATTGTCCTGAAATCCGTCTATCTGTCTGTCTATTCTAATTGAAATGAATTGAGCTGAATAATGACACTGTTATCTTCTGCTTTATAGGTGAAGCAATTGTTTTCAGAATTTATGAAGTTTGCAACATCAACACTGTTGTTTAACTGAATTGAATCAAAATTGAACTGACTCAGTAGAGCTGCTTATTGCTGAATTGAACTTGTTTCATAATTGATGAACTTTACACAGTTATTGAGCTGCATTGAGCTGAAAAATGACACTATTGTCATAATTTGAATCTGTCTCATATTTGATGAAGTTTGCTATTAATATGTGAAGCTGCTTTTAAACTATTTCTATTGTGTATAAAGCGCTATAAGAATAAAGGTGACTCGACTATTATCCATTAATATTGGTGCTCAATTATTAATAATGGTTCTTATTATATCAATGTTGAAAACAGTTTTTGCTGCTTAATACTGTGTGGAAATATCTTTGCCATTTTTTATCAATTTAATGTGTCCTAAAAGTATTCATTTCTTTCTGTCACAGTTTCCACAACGGTTTTCAACATTAATACGTTTCTTGAACACCAAATCAGCATTAGAACAATTTCTGAAGGATCATGTGACACTGAAGACTGGAGTAATGGCTGCTGAAAATTCAGCATTACCATCAAAGGAATAAATTACATTTTATAAAACGGATAGTTCCGGTCCTTGATTCTGATTGGTTGAGCCGTGTTCGACGAAGCCGTTGTAAATTACTCAACAAACATACACCTGTGAACGCATTACATTAGTATTACTGCGCAACTGCCGTTTGTGATTCTTTGTTGCTGCATGTGTTGCTTGGCAACCTCTTTGGAACTACATTGCTTGGCGGAGGATAATGTGTTATAACGTTTATTACATGGCTTGGTTGAATTCTAATGTAGAATGCAGTCTGTTATTTCTTGATAACAGACCGCTGCGAAGTATAACAGACAGTTGGCATGAAAAAGCGCGTTGCTATGGACGCGGAACGGACTATTTTCTTTGGCGGAAGCAATACATTCGTTTTTAAATCAATAAACTCCTTTTTAAATCAATAATTCGTGTCAAATTATTTATTTATTTTGTAGGTAGCCATGTAATAAGCGGGATAATGTATAGAGAGGCAGTCGTTATAGCGAATAACAACCCCTTCAGGCGGATTTAAGACCCCTCCGCTTTCGCGTCGTTGTTATTCGCTTTAACGACCGCCTCTCTATACATTATCCCTTACATATTTTTTGTTGCTGGTGTTTATTTTATGAATAAAATAAATATTAAAATGAATATTTTGATGGAGTAACCATTTCATAAAAGCAATACGCCCCTCGAAGCCGTGTTTTACAGTGAATTTAGGGGGTTTTAGGCACTCTACTTCGCTGGGCTTATTGCTTTATTAAAGACTGAGTAAAATAAGCAGTAGTAATTTCGATGCTTGCCTTAGCAGAATACAAGTTTGTTTATCTTTTTAGTGATTAAAATTATATTTGCCATGGCTTATCAGTTCTGAAAGTGAACATTTTGTCTTTCTTCATCTTTTCCTTCTTTTTCTTCTGCCCCTGTTAATGTCTTCTTTTCTATCATTTACACTCCAGGTTTTGTGCAGTCATGAATTTGAGAGGCACGTTTGTCTGTTAAATTTTTTTTGCTTTGGCATTTGCTGAAGTGAAGCTGTGGCTTATCATGATGCAGGTTCTAAACTTCAGTGATATTTCAGAAATAATATCAATATTCATGACGCGTAAAGCATAAACATAGCAGGCTGACAGAGTTATGCGGTTAGACGTGGGTCATCTGGGCGCTTACGATTACAATCTGTCAGTCATGTGATGGCAGATGTCCTTTCTCTGTATGTTCCCTTTCTGTCCCATCACCCCTCTGTGTGCACGTGTGCAAGGTCTGCTCGCTGTTCTTTTTGTCCATTGCATCTACTTGATGGAATGGGGCTGAACATCTCTTTGGGAGCTCTGTTTCACCATCATTAATTTATCACAGTCAAACTTGAATTTGAAAGTTTCTCCCTAAATGGACATTTTCTTGCGGCATCTTGCCTCACTGTTTTAAAATGTTAATTATGAGTGTGTTTTAGTAGGAATTCTATGACTATGTTCGCAATTACTATTTTGATCTTGCCTATACATGAATTTCGAGAATCATTTTGAGAAAAAGTTTCAAATTAACAATAAAATTGGATAATAGGAATCAAATGCTGCTTCTTTGACTGAATTTATGCAGATTTCCATGCAGGTTCAGCTATTGTGTATGCATGTAAAGGTGCCATATCAAGCATTGTGATTTTAGTGTTGAGTTTTATACAAGGCATCTGTCTCCTTCTAGTATACTGTTTCTACTACAGCCTTAAAGATAGTGAGTAAGGCACTATTCCATTATAAATGTTTACAATTGTCATGTGCTACATTTTACTTTATAAACAATACCGTTTGGGGCCAGTAAAATTTTTTTTATGTCTATTATCCTCAACAAAGCTGCATTAATTTAATTTAAAAAACAGTAAAAACAGGACTATTGTGAAATAATATTACTATTTAAAATAAGAGGTTTTTTTAATTTTTATTTTCATATATTTTAAAATGTAATTTCTTCCTGTGATGGCAAAGCTGAATTTTCAGCATCATTACTCTTAGTCTTCAGTGTCACATGATCCTTCAGATATCAATCTAATATGCTGATTTGGTGCTTAAGAAACATTTCTTATTATTATCAATGTTGTAAACAGTTGTGCTGCTCAATTATTTAACCGAAACTGTGATAACTTTTTCAGGATTCTTTGATGAATAGAAAGTACAAAAGAACAACAACATTTATTTAAAATATGTACAGTTGTAATCGAAATTATTCAACCCCCATTACAAATCAGGTTTATTTGCAAAATGTACAGACTTTCAGGTGTTTGCAATGATCACATCAAACAAAAGTAATTGAAATAGCTCAACACAACAAATGTTTCAAGTTGTTTCCCCAAATCCAACTGAAAATGCAACTTTTAATGACTGCAGTCTAAAAATTATTCAACCCCCTGAATAGAATCCCTCACAACAGTTCATTCTGCAAAACAGGTGTTGTCTCAAGCACACCTGATGCCACTAATCAAGGGCTTCATTAGTTGCACCAGGTGTGCTTGACCTAGAACACATGACATATCTGTCAAGTCAAGTCAAGTTTATAGCGCTTTTCACAATACAGATTGTATCAAAGCAGCTTCACAGTATTAAATTAAAATAATACATCAATGTTTGTTTCTAGTGGAAATCGTCCATGTTTGGTAATGCTGATCAATAGTATTGTTGATTGATTAATTAAATTAAGTATCCCCAAATGAGCAAGCCAAAGGCAACAGTGGCAAGGAACCGAAAAAACTCCATCAGGTGACCTAATGGAGAAAAAAAAAAACCTTGGGAGAACCCAGGCTCAGTCGGGGGCCAGTTCTCCTCTGGCATCTATGAACTAGAGGTCGGATTTAACTGTAAGATTAAAAGTATTATATGAATGCCTGGCTGAAGAGATGCGTCTTTAATCTAGTTTTAAACTGAATATCTGAACTGGCTAAGTTTGTTGAGTGTCACGTTTGACTACATGTTAGAAATATGGTAAAAAGAATAGAATAATAGTAAAAAGAATGTTCCAAAAAGTTAAGAGAATATATCATCGTCCTTCACAAACAGGGAACAGGATACAAAAAGAGAGTGAAGACACTAAATGTTCCTAAAGACACTGCTGGAAACATATTTCGCAAGTTCAAAGTTAAACGAACAGTGATTACACTACCTTGATGTGCTCATTTATCACACTGGGAACAGTCCATTTGAGTGCACTGCATTGTGAGATATATCTCATAAAAAATATAAACATTAGTACGCTATTCAGAATAGCTTTATTTCTGCAAATAGCAATTAAATTGGGATATTCACACTTTCTGGTTCTTCCTCCTCCATCCTTTTATCTTCCTCTTTGAGGCACTTTTCTGCCTTAGTGTCTCCTTCACATGTATTTAAAGACAGCAAGCGAGGTCTCAAGTGGACAGCTGAACGAGGGAAACATTTCTTTACACAAGTTGGCCTTATTTAAAGTTGTTCAAAAAAGTGAAGCGCTGACGCGAGAGCATGGTAAACAGCTTATTTGGGGTGCTGGCATGCAGTTGAAATGGTTAATGATAGCTCTTTCTGCACCCTGCAGCCCTCCTCTCGGGCCTGCTCTCATAAGTGTGGAGATGAACTATGCAGAGTGAATGTGGCTGCAGAATCAGAGACCCCACGTTCTGCAAAGGAATTACTGAGACATGGGATTTTGTGAGGAAAGGAAGGTAAATGTGGCTTCCAGGGGCAATTAGACCCATGTGTGGTGGATGTTGCACATGTTGAGGCTCATCCTTTGGGGCAGTGCTATTTGTGACTTGTGTATGAATGTGTGTGTGTGTGTGTGTGTGTGTGTGTGTGTGTGTGTGTGTGTGTGTGTGTGTGTGTGTGTGTGTGTGTGTGTGTGTTTTGTATGTGTGAAAATGGATGTGATGAAACCTTATGAAATATGCTTATGCTTGCCAAACTTCCATCCGGCATATCGCACTCACAAGAAAGGCCAAGAAACAAGGCTGGTGTGAAACCATTTATAGTAGATTATTTTGCATTCTCTTTCAGTAGATCAGACATTTTTAATATGCTTACACAACAATATATAACTGCTAACACAGTTACACTTTCCAGGCCATACTTAAAGGAATATTCCAAGTTTAATAGAAGTTAAAGGGTTAGTTCACCCAAAAATGAAAATGATCCCATAATTTACTAACCCTCAAGCCGTAAATGACTTTCTTCTTTCAGCCGAACACAATCAGAGTTATATAAAAAATATCCTGGCTCGTCCTAGCTTTATAATGGGAGTGAATACAGGTAGAGGAACTGGAATCTACCAACAGTAATACCGGTTCCTCGCTCAGGTGATCGCTTTTACTCTATTAGCCAGAAGGAATATTCTCCTTAAATGGAGATGTGCTACTTCCCCTACTCACAATAGATGGATGAAAATATATTTTTTTTCTACATCAAATTGGAGAAATTAAAGTGCTCCTATTATGCCATTTTGAAGTTTCCTAATGTTGTTTTGGAGGTAAAAAAACTCAAAGGTCAAAAAACTGTTTAATTTCCTCATAATATACATTTGCACATCACCACATTTTCAATGATTCTCAAACGACTCGTCAGATGAATCAATCTCTCTAAATCCCTCCTTTGCGCGAGCTACTCTGCTCTGATTGGCCAGACAGCTCAGGCTGTTGTGATTGGTTTTCCGCATACCATATGCCAAATGCCCATTGCCATAACAACGTCAGCTCTGCGTGTCCGGAGGCTTCCTACACCGTAAACTAAAGACAGTAATGAACAATGACGTCGATTTTACCATATCAAGTCCGATGATGAAACACTGGAAGAGCTAATTATTCAACCCGAACCTCCATCGCAAGGACGGCTCGAGTAGGACGTTTCTCAGTGATACACTACTCGGTTTGAGGTACATTATGAGATGTTGCAACTGTAATTCCTCACCATCAGCACTAACAAGTGCATGTCCATCAACAAACCGATTATTTTACTTGTACTAATTGATTTACCAAGTATTTTTCTAATTTATTGAGGTGAACATGTGGGAACTGTGTCAATATCAGTGCATATATGCAATGTATTAGCCAAGCTCTAGCGTGAATGACTTATGTGAATGAGTGATGTAACATAAACGTTGCTAAAACAGATCTTGCTCCATGCTTAATCTTTACTCAAAGTAGTGAGAACGACACGATCTGCTTTAATAGACACAGTTTTAGGTAATAGTGGCCCACAACTGATTAGCAGAAGAATTTCAGTAAGACAGTAATAATGTGAGTAACCAGTTAGCAGGAGACCTAAACAATATAAAACTCAAAACTAATAATTTTTAACTCCATCTTTCAAGAGCAATCGGTTTGTGAATCCTGTATTGAACTCTGAGATTTGAGAAGCAGTCGTCAGTGAAATAAAGGGAACACAGCAAAAGTTTAGGATTATACTGCTGCTGCATGGTGAAGATGAATTTTAACCACTGACTCTTCACATGCTCATCCTTGGGCAGTGAAAAAAAACTTGCTTTACCTTCACATTGTAGAGCACAGCGTCTTCTCGACATGATGCTATCCAGGATCCACAGGAATCAGCTGCAGTGTTTGAGATTCAGGTTTTCCCTGGTATCTGCGCGCACAATAAGTGGGCCGGCAATATGCTAATGTTTCATCTTGACGTCACAACGAAACGGCTCATGTCGTCTTGATAAAATGCCAATAGAAAAGACTGGAAATAGAAGTATTTGAAAGTGGACAAAAGAGATGGATCACCTGGTGTAAACATGTATGTGTCTGCCTCGTCTACTTGTGATCCGATCAACCAAAACGCATCTTAATACCAGGTGTAAACAGGGTCAAGGAGTCCTGAATTCCCCCCCCGGTTTCAACAAAAATATTAAACAGCATATTACACTGCTCTTTTGAACCTTCTATTTATCAAATTATCAATCCTGAAAAATGGGTATCATAGTTTTTCAATTGCCTTAAATCATAATTGTTCAACATATTGGTATCACCATTTGAGCAGTTGTCCTTTGAAGCATAACTGAATGACTATAAGCCTTTCCACCAGTGGTGTCTTGAATATTTATTTGTATCTCCAGAGCTCTGCTGTCTAGGTGTTGACTGCTCTGCCCTTCACTGCCAAAAGACTGTCAGTCCAGTCTAGAGATGCTCTCAGGCCCTGTTTATGCAGGCATAAAGGGACTTTTCTAAGGCTGAGAGGACACACGTCTTTTCTGAAAAGCTGGCTTGTCCAGGCGTTCTTGTCAGAAATTGTCATGTGGGATCTGCTTGTTGATGTGTATGGTAGAGTGATGGAAGATCCATGAATGGAAGGCTTGGCTTCGGATAGTCCCGCTTTTATGGTTCCAGGTCACTTTTTTATTTGCCTGAGGAAAAATCCTGTAAAGCCTGATTTATTATCAGTGAGCAATATTGTCAATATTATGCCATTCTTCCATTATTTCCATTATTGTTCTTGGAATATTTGTTGTAGTTCCCCTTGTGTCATTTTCTGTTTTGAATTATTTCTTAGTGAATTTTAAGAAAAATAAGTGTTAATTTAATTTCAGCAATTTTGTGTGCATCTCATTTGCTATTATTAAATAGTATATTATGTATCTTATATAATGCCAAATATAGACCACGTTTTTATCAGCATTAGCACTGGTCATGCACTATGCACATGAGTATTTAGAATTATTTTATATTTATATTTACACTTTTTTCTGAAGTTTTCCATGAACTTTTCTTCTATTTAAAAAATAATGAAGTTATGGTGCCTTCATGTGCTATGGTAATTATGGTTCTCACAACCATAAACTCACAAGTTTAAGAAGTCTCTTCGACCATGTACACTCTGTAAAGTTTCAGGGGTGACAACCATATTTAAAAACTAGAGTGAATCCCCATAATTATCATTTCGTGTGTGTATAGAATATAACCAAAGTCCTTTTAAGACAAGTCATTTTACTCGGCGGCCATCTTTGAAACATCTCTCAGGCAGCTATTTAAGATATTTTCCTATCTCCTATCTCTTTGAATGGGTAAACATCTAGTTCTCTAAAGCTGTTCACCAAGCTTACAAATAAATGTAATATTTGAAATCATCAATGAAATCTGACAACAATGTCTCATAAATGTGGTTTCCTCTGTTAAAATAGCTTTAAAAAAGCTTGGAAAAGGCTGGAGCAGCCAATGCACATGTGCGATCCTAGGTGCGCATCTCAGAACATTTTATATAGCAACTGGAGCTTCTAACCAAAGATTTTATACATAGAAAGACGGTGCACTCGTATGAATGGGAGAAAGTGTGGAATAAGTCCCGCCTTCTAAAGAAAAAGGCCAATCTGTAATTGGTAAAGTCACTGCGTCGTTAGAAGCTCCGGTTCCTCCAGAAACTGAGACGCTGCACATGCACATTAGCTTGGTCCAGCCTGAAAAATGCATTTTTTTGTCATGATTCGTGTGTTTAGAAATTAAATGTATGAGACAGTTGTTTTCAGATTTCATTGGTGATTTCAAATATGAAATCTAATTGTAAGCATGGAGAACGATTTTGATTTTGAACGAGTTTTCCCATTCAAAAAGATAGGAGCTGCACTTGGCATGCAAGGGGCGTTTCAAAGATGGCCATCGAGTGAAATTACTTGTCTTAAAGGGATTTTGTTTTAACGGCAGCTGCAGTGACGCGATGACTTTATCAATCAGCGATTGGCTCTTTTATTTAGACATATTACGTGTTGCACTTTCTCCCATTCATAGTAAAGCTGCATTCAAACTACCAGCGACTTTGTCATTGCATGTCGCCAGTGGCTGGCGGTGAGGTCTCGTTCCCACTAGTGAGTGTTCCAACTACTGTTTGTGAATGACATTCACGGATGTTACTTTATAAACTAAAATAACTTCCTTCCGATAGACGGCCATACACATCGTTTTACGGCAAATTATTAACCCTTGACCTGACGCAGGACCTATTGACAAACGCGGAAGCGCAGAGGATAGAGTCAACCAAAACACCAATCATGAATTAAAAATATAAAACGAGAATTTTTAAAGAGAAATGTTGGAGGATTTCAGTATAAGAGAAGAGGAGCTTGGGTTTGTTGCCCAGCCCTATTTGTTTGAACCGTGAAAAGCGTCAAAGCTTACGCTACTCCTACATCCTACATCAAACGTCGTCAAGTGTTACTCTTTTGGCGTAAGTCGACTTGCGTAGGCCGTCTGCCGGAAGCTAGTTATTTTAGTTTTAAATATAGATATTTTTCTTACAAAAAAACATCGCTTTGCTTCAGAAGGCCTTTATTAACCTCCTGGAGTCATATAGATAACTTTTATGATGGATGGATGCAAAATCAGGGCCGCCATTCACTACCATTATAAAGCTCGGAAGAGCCAGGATACTTTTTAATAGGAAGAGCCAGGATATTTTTTAATATAACTCCAATTGTAGGATGGCTTGAGGGTGAGTAAATCTTGGGATAATTTAATTTTTTGGGTGAACAATCCCTTTAAAGACTTATTTTCAATATAAAGCATTTTGATTTATTTTTGTTTAGTCTTGTTCTTGTTTGCTGCTTTTTTTTCAAGATCTAGCAACATGAATGAGTCAAGGCTTGTACCTCGTTCCTTGTGATTTTCTTGCACCACGCATACAGCAGAGAGACACATTTTACATACGGAATTAAAAACTGATTTTCAGTTCGGTTTCACGCTTGTCACTACATACATTTTTCGGGAATTAATTTGGTTTTAGAATGTGGTTGTCACTCCCTTAAATTACTGAACTGTGTGTGTATAGAACATGATTAAGCAAAAAAAGATAAACTGACAATCGAATTTAGCTGCTGTGCTCGTAGCCTTATTGGTTGATTAGTTAACCAATGCCCACAAAACAACTATATAGTATTCAACACTAAAAGGTCTCCACATTACTTAACATATAAAAAACATAACAGTTAATTTTCTAATATACCTTTCAGTCACAGCAAATCATACCACAAGCTTAAAATGCCAAATTTCAGCAGTTATTTGTGTATGGAAGCTTGTTTCCGCCACTGAATAATAAATAAATAATAATAATTGCGACTTTTTATCTCACAATTCTGAATTTTTTTCTCACAATTGCGATATATCAAGTCAGAATTGTGACTTTTTTTCTCAGAATTGCGAGATATGAAGTCAGAATTGTGAGAAATAAAGTCGCAATTGCGAGATATAAAGTCGCAATTCTGAGAAATAAAGTTGCAATTGCGAGATATAAAGTCGCAATTCTGAGAAATAAAGTCGCAATTGCGAGATCTAAAGTCACAATTCTGAGAAATAAAGTCGCAATTGGGAGATATAAAGTCAGAATTGCACGATATAAAGTAGCAATTTCGTGTTCTAAAGTCAGAATTGTGAGATATAAACTATTCTGTGGTAAAAAAAGAAGAAAAAGTCCGTCTTTTTTCTCCTTAGAATTGGACTTTATATCTCACAATTGTGAGTTTATTTCTCACAATTCTGAGAAAAGATGTCAGAATTGCGAGATATAAACTCGCAGTTGCGTGTTATAAAGTCAGAATTGCGTGATATAAAGTCGCAATTGCGAGAAAAAAAGTCAGAATTCTGACTTTATAACACGCAATTCTGACTTTATAACACGCAATTGCGACTTTATTTCACGCAATTCTGACTTTATATCTCGCAATTCTGACTTCTGAGAAATAAAGTCAGAATTGCCAGATGTAAACTCGCAATTGTGAGATAAAAAGTCACAATTATCTTTTAAAATGTTTTATTCTGTGGCGGAAACAAGCTTCCATAGTTTCTAGGCAAAACTCAACTAGTACTTGCTCACCATAAAGACCTTGACTATGGTTGAAGTATCTAAAAGATTATTTAATTAATTTTATTCAATTACTCTGAGTATATTCTAATTATTAAGGTTTACAATGTTCAATCCTCTCACAGTTCATGTGTGACACCAACCTGTTTTTGACTTGCTTAACATGCTCTTTAAATGTTTACTTTCTTTTAATAGACCAGATGTCACAAAACAGTGGCAATTACTTCTTTTCAGATGAATAATCACAAGGAGCGTTCTGAGAGGTTAACAAGTTATATCATGTACAACAGAGCATATGTTTACTGACAGCAGTGTCGGAAAATTCCCTGTACAAACAACAGTTAGACAGAGAAGTGATGTGTATTAAGCGTCATCAGAACTGTATTATTTTCGCTTTGAGAAGTGAGATTTATTTGCATATTCACCAGCAGAATTAAGCAGCTGCTTTGAGGTCCATATCTCCCCGATTGATGTTTATTCCCTCCAGGTGCATGCTGAGTAGATGACATACGCAGCTTTCTCAATAAAACAGCTCCAGCTGCCCAGAGGAAGCCCCTGTAAACAAAAAGAAAACACCTGGAAGAGTCAGGCAAATATTTATAGATCTTAATGAAGAGGAATGGTGGTGTCTCCAGATGGTTGGTTCAAATGAAATGGGTATGCAAACAGACCAATTTAATGGTGAGGTAAATTAAAAAGAACAAAGATTTGGATAAATAAAATAAAATGATAGTTTTTGCATTTGTGGTAAACAAGATTCTGGAGTGGGCAGGAAAAAGTTGTTTTTCCTGCTTCTTTGAAAAACAGTATGCTGAATATGAATATGCTGAAGTTGAAATTTGGAAAAGTGCTTAAATGTTAAGCTTTTGTTTATGATATCACACAAATGACATGTGAGACATACAGTACACAGCTCATGATAAACATCCACATAAGTGAAATGCATTATTGTGGCAGACATTTATATTATTAAAACTTTTTAAATGGTAAAAGATCTCAGTCAGAAAGAAAGAAAGAAATAAAGAAATAAAGAAAGAAAGGTTGGCACTTCCCCTCACAGAGAGCAGACTGAAATGAAAAACAGAACAGAATCCCGAGTCTCTAAGCTGCCCAAGGAAAGTTAAACAACTGAGACTAAACCATGACTAGGCAGCTGAGGCATGTCAGATAAAACAAACCATTTTCTTTGCCTGTGTGAGGTGAGAGGCAGATACATTCTTCAAGAAAAGGGATTTGGCAGTGACATGGCTTTATCTGCATTTATTTATTTTGCTCTGAGTTTTATTACATTTGCTGGTTTCATTTAAAACAGCAGTAAAAAAGTTAACTTTAGGTGATTATAGGGGTGAGGGTATAATAAGGGTTATTTAATGCATACCCTATCTCCTGAGTGAACTAAACCTTGTTTAAATCCTCTGCATCAAAATGCTTTGCTATATCAGCTATTAGTACTTGTCAGTTAGTAGATTGTACTTTACTTGAGATTGATGATAATACATTAGGGCCATTAGACTATAAGCGCACTAGGAAAAACAACTAGAGTTGCCTTTGGTGGTTAATGGTAATATAAGTATAAATGGACTGGAGTTGGAAAGTACAAATTGATCCGTTCTTTAAGGTCACTTCCCAGGTCACTGAGTCTAAGTTGATCAGCACTTGTCAAACATCTTGTTACTTCCCTATCAAGCAGCTGGAATATTGACTTTAGAAATCCTCCTGGAAAGCTGTTAACTTGATTAATGTATGTAGAGACACTCCTGAACATCCACTTCAGTGATTTTAGCTTAACTGAAGCCAAGGCTGTGTTTTGAATTGAATAGCATACAGTGTGTGCATTAAATAAAAAAAGTGAAACAATATGCAATATGTAATGACTAACGTTTCCAACCAATGCCAATTTAAAGACTTCTCCCCCAAAAAAGACATATGTCATTATATACTAATGTTAATATCCGCATGTTATTCGATTCCCTTTCATTGTATGGGAACTTGCACAATGTCAATGTTTTATTAATGAAGTGGGGTCTACTTTTTTTTAATCAGTTTTATTTTGATAAACATGACACAACATAACATTGCATAACATGAAAAGAGCTTTTACTGTTATATAAAAAAAAAGATTTGTGGGCATTAGTGGAACTGGAGGTGTGAGAATAAACACGAAAAACACGTGATCGTCATGCGGTGCATATGGCCAATCGTGGAACAGTTGTGTCATCATCAGAGTTCATGCAGCCGCTCTGGAGAAGCTGCGCAGAATGAACCAGCCGGCTGCTCTCAAATCGCTCGTGCTGTCTCAAGTCGGACAAAATTTCTAACCGGCATGCACTGCTTCAAGTCAGCCGCCAATTGGTCTGCACAACGCTGCATGAAGGCGACACAAGTCTAATGTTTAGTTCAGTGAGTGGTATCCAGTTAGAAATAACCTCAGAATATCCATTTATCTCAGAACAGCTATTTTGCATTTTTATTCAGATTTTGTTAAAAGGGCAGAATTCTTGTCAATCAAATCAAACAGAAACTTCTAAGGGGGCCTCAAAGATAATTTACACAAATACAAGACAGAATAAGCATTAAAATAAGCTTAAACAACTAAAAATCAAGATATTTCTTATGTTAATTCAACCCCACAAAATGTGTCACATACGCCAGCTGGAGTCCACCAGAGTATAATCTCCACCAGAGGGCGCTTCTCCCGACTCCTGGGCTAGCTCATCATGATTGCCTGGACTCATTATGTTGTGATTTGGTTCAGCTGTGTTTCATTAGCTTGTTAAGCCCTGCCTATATAAGCTCTCCCAGACAGCATACATATCAGGTCCTCATCTGGGCCAACTATGGCACAGTTCTGGCAGCAGAAAAGATCATAATGGGCTGTATTTGGCCCACACACATTAAGCCGGTTTTAGGCCCCGTTAGGGAGAATTCGCCTCTGAAAACGATTCTTTCTAAAAACGCCGGCCAGAGTGGAGATTTTGGAAAACTTCGTTTGCACGTTTGCATGTAAACTGACAAAAACTGAGTTTTAGGCAGCGACGTCACAGAATGTGGCTATTTTCGGGATTCTGATTGGCTAACGTGGGCTTGAGCTTCTCGTTACACTGCCACCTACAAGTTTGGCATGCTCTTGACAGCATATACACGGGTTCATGTGCACGATGTTATTTTTGAAAACGAAGAGGGGTGAAATGTCCGTTTATGAAAATAACCATCCACGTGTAAACGTAGCCTTAGTGTAGTTGTGGCTTGCTGTGTGCGGCCCATATGACCTTTGCTGCTGCCACAACTGAGCCGTATGTGCCATAGCCCTGATATGTGTGCTATTGCCAGCCACGCTCAGGTTGAGTGATCGCTGTCATTCCATGTGGTATGTGAGCCACAACTGGGCCAGATGTCTTTTGCTATCTGGCCTGTGTTTTCATTCTTTCTTTGCAAAATCTTGTTTGTGTCACCTCGGCATTGTCAGAGCAAGTTTTTTTAATATAAAAAAATAATAAAATAACCAAATAAAAAAATTCTAGTTATGTCAAGATGTAAAGTATGTTAGAAATTGAATAAAAAAATCTTTGTCCTTAATCCTTATCCAGTAAATAACGAATGACTGGGAAAAATCATGCCGCCTTTGAATATTGTGGACAATGGACCTTGGGGTCAAAAAGGTTGAGAACCACTGTTCTAGATCACACTGGAAAGGTTGAGTGCAGTGCATTGTATGATGCAGTATTCTGTGCAATACTGTAAATTTGGGCAATATTATAGGTCTTTCTTTCTCATAATACAGACATTTTATGTCCTGCACATTGTGTGCTTACTGCAGAAATAGTAGTGTTGTAGTACAGTATGTTAGTGTGCTATTCTGAACATAATCCAAGTAGGTATTTGTTTTCTGCTATGTTTACAGGTGGACAGGACGGAGGTGATTCGGAGTTGTATAAACCCCACGTTTTCTAAGGTCTTCACCCTGGACTTTTACTTCGAAGAGATTCAGCGACTACGTTTCGAGCTCTACGACATCAGCAGCAGTCATAATGGCATGAGAGAGGCGGACTGCCTGGGAGCCGTTGAGTGCACACTGGGCCAAGTGAGCAACCATCTCCATCTCACAATATGCATAGAAATTCAAGCATGTTATGTGTAGTTATTATGGTTTTTCATGTTTTGCTTGGTAAATGCTCATTTTTGCAACAGGATCTCTATGTGATCATTGATTGCACACAGTCAGGGAAGAGTAGGGCCGGCACTGTGCCCAAATCAGATGAAGCCTTCTAATTAAATAATCACACCAACCACCGTTAAAAGCATTTCCGGACATTTTACGGCTGATTGAATTGTGAAACGTGAGATGTCTGTGTAACTGCCTCAGTGTGGGGGGAATGCCAGCCCAGATGGGCCATGCCGCTCTCTTATCTGTAGTTTGAGCAAATGGAAAACCAGACACATGATCTTCCGCCAGATGGTTTAGATTTGCAGTTTCTCAGTAAAGAATTGGCTAGAAGCTTATAATGTATAGCGGATGCCAATATTCATTTTGTTCAATATTCATGTGTTTATCTTTTTTCATCAAAGCCACTTTCTTGGTCTGGTTTTCTCTCCGGGGAGCTGGGTTGTTTGTTTTAGTTCAGTCTGTTTTGGTTGGAGGGGGAAGAGGAGAGGATAATTGTTGAAATGGTCTGCGTTTAATAAAGGGAGAGAGCGAGGTGTTGACGCTCGCTCGTACAGAGTTTCTAGCGGAATAAAACACTCACTCCTATTTATAAATATTTAACAACTAATAATGAAGCATTTATCTGGAGTGGATAAGACTTCTTGGTGTAATTATGAACTAAGCTTACATGCCAAATTCTCCCTGAGGTGTTATTATGTGCTGCTCTCTGCACGTATTTGTGTTTTTATGTGTGTGTTCTGTCCATTAAAAGCAGCATCAAAACAAGACAGCCTCCGACCAACTGAAAATATCTTATTTCTCTCCAAATAGATCATCTCCCAGAGAAAATTCACCAAAGCCCTGCTTAAACAGGGCAACACAGTTGGGAAATCGTCTATTACGGTGAGCACTTTCCCAAATCCAAAATTTATCTGGTTGCTATCTCTCACGCTCTACTTATGCAAACATCCAGCAGTGCACAACACCAGCAAATGGCCTTACGCAAGCGTAACCTTTAAAAGCTTTGCACTTTATATGACAGAGGTGCTTAGAATTATCAATGCCACTATTGAACCCAGGCAAACAGAGCAAATTTTCAATGTACACAAGAAGCTTCCAAAACAGTCAGGTGCGGTATTGAAGGTGGGCTATGGTAGAAAATAGCCAGAGGAGCTTGTTAATTCAAGCTGACAGAACGCAGTGGCAACAGTTGAACATGCCAGGCTCAGTGGGTGAGAGGAACGAGATCTATAAAACAAATGTCAAACAAATGGTTAGCTTCTGATTCAGTTTTCTCTTCTGCTGGAAACAATTCATCATTCTCAATCTCTCCAGATCACCGCTGAGGAGCTGACAGGAAATAACGATTATGTTGAACTCTCATTCAGTGCGAGGAAGCTGGATGATAAGGTAGGAAGACATCCTGTGTATATTTTGTTGATTCAGAATATAAAATGATCTTCCATAACAACAAGGATATGATGCCATATGATGATTTTTAAGGGTTTATATTTATCTGAGGTCCATTTAACCCTGAGTTTTGGGGTCAGTACAACTTTTATTATTTAGCAAGGATGCGAAAGTGACAGTAAAGTACATTTATAATGTTACAAAAGATTTCTATTTCAAATAAATGCTGTTCTTTTGAACTCTCTATTCATTAAAAAATCCTGAAATGTATTACAGCTGTCACAGACATATTTAGCAACACAACTGTTTTCAACATTAATAATAAGAAGAAATTGTTTCTTGAGAACCAAATATTTTTAGATTACATATTAGAATAGTCTTCTGTAACATCATCTTTCAGAAATCAGAGTAATGTATGCTGGAAATTCAGCTTTTCCATCACAGGAGTAAATGTTCAAATATATTCAATATTTCACCATATTACTGTTCTACACTTGTGATCAAATAAATGCAGCCTTGGGTAGCAGAGATTTCTTTCAAAAACATTACAAATCTAATCGACCCCAAACTTTTGAATAGTAGTGAATAATTTCCTTTACATCGAAGACACTCATCATTTTTTTTCAACCTTTTCTCACGGTCTCTTTAGGCGCGTTTCCGTTTTTTTCTAAATATCGACAAAAAACGATTGCGCAATGACGGCGTTTCCATTAACCGATGACTAAAACATTTTTTCCTCTCGCGATAAGTCATTCCAAAAATCATAGCAACGGACCTTGGTAGGTTTATGTATCTCAGCCAGCGTACTGGCCATTATTATTAATCAAAGGAGACGTATGTGTGTTATCCGATCATTAATGGCAAGGAAAGACCCTTATAGGCTACTTGAGAGCGGCACATATGAAGTGTTTCTGGGTGTTTCTCCCTCAATTCTGCTTCGAGGTCTTGATTGTGGCATTTCTTTGGGGTTTAGAATCCATTATTCCTGTAATTCTTCTGTCTTTTATGAATTTAATAAAGAACTGTAAATACGCAAAAACTGTTTCCATTGCAGTTTTGTGAAATATTTATTTTTCCAATTGCCACCTCATGCGAGCGTAAAAACTTTTTTGCGATAAATGGGAGTTTTTGCGAAATTGACGTGTTTCCATTGGGCGTATTTTCAATTCGCAATTTCAATTCGCGCAATTTGAAGGGTAATGGAAACGCGGCTTCTGATCCCTAGAGTTAAACAGTCCAGTTTTTGCAGCTGAGCAGTTTTCTGCTCTCTTGCATTAAGACTTGGGTTTGTTTTCACGTGTTAAATATAGTTTAACTCTCCCATCCTTCATCCTTGCCTCTTGGCAAAGTCTGCATTATATTGTGAGAGGAATATGAATTGAGCTGCTCAAACTGTTGAGATCAGACGGAAATGATCAGGGATGCTGTTAAAAACAAACTTCAGCCTTGAAGTCCCCATGCTCGGAAATGCAGTCAGACAGTTGAGAAAGAAAAAGGCAGAGAGTGAGAGCAATTGACAGAGAGAGTAGGAGACACAATCAACTCTTGTCAGCAGGGTAATTACATGGGACTAAAATTAAGAAGAGGGATTAATACAAGCATAACAACACTTAGCGTCTCGTACTTCTGCTTGACAAGACGTCACATGGTAGTGTGAAAATGATAGGGAGACACCAGAAACTCTTAACTAATGCTCGACCACGACACCTGGGATACACCGGGAAAATGAGACCCAGGCAAGGCAAGTACCGTTACATCAGTAGATGTACATTACAGCCCATAATAAATTCGATGAAACCCTTGGACGTGCAATTAACCCGTCGAACTTGAAACAGCAGAAAACAATCATAAGACAACAAAAGAAAAGAGAACGACTATCGTACACACCAAGAGTTGTTCACAATACGGTAATATGCATGGTCGCTCACCATATCAACGTGCAGCTATTTGTTCATCGAAAAACTATAGAAACTCAAAAAAATAAATAAACCATTTCATTGACGAGAATCCCTCTTAAAACAGAAATACCAACCTGAAAACACGGGGCCGCCTATTCCCAGAGACGCCACACCAAACACTATCTTATTCAATGGAGAACTTCCGTAAAGGTGCAGTATGAATGCTAACGCATCCCAGGTGCAACCCCTCCCGTTTTATATTATGAAACCCCAGCACTGATTTTTTGTGCAACACTTGCCAATGAACAACGAGGGTACACTTCACCCTGCTACAATAAATACAGGAAAGCCTTCTTTAAATCACTTTTCATTTAAGAGCCCTTTTCTTCTCCTTAGTCATAATCCTTCAGTGAAAGTCATATCCTCTTCATCTGAGTTATTAAAACTCTAATTAAGCTTCTAGACTGGTGGAGAGATCAGAGATCCTGCAGGCTGTCAAAATTCTCTGACAACTTTTGATAGTTGCTATTTCATTCCCCCGTTTTTAACTTTGACTGAATGACTATAAGGATTTAGGAGAACACTACTGTTGTAGACAGCATGTTTGAACGTTAAGCTGTGAGTCTGTTTTGACTCTTTTGTGCGTTCTGCTCTTTTTATGTGTTAAAGTTTTTCAGAAAGATCTGAAAGTCCTGAAAATGGCTCCTGGTAATTCAGTGCAGTTTTGATCATTCAGCATACCTGCCCCCTGTCCTCTGAGAAAAAGTGAAAAGTGACTAATTAACTGAGAAAAATCTGCAACTGAAGGAAACTTAAAGACATGCATGCTAGTTTCTTATATTGTCAGCAGATAATAATAAGTTTTCTAGTTTAAGATTTATACAGTATTAGGGAGGTATAAATTCATATTTCAAATATGCACATTTAATGCACATTTAACTTTACAAGTAATGAAAATAGTTTAAAAGAAGGGAAATATTTGTGGTCTAGGTAATACTAGGAAAATCTAGGTCCCTCTAATTGTTTACAATTTAAGAAAGTGATTCTTTTTTTAATGGTATGTTACTTACTGTAAGTATTCTGAAAAATGTATTTTATTACCCATAGTTACCAAGTTCAGTGTGTGTGTATATATGTTTCTGTTAGTTAAATGTTCATGTTAGTTCACAGTGCATAACAAATAATATAACTTTTAATATTACAAATTTATTAGTGCATGCTGAGATCAACATTAGCTAAGATGAATAAATACCGAAACCTTATTGCAAAGTGTTACCTATTATATTTATTTACTTTAATTTATTTTATTTTAATTACTTGTACACAATTATTATCCAGTTAATTAACTGTAGGTCATTTGATTTTGATTATATTTTATATAAGGAATAATGTCATTATTCAGACATATTTAATAGCTAAATGCTTTTTACGTTGCAGAGTCAACATTATTAAATCTTAAATAATAAAAGGGATTTGTTTTGAAAAACATTTAAAAATAAATAAATAAATAAATAAACTAAGTAACAGGACAAATTTGATTGCATTTATTATGGTGCTATTAATGCAACATCCACCCCCTCAATATTTGGCTCCCCTATCAGACAGATAGCAGCAGAGATGGGATGGGGACAGTGGTTGCACAGAGAGCTGCTCAGAAAAAGTCACCAGCAAGGACACAATTAGTTTTCACTGACAGTGCCAGGCAGAATTTAGAGCAGGTGCAATCCCAGGAAAGAGCAGTGGAGTGCATGTATATTACAGAATTGCTGAAGCAGTGAGTAAACTGATGTTATAAAGACAGTGAGTTGCTAAAAACCGATGTTTCATGTAGTGACGTTGCTGCTGGGTCACATAAATGCATATTAGATGCATAACACATATTATGGAATGTAACACTTTGTTTTGATAGTTCACTTTAGACATGCTACTAACTAACTTTGCAACTACATGTCAATCAATCATAAGAGTGTCTTCTTAATATCTGCTCAAACTTGATTTTGTCAGACATTCTACTGACTATAAGTAACTTTAAGTTTGCAAGTACTTGTCAACTTCTAACCCTAACCCTAACCTAACAGTCCACTAATACTCTGCGATTTGTATTTGCAAATTAATGAGAGTTTGTTGAAATGTGGTTGCAAAGTTAGTCAAATATCTGTAGAAGTGTAACCTCTAAAATCTCTCCAGGATCACATTATGGGTCATGTTTGTGATGCTGTCAGCTGATCTGTATGCTTCTGTTCTTCCCTCAGGATTTTTTCAGCAAGTCAGATCCGTTTTTAGAGATCTACAGGGTAAATGATGACACCACTCAGCAGCTAGTGCACAGAACAGAGGTAGGATAACAGTTTATCTCGAAGATCTCCCTGTGATAGTGCTTCAGCAACGCTGAATTGTTTTTTCCCCTCTCTTCACACAGACCATCATGAATAACCTCAACCCCATGTGGAAGACCTTCAAGACATCCCTTAACTCGCTCTGTAGTGGAGACCATGAAAGAATACTGAAGGTAAATTATGATTTATCAACACTTGCTGTAGGAGATGAATGTGTGATCATGCATTTGACTGACACTAACAAATAAATGCAGTATATGGATCCATTTTAATTTACTTTTACATTTACATTAGCATTTGCAATTCATGTTCCTGGCAGACGGCAGCTTGTAAGAAGCTTAGAAGTGCATGTATTGTGTTTGTAATTTGATGTAGTTGCTCTGCTTTTTACCCATCAATATCTCTGCTACACTTCAGTTGAAATGCACTTCAGCACTTTGGGAAAAGTTGTTTTAATGAATAGATTTCAATGCTTAGATTTAGAATGACGTGGCTTCAGAAATATAGAATCTGTTTTTTGTGTGTAAGTGAGATCTGTCTGAAGATCTGTCAGTCTGCCTTCATGTATTTTGCTATTCTGCTTTATGTATATGTATATGTATATCTATATATGTATATATATTGATATACATATACAGGGTTCACCCAAAAATGAAAATTCTGTCAGTAATTACTCACCCTCATGTTGTTTCAACCCTGTAAGACTTTCGTTCATCTTCTGAACACAAATTAATATATTTTTGATTAAATCTGAGAGCTGGATCACTCCTTCATAGGCTATGTTATTCAAACTTGCAGGCCTACGTTCTGACGTACAACCCAGAAGCGCTGCGCTGTTACACCACGTGAACTCACTCAGAGGGCCGAATAAAATGAATAGTTGAATAAAGTCGTTATTTTAGGGTTTTTTTGCGCACCAAAAGTATTCTCGTCGCTTGATAAACTTATGGTTGAGCCACTGTAGTCACTTGGACTATTTTAAAAATTGTCTTTACTAACTTTCTGGGCCGGCAAGTTTCAATAACATAGAAGCCTATGGAGGAGTGATCCAGCTCTCAGATTTAATCAAAAATATCTTCATTTGTGTTCCGAAGATAAACGAAAGTATAGAACAACATGAGGGTGAGTAATTACTGACAGAATTTTCATTTTTGGGTGAACTATCCCTTTAAAAAGGAATTTATGGCATCAACATGACTAGATAAAATGTGAAATTAATAATGCACAAATACTTAAATAGATTGACAGCCTGTACTTTTTTGTTTGTTTTGGGGCATCGATATTTAGCATGTTTAAAGGGATAGTTCACCCAAAAATTCTGTCATCATTTATTCACCCTTAAGTTGTTCCAAACCTGTATGAATTTATTTCTTCTGGAGAACACAAAAGATATTTTGACGAATATGGGTATCCAAACAGCCCCATTGACTTCCATTATATGGAAAAAACATACTAAAGAAGTCACTGGGGCCCATTAATTGTTTGGTTACCGACATTCAATAAAATCTCTTCTTTTGTGTTCAGCAGAAGAAAGAAATTCACACAGGTTTGGAACAACTTGATGGTGAGTAAATGATGACAGAATTTTCATTTTGGGGTAAACTATCCCTTTAATGGAGATTTTATCATTATTTGGAGAGTATAGAATTAAGCTATAGACCATTTGGGAGCAGACGTCACAGTTATGTCCCTGCATTTGCACGCACATTGTGGTAGCAGAAAAACCGTAGTAACAAGTAGAGGAAAATAGGCGATATCCACGGAATAAGAGAAAAAAATCTCTTGTTGTGCCTTTAAATGTCAGAATCGGAATGCAAAAAAAAAAGGGTCTTATTTTTACAGAATACTGTATATAACAGATAAAATAACAGATTTTCTTTTAATATCACTATTTCACTTATGTTCTTAATCTAGAATTGACCGTTTTACTGGTAGACGATTTCTTGGGCAGAGCTAGACTAGCTTGGTGAGGTTGCATTTACGCGGACAGACGAGCATTGCTGATTATCATACTACTTTGAAATTCATGTGTTGCTGGACCACCGTGTGTGATGATCAGATATCTGGGGCAGGAACTCTCATCAGTCACATGGCTCAGGATTATTAGGCTTGGTGAGCATGTGTTTAAGCAATGATTCACCAGGATTTCCCATGTGTTTTTTACATTCCCTAATTTGCCTTCCTCTTTCTGGTCTCTTGCCTTCTCTTGCTTCATTTATTCGTTCGATATTCATCAAAGACTGCCTGATTTAATTGGGAAAGGAATTACTCAGGGAAAGTTTGAGCTAAACAATGTGTTCAAGCACACTAATTTAATATTAAAACTAAATTCCCACAGGAATCTGAATTAAAGTACCTCCTGTTAAATTAAAATTTGTAATTTTTAAATTAAATTATTTGTAAAAAAAAATGTGCAAATTTTTTTTATGAATGATGCTCTATGTATTTTATTCATAAATATATATGTTTTTTTGTTTAAAAATGTCTCTTGAATTTTTAAGGTTTCATGTTCTTAAAATTCAATAATTCACAAAAAATGATTATCGGCACAAACCATGTTTATCCTCACTGCTCAAGTAGCAAAAATTCCTATATTATTCCTATAGTTGATTCATTGATTAATTTGTCAATAGTAAAAACATATGAACTGCTAGATTTTTACATGCAGACTTATTATATCTAAAACTTCAAAAGTTGGCATCTGGAAGATTTTATTTTTATTTTTTACTTTATGACTCTTTAGAAATCATTCTGATATGCTGATTTGGTACTCAAGAAACATTTCTCATTTTTATGACAGTTGAAAACAGTTGTGCTGTTTAATATTTTTGTGGAAACCATGATCATTTTTACGAATAGAAAGTTCAAAAACATTTATTTGAAAAATATATATTATTTTTAAATAAAATAAAAGTCTTCCCTGTCTCTTCTGATCTATCCTTGTAGAATAATACTTTTACTCATCAAGGATGCATTAAATAGATCAAAACAAAACAAAATGGTATTGGTACTTTAAAGTGCAGTGTTACACTGGGGTGTTGGAGTCTGTGTACTCAATGAACTGAGTCCGTTTAACAACAAGATGCTTTGGTCCCTCAATAAACATCTCTTAAGGGCACCTGTGTGCCTCTTTCTGCTCATATAGTGCATCAGCATATGGCTGCGTGTGGCCTCCCTTCTGCCCACTTATGACTTAACAGAACACAGACCTTAATACAGCAAACAACTCAGGCTCATTTAGTGCCAGCCATCCTCCATGCCATCTGCAGAATCACACCACTCACAGCTGGAGCTCACCCCATTCACAGACCTGCCCTTTAGGAGTCCCATTAGAGCACTGCTGCCTCACCACTCAGAGCAACAACGCTCGGTGTGGGAAACATGTCTTCCTTTTAGAACCTACTGAACACTTATGGAGTGCTGTGATCGAGCCATGTGTGGTTAACTCGTAATGGCTGTGATTGATTGAATCTCTCCGATATTCGACAGGACTTATTATGACTCCAGTGTATTTGTTGTGGGCTAATGAAATATTAAGCATTTTGATTTCATTTTTCTTGCTGTGTACACTGACATCTCATTCTCTTGCTAACAGAGGAACAGTCAGTTAAAATGATGAACCAGACTCTCTTTCTACCGGGTGCTTAAGATGGCTGTTGGTACATCAGTTGTTTGGTTCTTAATGTGGTTCAGAGATCCAGTAAACATAAAATGTCAGCAATCATGACACAAGTCTCCTTTTGAGGACAGCTGTTCCTTGAATTGATGTCCATTTCTTAACAAGCTTACTAGATAGAATACATACCATTCAAGATTTTTAAGAGGCAGTGAGACCTTTATTCAGCAAGTATGCATTAAATTGACTGAAGAAGTCACAGAAATCTTTTGTAACATCACAAATGTCTTTACTATTTCAATTAAATGCTGTCCTTTTGAGATTTCCATTCAAAATATCTTGAAAATTGACAATTACTTTATGTATTGCAGTTTCCACAAAAATATGAAGCAGCTCAACTGTTTTTGACTATGAAAACTTTTCTTAATGTTGCTTGAACACCAAATCAGGATCATGTGACACTAACGACTGAATAAATCTGCTGCATCACAGGGATACTTGGTAATTATTTGATTTAGTAAAACAGAAGACAGTTATTTTGAATTGTAATAACATATTTTGACTGAAAATAATTTCTCTGCATGCAAATATGACTAATATTTCTTAGTTGAACTAATTTTGCATTTATTTAAAAACGTAGTTATTATTCATTTTTTAGGACTATAAAGCGTATAGTTATTTATAAATATAATGTGAATATCACACCTGAAATGTTTTACCATTAGTTGTGTCCTCTCATACCTTTCTGCTTAATTTTACAGTTTAGTTTTTGTCCCCTAAATGTTGTGCAAATTACAGTATTATGAAGTATACTCTTTGATGTTTGCATTTTGAAATTCAGACAAATACAGCATGTAATAAAATCAAAATTAATTCTCAAAGTTGGCTTCAGTGGTTTAGGAATGAAGTTATTTTTTGATAATTTTGAAATGTATTTATTCTTTACTTTAAAGCTGAAGTGTGTAATTTCACTGCCACTAATGACACCAAACAGAATTGCAAATATATATATATTTTTGCTTCCAAACAAATATCAGAAACACTTTGTCTTCCATTGGTTGGACAAACAGATAGTCCTGCTTCTGACCATCTTCATTAGTTGTTGCTGTCTCAAGCTGGCTTAGTTATAGTTGTCTTGGCATATGCTGGGATAAAAATATCCGTTAAATGGGCTATATATAAAAATGTGCGTGCAATAATCGCTTTTTTTATTGCCAATGTGTGAACAGCTTGTAATGAAACTTAAAAAACGAGACCTTCCATGACTTCCTAACTGAAAGCCTGTAGACTGATTTTTATGTGAAAAAGAATTTAGCTGTAAATATATTGGGGCATTGCATCACTTTCAGTCTCTTGTACGTTACGTGTAAGTCCGAGCACGAGCAGTAAGTTGCTTGCTGTAGTTCTCTTAACGGCCACCGGTGTCGCCAATAACAAGGGTTTCTGAATTCTACATATAGCTCCTTTCCGTCTTGCATCATTAAAGTATGATAATGTGGTAACCAAATTGCTCAAGATAAGACGTGTGAGATAAGATAAGTGTGAATGAGAAGCAACCACACTATGTACTGGTTTCATCTTTTACAGCAACATTATATAAGTCAGTCCCTTGTTGTCCTAGAAATTGCAGGAAACCATCAAACTTTAATTAATTTGTCATGTCACTTTATGTTTAATGCATGGATGCATGGGGCACAGTGATGGTGAGTCTGCTCCAGTTCTGTATGCTGTGTGTTCGGGTTCCAGACATTTCTGGTGTTCAGCGCTCTCTGTGGACTGTATGTAGGCAACTACAGAGTGGGTTCAACAAGGATATGGTGTCCCCATCCCTCAGAATATCTTTTATGTATGCTTCAGAGGAATGCTGAAAAAAAAAAAAATGGTATCCAAACTAGACATATATAGAGGAAACAAATATATGTATCTATGTGAGGGGGATGGGGAGTGTGAAGAGAAAAGAAATATAGTATGATGAAAAGATTCAGTGGAAAAAAGCAGAAGTCTAAGAGAGGTTGAATCACGCAATAACAACTGGATCAACACATACCATGTAGGTTTTAGTGATATTTTCGTATTTAATTTAATATTTGGAATGTAAATGAAATCGATTTCAAGGTTTAAGATTGTGATATGGGGCTTTAGATGCCTTATTAATATCTGTTGTTTGCCTTTGATCATTTTTTGCTTGTTGTGTTCTTCCCTTGACATCCAGTGTACAGTTTGGGACTGGGACTCGAACGGAAAGCACGATTTCATTGGGGAGTTTCAAGCTACGTTCAAAGAGATGAGATTGGCGATGGATGGAAAACAGGTAACGGTTTTAAACTTGTTATAAAAATACTGCAATTTATATTAGCACTTTCACATCCACCACACATCTACAAGCCAAGCAGCTTTTTAAATCCAATTGGCTTTATTTGAAACAGCTCTTTGAGATGTAGCAAGTTAAGCTAATGATGAGAAGGAACTAGTTTGGTTCAAAGAGTAATCAGCAAAAGTGAAAGATGAAAGAGAAATGAGGTTACATGAGGAGATCTTCATGTGGGTCACAGTCAGTTTAGTTTCTTCTACATTCTGTAGAGAATTACCTCAAGTGTCCCGACCTAAACTGCTAAGATGGATGGATGGATAGATAATTTTACAGTGATAGATGTAAAAGATAGATGGATAGATGGATGGATGGATAGATAATTTGACAGTGACAGATGTAAAAGATAGATAGATAGATAGATAGATAGATAGATAGATAGATAGATAGATAGATAGATAGATAGATAGATAGATAGATAGATAGATAGATAGATGGATGGATGGATGGATGGATGGATGGATGGATGGATGGATGGATGGATGGATGGATGGATGGATGGATGGATAGATAATTTGACAGTGACAGATGTAAAAGATAGATAGATAGATAGATAGATAGATAGATGGATGGATGGATGGATGGATGGATGGATGGATGGATGGATGGATGGACGGACGGACGGACAAACATACAGACTTTGAAACCAAATCCTTCTAAGAAGGACCTGACATACACATTCCGAAAACATAATTAAACTCAAAATGACTGGCTTTGAAACGAACAATGTGCTCTAATGGAATTTTTAGTGGAATAATTACATAATTAGAATCATTTTAAACCTTAATGACAACTGATGGAATGACTTTGAAACGCTATTCTGTAAGTCTGTTGCAAAACACAATGTTGCTTTACACTTTAAATGTCATGTGAACACACAAAAAACATCACATCAGAGTTCATATCCCTGTACCTTTTAGATCTCTAAGTGTCCATTAAGTCATTCCGCACAACTTTAATTTGTAGTTTACGCTTTATTGCATTTCAAGACCACTATGCTGTGTAGAAAGTGGAAGCAAACAGGATAATTGGCATTTTTAAGGTTGAAAATTCACACAAAAAGAAGCACATCCTCCTTTATAATCAATAATGAGGATGTTGTTCTGTGTAAGGTGTTAAAGAGTTTTTTTTAGTACATCCCCATTAAACATTAAAAATGGCTCCATGATTACCCATTACTGCTAAAGACTTGATTAAGACCGCATCTCTTTCTGATTTTGAAAACAATAAGCCATTGTCTTTTAAGCTGTCAGTTAATTGTAACTCCGCTAAAATGCACAGCTACAGCTGGATGACACCTCGTTCACTTGTGAAGTCCCAGCGCTCTGGGCTGGTATCTCAATACCGCAGGCATCAGTACCACACTCTGCTAATTATTTTAGAACATTGCTTCCAGGCTTGACATCATTCCTCATTATTATAACTAAAATTGTTGTTTTCTGAGTCTATTGTCTATGGAGCTCTTGTTTTGCTGCTCCAATTGGAAGCGATTATGCACCATCTCACACATTCTAATGAAGCTATTTCATTGTCCAGGTTGTCTTGATCAAACACTCCAACCCGTACTGATGGAAAGCTAATGGTTTGTTTTTTTCGCTTTGTTTTTTTTAAACAATGACAGGTCCAGTGGGAATGCATAAACCCCAAATATAAAGTCAAGAAGAAGAATTACAAGAACTCTGGGATTGTCATTCTGAATCAGTGCAAGGTAATATTTTCATCATATAATGATGCTCTCTAGAGGACATCTGGCCCTTGTCTCCCCGAAGGCCGTGTATTTCAAAAAGCGGCAGTGTTACACTGTCAGCAGAGGCGTTGATGGTTACAGTAGATGGAGGTGAGAACTTCACACAGCTAGAAGTCATTACATCTGGCTAAAATGTGAGATCCTGGCTCTGTAAATGGCCACTGAATTTGATCACGGTTGACGTAAAAGATAGCAGCATAAAAAAGTGCTTGAATTCACGATAGCCTGTCCTTTTGTGTCCTCAGATAATTAAGATGCATTCCTTTCTGGACTACATCATGGGAGGCTGCCAAATACAGTTTACAGTAAGTCCAGGCGGATACCACTTGTGTTTTCTTAGTCGATGGAGTTAATTTATCTGTGTTTATATCAATAAAACTTATCATCCATTATAATTTGTTTTCTCTGACATTGGCATAGCCTCCAGCTTTGTTTAATGAATTATGTTCTTATTAGTCAGAGCATTCGTGATTTATTATTCATTAATATGTACATACTAATGGGAACAGGAAAAACAAAGTGTCATTCTAAATATTCAATTTTTGCATAATTTATAAAACAATAATTGTCTCACCTGCTTACAACAATGTTATTTTCACATGATACTGTGTGCACTGCAGTGTTTCATTATGTTTTATTATGAGATATTTCTGAATTGTTGTCATGTAAGGTCTTCTGAAAGGTTTTTATAATTAGTTTCAATTCCGTTCATTTAATGAATTTATATAACGTGCAATTTTAATAAGTGTTGATATTTCTTTAGAAAGCATAATGGTAGACCTGCATTTTTGTTTTTTTCTAAAATAGAACATTTATATAATATTTATATATTTCATAATATTTCTGCTAAAATAGAACATTTTGTTACCAAGGAGAGGGATATTACTTTCAGGGATATTGTTAATTAAATGTTGGTTCAGGCACTTTAGATAAATGCTATAAAATCCATTGGGGTTCACTGGCTGAAAAATAACATAATCGTGGACTGTACTTCAACCTGTGAACTTACTAATTTGATTTTAAAAATTATAATTGACAAAAGCACCAACCTTTAATTAATTGCCTGAGTCATTGAATTATATAATTATGTCAACATCCATGCCAGCAGCCATATCACTCTGTAGCCCAAGACTGGTTGGTAATGTAAATTATGTTATGTTGGTAACTGGTTGGGTTGTAAATTCCTGGCCAAATTTGCCCCTTGGCCTTTGTCCATCATGGCCTCCTAATCATCCCCATACACTGATTGGCTTCAATACTGTCTCCTCTCCACCAGTAAACTGGTGTGTGTGGTAGGCATTCTGGCGCAATATGGCTGCCGTTGCATCATCCAGGTGTATGCTGCACATTGGGGGTGGTTGAGGAGATTCTCCCCTTCCATGTAAAGCGCTTTGAGTACCTAGAAAAGCGCTATATAAATGTATCGAATTATTCATTATTATTATAACATTAATTTGTGATAAATGTAGTTAAATACAATGAAATGAATAAATCAAAAGTTTTTGGGTTGGTGATAGAGACTATTTCAAGAAATAGGCTATACACTATAGGTATTACTCTCCCCCTGATTAGGAGTGTTATATGGTTCGCAATTTTTGTTTTATTGGTTGTCCTCCTGAAGATGTTTGAGAACCATTACTTTAGATGACGTGGGTGTCTATAAGAAACAGTCAGTCAAGTGTGCCCAAACTTTTGGCTTTTGGTGCATTTCTTTTGGTATATAGCCTATAATGAATATTGTGTTATGAAATATGTGTCATAATAACCAAGTATATTTTATGTACATAGTCCCAACTCATGCATTTTACAGCGCTACAGCTCTTACAAGCTGTTTACTCTCTGTCAATGCTGTTAGGAGACAGCGCTCTGTAGAGATTTTCCACATGTGGTGTATACTTTTTAAGTAATTAGCTTCAAAGCTCCACGCTGATTGCTGCTTGTCTTTTCAGGTAGCGATTGATTTCACTGCCTCAAATGGGGATCCGAAGAACAGTTGTTCGTTACACTACATCCACCCCTACCAGCCAAACGAGTATCTGAAAGCTTTAGTCGCAGTGGGGGAGATTTGCCAAGACTATGACAGGTGAGCAGGCTGAACAGCCAATCAAATCCCAACTTCTGCCCTCTAGGTTCTTGACTTTTTTCACACGACAGTTGTTTAGGTTCACACATATGCGAGCTCTCTTTCTCAGAGTGTGCAGGATTTTGACAGTATATTGAGTAAAGTAGAGCCCCAGCATTCAGGTTTTATTTTGTGTGTGATGAAGTGAATGTGTAGTCTGTCTGAAAGGAAAAAAGTGAAGTGAATGAATCAAAGGTTCAAGGTTTGGTTGGATAGCATGGTTCCAAAACCTTGTAGATGTGGATGCATCATTCTCCATTGACAGACATTCAAAAGTAGCCATGTATTCTGATCAAAGAATGTTTTTTCTAAGAAATAAATAAATATTTCATAAGAAAGTAGTTTTTTTATCAGTGTCAATTTTTTTATGTGTGAAAAACTGAAAGCCCTGAGGCAAAGAGGGCAGTATGCAGGTTGTATACTTACTTAAACATGATGTTATGGTGCCTTGGAAGCCAGTCTGAAACTAGTTTCCTTGGGAGGTACCTTCATACAAAACAAAGTCTAAGTCAGTGACTGACTTGCTGGCTACAGTTTCAGACACAGCAATGTTACGATATGATTCCCTAACCTTCAGATATTAAACAGGAAATCAGTCATAGTGACGTAACCAAGACAGAACACAATAAATATATTTATGCTTTTCACTTCAAACAGTAAATTTTTGAAAAACATGATTTTATTTTGATCCCAATTTACTTACCTGCTGCCTTTTGCAGGAGAAACAGTGGAATGTGTAATTCGCAGAATAGGCATGTTTTAAGATTGTTTTTTAGACCTGTGACTTTTTGAATTTCAACAGTTGATTCTTTTGAAACCCTGAAGCAGTCTTTGTATAACATTCTAAATCCCAGCATTTTTACCACTTTAGCTGAGCTGTCCTCTCTCTAAAAGGTCATTCAAAAACTAATTTCCAGCTACATGTCAAGCTATGGCCTCACTCCAGAACAAGATGGATACACATCCATCAGGCCATTTGGTTGGGATGAAATCTGAAATCACAGCGCATGCTGATTTGTCAGGCACTAACAATAACAATTATGCAAATCTGTGTCTATTACAAATGAGCAGTGATCAGAGGCCATTGAGAAAGGAAAGCATGATAGGAAATTTGGTATTTAATCCCCAAGATCCTCAATTCTTGCTAGCTCTAATCTCCTGTACGCTTTCACTTCCGTGCAGTGACAAAATGTTCCCGGCGTTTGGCTTTGGTGCTCGAATACCTCCGGACTTCAAGGTAACTTCTTTAGCATTTATAGCGGGGTTTTTTTTTCATTAACGGGGTGAAGATTGAGCGATACTTCTAACTAGGCTACTGCAGGAGTAATGTATGAACTGATATCAGCAGGTTAATTTCTCTGTGACAGATAATGTGTCTTTGTGCTGGGTTGAGAGTGTTTTATATTCATCTTAAGCTTCAAGCGTTTTTGATTAGATATATTGAATATCTGGATGTGCAGCTCTCACTCCGGGCTTATTGTTAAAGGAGACATATCATGCTTTTAAATTGTTCCTTTTTACATATAAATCATACATTTGTAATCTATATAAAGCGGAACTGCAATGCTTGGGTCTGAATTCCTCATTATTATAGCTCCACAAGCCCCCTTTCTACCCCTTTTCTGACGTGCGTCTGACAGCAACTCGTTTTGGTGCGGTCTCTTTAAATAAAATTTAGACACTTCATACCCCGCCCCCTCTCCAGGTTGCAGAGGTTCAACTCCACCCCGTTCGGCCATTTTTGTAGTCTGATAGCAAAGATAGGATTATCTAGCGGCACATAAACTTTTTATTCACACGTTATTAACAAAATGTCAACAACGGAAGACTTGTCCAGCCCAGCCTTACATGTTCGAGCCAGAGTCGGAGCCGGAGCGAGATAAAAATGAAGACGACGAACCTGTAGAACAACGTCTTCATATGGATGTATCGCAATGGTGTGTTACTGTATTTAACTGTTAAGTTACACATGAAACTTTGGTCTTCCGACCTTTTACCACCATGTCGATTTATTTTGATTAGTATGTGCGAGGGAGAGAGAGCAAGACAGCGTCTAGTTTGGAGACGGTGATGTCTTGTTTACACTTTCTGAAGAGAGAGAGTGAGCGCGCGCGCGCGACCGGGTCTCTCTCTCTCTGCTCGTTCTTTTAGTCAAACATGCGCCACAAGCGCGGCAGTTCATCTACATTAGACGGTGTAATAAAGCGTGTGGGTTACTACATCCAACAACCGAACATTTTAACTTACCCTCTCGTAACTTCTGCATCCTTTAGCTTGGACTACAAAATTGCAGCGAGAAATAATAATGGCGGATTGCTCGAAGTGTTGGGCCGGAAGTCAATGTCCTTATTTGGCAGTTCCGCTGCAAATACTGTGACGCGATAGTTCAAAAAACGTCATAGATAACAGAAAAATCGGAACAGGTTGAAAAATATGACCAAAACAGAATATAAAGATATCAACGAAGCACCTGAAGAGAATAATTTCATCTTTTCTGTACTTCTAAACACTCCAAATATACAACAAAATGCATTTAAGGGCTAAAAAAGTGCATTTAGCATGATATGTCCCCTTTAAAATCTCTTTAAAGTATTCAAACATTGATATGGAAAAGCTTGTTTATTTACAACATGAAGCGAGGGGTATTGACCAGCTAAATGTACATTATTCTGCTTAGCCTATTTCAAGACTACTGACTTCACATAAATAAATAAATAAATCTATATTAAATATTCATTTAAGTTTGATTTATTTATTATGTGAGAAGATAGAGACAGCAAAGTGATAGCTAAGATATGACACTAGCACAGCTATGTAAGAAATCAGATGCTTGGGATAATTAGTTGACCAATCAGAATCAAGTATGGCTTGTCCCGTAGATGGTTTGCTCACGCTCTCTTTCCTCTATGGAGAAGCGTTGATTCTTTCCGCTTGCAAATTCTGTCATGTAAATAGTAATCCACCATGGCGCGAGCGCAACTGGCTTTTAAAGGGAATAGGAGATGAGACTGCCAAAACACCCATTACTCATTAAGAGAATAGGGACAACTCTTTTAGACCATGAAAATAGGGCCCTTGATTCTCAGAGCAACACAAAATACGAACTACTAAACCGGTTTATTTAGTGAACAGGTTGAACCAGTTCACCAAATCAGACTGAATCATTTGAATCAGTTTGACGTGATCAATGAACTTGTCTCTCAAACGTGTCCAATTTTCAGACTCAAAAGTGAGTAATATGTTCCTAAAACCATAATGTCTGCTTTTGCTAACTCTTTTTTTGCAATTAACTGCTCTGGATCCGATTTCAGTAGTTCTGGAGTCAAAATCACACTCAACCGATCACAGCAGTTCTTGAATCAACAGTACACAATTGCGATCGAAATCTAAGATTGATTACAATAAACATAATATAAATTAATATAAAAATGAGTGTACACACGCCATGCAGGATGTCAGAATTACGTGATTACTTGAAAAATAACTGATGAACCATTTTTTTTAACTGGTTCACTGAAACGAACTGTCCAAAAGAATCGTTCAGTTTGCAGTATATTGGATTTCCCCTCATGGTGTGTTTCATTTCTGAATAAATCAGCGTTTTGAAAGAATCAGTTGAGTGAATGATTCAGTGACTCACTCATAAAGGCAGTCATTTTTAGTCATGTTTAGTTCCTAAATGAATGGGGGTTATGGGCAACAAACGTCCTTATTCTGTAAAACCGGTTGCATCGCTTCCGGTCTGGTCTTTTACATTTACATTTAATCATTTAGCAGACGTTTTTATCCAAAGCGACTTACAAATGAGGAGAACAATAGAAGCAACAGTATACAAGTGCTGTAACAAGTTACAAGTGTAACAAGACTTAATATTTAAGTCTCTTTTGTATGTGCTTTGTTAAATATAGAGCCATTTTACTCAAGATACCTTCAAAGGAGCAAGCAAAGATGTGCATAGCCGAATATGCTGATTGATATCTACAAGTTTTTATTTTATTTTATTCTCCTTCTCACTAAAATGTTGATATTTAAATAGAATAAAACACCAACAGTAAAAAGAACTAGGTTTGCTGAATACCTTAAAAGTCCATAGATATCTACTGTTTAACATTGTGTACACTTTGTATGGTTGGTGCTCAATAAGTCCATAGATATCGCCATCAGTTAGTCTGTGTGTGTGCAGACTGGTTTTCCTGTTTGTTAATGTGACATTCAGCATAAAGCCTGTGTTTTTGAATGAAGGAGGGATCTGACTCCGCGAATAAAACCACGAATTGAACCTACTGGTGTATCGATGTAACCTGCAGTAATAGTCACTGAAAAATGGCAGTGAAAAGTCCCTTTGCTGATGGATTGTATATAGAACTCTTGGAACGTCGCTCAGCCTATCAAATTCAAGGAATTAACAACTGTGTGGTATGAATTATTCTTGAAAAGTACATTATTGATGTCACAAATAAGAATTTTGTTTCTTTTCTTTTTTAATTCACAGGTGTCACACGACTTTGCAGTAAACTTCAACGAGGACAACCCAGAATGTGCAGGTATGATAGAGCATTCATTCCAATACTAGACCGTATATCTTAATTTATTTTGTCAATACAGATCCATTAACTTCCCAATGTGACCTTTGCCAACTGGGACTGAACAACTCAAAGCCTCAACATAACATTGGCAAAGTCAAACAGCCCTTCAGTAGTGTTGTCACCCCACACAAAGGAGATCAATATATACAAAGCTGACTTACAGAGCTACGCTATTGACAAAAGTGGACACATTAATGTTTAATGCTGCTATAAAATATACGGCCTGAGGGGAATGTCTGAAGGAGGGAGACCTGGATGATGTCATCATCACACCCTCCCCTTCCCCAATAATTAGTCTCTCTGGGCCTTGACAGCAGGCAAGAATGACTGTCAGCACAAAATGTTTTAAGGCCTGGTGAAATTATTGTAGCTGGTTGCATTAGATCAGAACTTCCTGTTCAGAGTTTTAGGACGTGGTTTAATATTGTAGGATAAGTATACATATTTTATTGCAATTTGTTAACAGTCTGCTTTTTATTTAACTGCCCTCCGCTGCAAAAGCAAGATTGTTTGTAGAACGTAATCTCTTGGTATGCTTGCATCATCACAACCTGTTTAAAGTTTGAAACTTGTCTCCTAAAACGGTGGTAGCTATCAGAAAGTAAAGATGAGAATATGATAACAGTGAGTGCTAGAAACACAGAAACAGATGGGACAGTAAAGTAATATAAATGATAATTCTGTTATTGTGAGAAAGCCCCTGCAGAGCGATCTCTGCATTCGCATGTAACCTAGCTCTCTTTGGGATGGTGTTACTGTGGAAGTCAGGTCAGAAGTTGCAAATTATTGGATTTTGTATTTAGTTTGCTTCCAGTTTGTTTGGTACTTGGCTTTTCCATCATCCCTATCTTCGGCCACGAGCAGGATAAATTGATCATCGCTCCAGTGTATTGGTGTCATTTAATTTCCCTTGCTATTTCTGTACCACCTCTATCAGCGCAGACACACCAGGGTGGCGCCCAGAATGAGCACAGACCACTCAGCTTTTGATCAACCAGCCAGGCCTGTCTCTTCTAGGAATAGAAAATGGCTCTCAGCCACACCAGGACACATGCCAGCCAATCTCCCCCGAGCAGAGAGCGCACCTTTACGCCCTGGTATTGTCTGGAAAATCTGGCATGACGGTAATGCGGTTCCAACAAACCCGAACGAGACACACAAAGCGCTTGGATAGCGTGAATGACATTGGTGTGCAATTCTAAAGAATTTTTACTTTCTAAATATTGACAACCTGTTGTTGACAAGCTGTGGCGAGGCGTCCCGAGAGCATGGCTGTTTGCTTTCTATGAAAGAGGACACTTTTCAGACTCATCCAAAGTCACTCCTTTGGCAAGCTTTTAAAACGTTTTGCTCGTCTGTAGACTTATAAGCAGTGGGGTGTAAACATCTCGCAGACAAAGGGTCAAGGTTTGATGGTTAGCATTACCCTGCTGTTTGAAATGATGACTAAACCATTCTGCTGCCATTCTAATTTTCCCCGTTATAATCTTTCAAAAGTAGCCTTGAATTCTGGCACTACTTTTTGTCAGAGGCATACAAGTCACACATTCAAGTTTAAATAATACAAAAAAATTTTATTAGATTATTATTTATTTTTTTACTCTATCATTCAAAAGTTTAGGGATGGTACAAAGTCCCTTATGCTCAACAAGGCTTCATTTATTTGATCAAAAATACAGTAAAAACAGTACTTTTGGGAAATATTATTATACTTTAAAATAAGTCTTTTCTATTTTAGTAGAAAATTGTTTCAATTATTCCAGTGATGGCGAATTACTCCAGTCTTCAGTGTCACGTGATCCTTCAGAAATCATTCTAATATGCTGATTTTGTGCTCAAGAAATGTTGATTTAACTGCGTAATATTTTTGTGGAAACCATGATAATTTTTTTTTTCAGGATTCTTTAAAGAATAGAAAATTCAAAAGAACAGCATTTATTATATATATTTTATTTTATTACATTATAAATGTCTTCACTGTCACTTTTGATCAATTTAATGCATCCTTGCTGAAATATTCATTTCTTTTAAAAAATTTGGACCCCAACTCTTAAACGGCAATATATATTATTTGAATTTCTATTGTATTTAACAAAAACATTAATCTTGTATAAAGCAAACCTTTTACTTTACATGTCTATATACTTTTTCATCTGTAACACCTTAATAATATAATTTAGCAGGAAAATTTTAAATTATTTCACAAAATAAAAAAAAAGTGCTGCCATGTTTCACACTTACATGCCTCTTTCAACCCGAGTATTATCTAGAATTCAGAGTTTTCCACTTGGTCGTTTATAAATATGACACAAGAATTCCCATGAGCAAGCATGTCGAGCACTTCTGGGGGTCCCGCGCTAGCCAAGCAACTGATTGAGATGAATGAGAATTGTAATGGATATTTCTTTCCCCCCTGGTAGACCTCCACGGCTGAAACACAGCAGAACTTTTACACATTCACACAAGCTACTGCCCTGAGGAGACTTTGTTGGCCAATGCAATTACTGTAGACTGTAATTAGAAATGGGGTAAAAAGGGAAAGAACTCATTTAGCTGATGACTGACAGTGCAATGTGTGTGTGTGGTTTTCCCTGAGCGATTGTGGGATGGTCCTAGGTGGAATTCCCAATGTGATATCACGTCGAACCACGTTTACAGCATTCTATTTCCGGAGGGTGGTGGAGTTTAATTCATTGTGCTAACAATACAGGCAGACACTATAGGCCACATGCACATCCCAGGGTGAGGCATTCTCACAGCAGCCGTGTGAACTGGCCTAATGTCATGTCACTGACGATGCATGCAAATTTAAAAGGTCTTATGACGAAAGGACGTCAGCAGTAGCTTAATTCAAGCCTTTTAATGTCTTAAGCATGACATATCCTTTAAAGAGACAGTGCAGTGTGTGTGTCAAAGTTGAGTCTATTAGGGTCCTGAGCATCTTTGATTTCTCTTTGAGGGGAAGCCACTGAAGCGATTACATCCATTGATCTCTGGTTTGAAAGTCCTCTCATCTTAATTCTGCTGCTGCACAGCATGGCATGCTTTCACCTTTGAGCCCCTGTTTGAGCGTCTTCAAGCTCACAGGTGTTAATTAAATGAAACAGCTGGAGGCGTGGAGAGGAAAGACAGGCTGACCTTAAGATTCATGCTCATCGAGTCAGTAAACAGCATTACTGCTTCATTGCCGAGATTTAGCCTTCACTGACATTCGTTCCAGTCCTTTAAATACTCGTTTACATTGCCCATGCAGAATATTTTTGATTGATCAAAAATCAGTTAGTATCATTGAAATACTGTTATATTTTGAATTAGTTTTTATTTTATATTTAAATTTTGTGTTTGTGTTTAATATGTCTGTCTGTATAGTTTTTTATTTACTTATTAGTTTTAGCTATTTTAGTACACAAGTTAAACTAAATGAAAATGAGAAATGTTGAAAGTGCTGAAAATGTTGAAACTAGCTGAAAGAAAAAATTAAATAAAATATAAAAAACTTAAATATTTTCTTTCAGCTAGTTTCAACATCTTTGTTGCCAGGTATAAAATAAACATTAACTGAAATAAAATAAAATAAAATAAAATATAAAAAACTTTTTAAAAAAAACATGGTTTTTATGGTTTTAGCTTTAGTTTCAGTTAGCTATAATAACCATGTCAAATATAAGATTTTTTTTAAATCATTATTATTTATCAGTGTTATTTTAGTATATATTATTATATTATATATATTATTATAGTTTTTGTTAATATTTGAATTAGACTTTATTTTTGCATTTTCATTTTAATTTGAGAAATTTTGTTGTTTTTTGTGGATTTTTTTTGTAATATATCAAGTTTTACTTTTAGTTATTTTAGTATTTCAACTTTAAATGTAAATGAGAAATGTAAATATAAGCTAAAATAATTAAATAAGTTTAGGTTATTTATATTTTTTTATTTTATTCCGGTTAATGTTTATTTTATTTAAAGTAAAGAAAATATGTTTTTAATGGTTTTGATGTTTTTTTCTTTTTTTTTAGTTTATTTTTAGTTAACAACAATAACCCTTGTATTTAGTTAGCAGTATGAAGGGTAACACTTAATTTGAATGTGTCCTTGTTACACGTTACATGTATTTACTATAGTAATAACCATAAATTGGGTATAATTACATAGAACTAACCCTAAACCAAACCCTAATCCTAACCATAACCATATAGTACAGTACATGTATTTAATTATTATTACTCAGTACTTAAATATGTAATTACACTGTAACACAGACACCTTCAAATAAAGTGTAACCCGTATGAAGTGACATCCAAAAAGCTCCAGACTTTCCTTCTTAAACGTTGCAGGTATCCAGGGTGTGGTAGAGGCCTACCAGAACTGCCTTCCTAAGATTCAGCTGTACGGTCCCACAAACATTGCCCCGATCATTCAGAAAGTGGCCAACTTTGCCTCTGAGGAAATGCACACCAAAGAGGCCATGGTGAGTGTGTTTCTATCCCATCTCTTTTCATCTCTAAAGTTCCTCTTGTTCTAACTTTCCTTTCTTGCCTTGATGCAGCAATACTTCATTCTGCTCATCCTGACGGACGGTGTGATCACAGATATGGCGGACACTAGAGAGGCGATCGTCCACGCTTCTCACCTGCCCATGTCTGTTATAATCGTAGGAGTTGGAAGTGCAGATTTCACTGACATGGAGATGCTGGACGGGGATGACGGAATCCTTCGTTCGCCTAAAGGGGAACCCGTGTTACGTGACATCGTACAGTTTGTGCCGTTCCGTAACTTCAAACATGTGAGTTTACATGGGGTTTATATCTAATCATTTAAATGACAGTAAAGTAGCCATTTATTAAATAGACTGTGTTCCAGCTGTGCTAAAATGTGTTTTGATATTGATATTTTCCACAATGAGGTGCAAAATAGGCCCTAATAAATGCAATAAAGCAATAAACAATTAAATGTATAAAAAAATAATAATAATTCAATTTAGACTAAATTAAACTCAGTCAGTGTGAGCTAACAATGGTTGCAATGCAGTCAACTTATGTAAAAATGTACAATATGGAATGGGAGTAATTACTTGTCTTCCCAAATGATGTTACTTTATGTATAGGGTGTCACAATTGTAAGATTTATTTTAACTGCAAATGATGACATGATTTTAGTTGTTGGATACAGTCGAGAAGGTCAGGAATGCCGAAATTCCCATTTTAAGGGGCCGATGCAGACCTTTAAGGCATTTAAAACCAGCCAAATACCAGATTCATTTTTTTTAGATAATTGTGTAACATCACAGCAAACTCATAAAAACGTCATTGTTGTACATCAAAATCTTTTTTTAGTAAAGTGTGCATTATTTGTGGAAAGTAAGTTTACTATTATTTTATTAATGAATACTTTAGCTTTTTTTATTTTTACCAATTTTTTGTGCTTTTGTAAGTTTTTTTATTTCAATTAATTTTTTTATAAATTAAAATTGTATTTCTGTTTTAATTTTCGTAATTTTCGTATTTGTTATTTTTATTATTTTTTAATTGATTTTATTTCGGTTTTCATTTAAGTTTTTCATTGAATATTTGTCATTTATTTCAGCTTTATTTCAATTAACGAAAATTATTTTTATTTAGTTAACAATAACAACACTGCATTTAGTAATATCGGCAAAGGTCCAGCGTGATGTCCTCGAGAGCTGATTGAATTTTAAGAGACACCCTCAACAGAATCAAGGTTGAAATCACTGGAATAGCAAATGTTTATCACGTCTATTTACTAGTTCTAAGTGCCTAATGTTTCACAGCTAAAGAGACCTTTTCATGCCCCACGCCTGAGCTCCCTTTACTTGGAGTTGGAAGTTAAAATGATTATACATGCAGCTGAACTGTAGATCATGCCCTTTAATCAGTGCATTGCTATGCAGAGGTCTTCATCCAGCATCTTTACAATGTCTGAAGTACCTCTAAGGAGAATCTTTACTGGTTAATTACTCCCTCCTTCCTCCTCGCTCTCGCTCTCATATTCCCACCCAGTCTCAGAGCAATCTAATAACCTTTAGCTTGATTGCTCCATTAATTACCACATCTACTGCCGGTCCCTGGTGGAAAACAAACCACAGAATGCAGAGCGTGGGTTAACGCTTGAGTGGGTTAACTTTTGAGTGGGTTAACTAGCACAAAACAAACCCCAACATTTTCACATGACATAGAGGGTTGTGTTTTTTTAATACAGAGCCGAAAGGTCTGAGGAACATTGTGGATTCTGCGATATAGATTTTTTTCTGAAAATTCTATTGTTTTTGGGGTCAGTAAGACTTTTTTGAAAGTAATTAATACTTTTTTTCATCAATAATTAAATTGATCAAAAGTGACAGTAAAGACATTTGTAATGTTGCAAAAAAACGCTGTTCTTTTACAATTTCTATCAAAGAATTTTTAGGCAAAACCAGTAATAAAAGTTTGAGAGGTGGCGCCCCGACAAATCTCGGGGGAATCACGACTTGCTTTTTCGAGTCGACGAAGAAAACGAAGAAAGCGCAGTTGGAAGAGTGCAGAGACGGCTCTGCGTGAGTGGTATTTACGACAGTAACGTTAAATACAAGTATTCCACAGCGACTCTAGGGGTCGCTGTTTGAGAAAAACAGAAACTGCATAGTGTGCCTTTAACTCTTTCGACCCCACAAACGGCTATCCATGTTTTCACTTATATGGTAGGGGGCGCTATTACGCATCTTCTGAAAGAGTACAGAATCTCCTGATCAAAACACAGGAGAAAAAGAAACAGAAACAAATGATAAATAACGTGATCATCAAACATTAAACACCAGATCAAAACCGCCAAGCGTTACTGAATGAAATATCGACCCAGGACGAGGTGGACTGTGAAGCTTTGGGAGTGTTGATGGACTCAGTTTACTCCATCTTTGTTTTGATCATCGTTCTGAAACCAATCCAGACGTGGTCTTTGAAAAATTTACGATTTTGTTCTCAGCTTTTTGTTCAAAAATGTGGCTTTTTTAATGAAACTTACCCATATTCAAGTGTTGATAAAAATAATAATATATGAAGCATTTTAATTTATTGCATTTTCAGATATTCATACAACAAAATATTCTGGAAGCCATTTGGTTCTTGTGAAAATGGTCAAAAGTGCTAAGCTGACAGTCTACTAATACTCTAATGACTGGTATTTGACATGTAGTTGCCAAGTTATACTGTAGTTAGTAGAATGTCTAAAGTGGACCATCAAAATAAAGCGTTACCTAATAATATTTTACAGTGTTACCGTTTTGCTGTAATTTTGCTCAAATGCTCCGTCTTTCAAAAACATTTCAAATCCCACACTTTTGAGTGTTAGTGTCTATAATATCAATATAAAACTTACTACAACAGTCAACATACAGAACACAGAATGAATGAATCTACACATTTGACATGGCATGTCTCTAAATGTGACAGAGTGTTCATACAAGCCAAAGTGACAGTTTATTGGGATCCTCTCGGGAGAAGTGCCAAGGCTTGTTTTCTCTCCAGACATATACTGTATTGATGGCCCCCGATAAACAACACCATCTTCTCAGCCGTGTCTCCTCTCCTGTCCTCCATCTAATTGGCCAACAGGGGTTGGAGGGGTTTGTCACGTCTCCTTTGACGTGGGCATCCTCTGATTTCCTCTCAGCTCCTCGAGGCGTCTTTGAGTCACTTTTGCTGAAGGTTCAGGATGTTTTTCATCAGTGTGCATGTGGGTTTCAGCAAGTACAGTATCTTCACACATCATTAGTGCAGGACCAGATGGCGAAATGGAAAAATGGCCCTGCAATTCTTTGTTTCTGTTCTTCTTCTCAGGCCTCTCCTGCTGCTTTGGCAAAAAGTGTCTTAGCCGAAGTCCCAAACCAGGTGGTTGACTATTACAACAGCAAGGGGATCAAGCCCAAGTGCCCCAGCGAGTATGAGTCTTCCAGGACGTTTGGTCACTGAAGCGCCATTACAAAAACTAGCACGTTTCTGTGAATTTGAAACCTAATCTGTTCTACTTTGTTCTGTTTGCATGCGTAGCCTGTGAGGCTTGCATAGGTGTTGCAATGCTACCGTTCCTATTATGTACATGTGTACATGTACAGACTTACAACTATGAAGAAAGCACAAACTCAAAAAGACCTACTGAATTAAGCATGATGACTGGGATTACAGTAGTTGAAGAAATACATGGATCGTCTGTTGTTTTCTTTTATATAAAGGTTTATTGAGATTTTGCTAAATTTCGTAATGTTCTTACATTGTAAAGCATTTTGGATCTTAGAGAATGAACAGCTATTTGAATTAGAATATCTGTGGACATTCAGGCTCTCTCTCTCTCTCTCTCTCTCTC